>NC_136370.1:1977500-2475000 GCF_037039965.1 Doryrhamphus excisus
TGTATTTATTTCATGCTGCAGACTATGGAGGATATCTCCATATCTAAATAAATAAATAAAAGTGAAAATAAAAACAAAAAAAAAAATCAAAAAATTAAATACAAAAAATAAATATAAATGGAAATAAAAACAAAAAATATATATACATAAATAAATAAATAAATAAAAGCAAAAATAAATACAAAAATAAAAAAGAAGATTCAAAAATTAAAAAAAAAAATTTGTTGTTTTTATTTCCATTTATATTTATTTTTTTGTATTAAATTTTTAGATTTTTTTGATTTTTGTTTTCATTTCCTTTTATTTATTTATTTATTTATTATTTTGGCAGTTTTGGTCCTCCATAATGCATGGCCTCAGATGGAATGTCGATGGATCAGTGTAACAATGTTAATAATAATAATAACAATAATAATAATAATAATAATAATAACAACTGTAACTGTAGCTTGGTTCATATGTATGTCACATTATATGTCAATGGAGCATTCATGGCGCTTCATTGAGTCTTTTTCAGAAGGCTTTGTAGGTGTAACAAGTGCTTCCCATTATGAGCTGTCTCTTTTTATCTGTTTATATATCTTTAAAATGCACAGAAACGAGAACAATATGTGTTTGTGTCATCACAAAATATACCGATTGGCTTTCTTTCATGTTGTGGATGCGACCCGGGTGGAAAAGGTTCGGGTACAGCGCTTTACCTGCCAGCTCGTGGGTCCAGGTACCATCCCCCAAAATGAAGACCACTTCCCCGTCGACATGTCTTCACTCGTGAACGCTGGAATTTCAGAGATGAGCTGTCATGCGTTATCTACCTTAGCTTCACTCAGCACGATGTCCTCCTGCCACAACACACACACACAGCAAGGCATCTGCGTCGCTGCCATCGTTCCTTAGTATCACATTCACGTGTCCTCAGAGAATACATCTGACAACCTGCTGTAGATGCTGCACGCCATAAAGGCCACCATATTCATACATGGCAGTTCGCCCGTACTGAACGCAGTACAACGCATCCTTCGTTGGCGTGTATTTCTAATGGGACACTTACAGGAAAAGGACTTCTACTCTTTCAACGTGTTTTTAATTCTAAGATTTATACAGAATTAATTTTTTCCACAGACTTTTTCTTTTGTTTACAGGGGGTGGAGGTGGGGGGGTCAAAATGAACTGAACTTTGGACATCGCTTGTATAATGTAAAGAATGGATGGATGGATGGATGTATGGACAGATGGAGGGATGGATGGACAGATGGAGGGATGGAGGGATGGATGGATGGACGGACGGATGGATGGATGGATGGATGGATGGACAGACAGACGGATATGGATGGATGGATGATGGATGATGGATGATGGATGATGGATGATGGATGATGGATGATGGATGATGGATGATGGATGATGGATGATGGATGATGGATGATGGATGGATGGATGGATGGATGGATGGACGGACAGATGGATGGATAGATGGATGGATGGATGTATGGACAGATGAATGGATGGACGGACGGACAGATGGATGGATAGATGGATGGATGGATGTATGGACAGATGAATGGATGGACGGACGGACAGATGGATGATGGATGGACGGATGGACAGCTGGATCGATGGACGGATGGATGGATGGACGGACGGATGGACAGACCGACGGATATGGATGGATGGATGATGGATGGATGGACGGACGGATGGACAGATGGATGGATGGACAGATGGATGAATGGACAGATAGACGGATAGATGGATGGATGGATGGACAGATGGATGAATGGACAGATAGACGGATAGATGGATGGATGGATGGACAGATGGATGAATGGACAGACAGACGGATAGATGGATGGATGGACGGATGGATGGATGATGGATGGACGGATGGACAGATGAACGAATGGATGGATGGACAGATGGAGGGATGGACGGATGGATGGATGGACGGACGGATGGACAGACAAACGGACAGATAGATAGATGGATGGATGGAGGGATAGACGGATGGATGGATGGATGGATGGATGGACAGACAAACGGACAGATAGATAGATGGTTGGATGGAGGGATAGACGGATGGATGGATGGATGGATGGACGGACGGATGGACAGACAAACGGACAGATAGATAGATGGATGGATGGAGGGATAGATGGATGGATGGATGGATGGATGGACAGACAAACGGACAGATAGATGGATGGATGGAGGGATAGACGGATGGATGGATGGATGGATGGAGGGATGGTTGGACAGATCAACCACAACAAAAGAGGCATTACTGTAATACATCATATTCATTATTTATTTGTTTTGATTTTAGAAGGGGGCGGCACGGCGGTCTAGTGGTTAGCGCGCAGACCTCACAGCTAGGAGACCAGGGTTCAATTCCCGCCTGAACCAATTGCCACATGAATGTGAATGGTTGTTTGTCTATATGTGCCCTGTGATTGGCTGGTGACCAGTCCAGGGTGGACCCTGCCTCTCGCCCCAAGACAGCTGGGATAGGCTCCAGCACCCCCGCGACCCTCGTGAGGAAAAAGCGGTAGAAAATGAATGAATGAATGATTTTAGAAGATATTGAGGTCTGCTACTATTGCTGCTATTGAGTAGAAAAAACAATAATGGCAAGAACAAAATAGAAAACCAAACAAACCAAAAATGGCCCAGGGTTTCAGTGGCTAAGCAGGGTCTGTGAAAGGAGTCCACATTGATCGGGGGCGGACCGGTCAGAGGACCCCACCTTCACCCACAGGCGTCTTCCTAAGTGCTCACATTCAGGTCAACGTGACTAAGTGTTTACAGCTGAGGCCTGAACCCACAGCGTGAGCCACCGTGTGACAGCAGCTCATGGCTAACAGACCCTGGAAGCATGCTGTCCGAAGAGCTCAGCATCTTCAGCACCAGCAGGAGACCACTGCTGCTGTAAGAGCTCAGGGTCTGGAAACACCCTGCGTAGTACTACACGGACAATACTGCATTTCATGGCTGGTGTTTACACGGATGGACTTCTCTTGGTGTTTACTAGACACGCGTGTTTTGTCTTATTGTCTTATTTACCTTTCATGTCTTCAGTCATGGTCCTTTCTGTCTTCACAGTATGCATATTAATATAAAATCATACAAAACATTCGTTTTTATTCTTTTATTATAAAATCATCCAAAACATTCTTTTTATTCTTTTATTATAAAATCATCCAAAACATTCTTTTTTATTCTTTTATTTCTGTCACAGTCAGAAATATGGTATTTCCCTCCGTGCAGTTTTACTGGCATGGATGAGCAATGAAACCACGTTTTATCCAGCCAAGCGTTCAGGTGTCAGTGGTATTGGAAATAAAGGATCCTTCCTTCCTTCCTTCCTTCCTTCCTTCCTTCCTTCCTTCCTTCCATCCTTTCTTCCTACTTTCCTTCCTTGGAGCAATGAAACCACGTTTTATCCAGCCAAGCGTTCAGGTGTCAGTGGTATTGGAAATAAAGGATCCTTCCCTCCTTCCTTCCTTCCTTCCTTCCGTCCTTCCTTCCTTCCTTCTTTCCTTCCTTCCTTCCTTTCTTCCTACTTTCCTTCCTTGGAGCAATGAAACCACGTTTTATCCAGCCAAGCGTTCAGGTGTCAGTGGTATTGGAAATAAAGGATCCTTCCCTCCTTCCTTCCTTCCTTCCTTCCTTCCTTCCTTCCTTCCTTCCTTCCTTCCTTCCTTCCTTCCTTCCATCCTTTCTTCCTACTTTCCTTCCTTGGAGCAATGAAACCACGTTTTATCCAGCCAAGCGTTCAGGTGTCAGTGGTATTGGAAATAAAGGATCCTTCCCTCCTTCCTTCCTTCCTTCCTTCCTTCCTTCCTTCCTTCCTTCCTTCCTTCCATCCTTTCTTCCTACTTTCCTTCCTTGGAGCAATGAAACCACGTTTTATCCAGCCAAGCGTTCAGGTGTCAGTGGTATTGGAAATAAAGGGTCCTTCCTTCCTTCCTTCCTTCCTTCCTTCATTCCTTCCTTCCTTCCTTCCATCCTTTCTTCCTACTTTCCTTCCTTCCTTCATTCCTTCCTGTCTTCCTTCTTTCCTTCCTTCCTGCCTTCCTACTTTCCTTTCTTACTTCCTGTCTTCCTTCTTTCCTTCCTTCCTTCCTTCCTTCCTTCATGCCTTACTTCCTTCCATCCTTCCTTCCTGCTTTCCTACTTTCCTTCCTTCCATCCTTCCTACTTTCCTTCCTTCCTTCATTCCATCCTTCCTTCCTGCCTTCCTTCCTTCCATCCTTTCTTCCTACTTTCCTTCCTTGCTTCCTTCCTTCCTGTCTTCCTTCTTTCCTTCCTTCCTGCCTTCCTACTTTCCTTCCTTATTTCCTGTCTTCCTTCTTTCCTTACTTCCATCCCTCCTTCCTACTTTCCTTCCTTCCTTCATGCCTTCCTTCCTTCCATCCTTCCTTCCTGCTTTCCTACTTTCCATCCTTCCTACTTTCCTTCCGTCCTTCATTCCATCCTTCCTTCCTGCCTTCCTTCCTTCCTACTTTCCTTCCTTCCTTCCTTCCTTCTTTCCTTCCTTCCTGCCTTCCTACTTTCATTCCTTCCTTCATGCCTTCCTCCCTTCCTTCCTGCTTTCCTTCCTGCCTTCCTTCCCTCCTACTTTCCTTCCTGCTTTCCTACTTTCCTTCCTTCTATCCTTCCTTCCTGCCTTCCTTCCTGTCTTCCTTCTTTCCTTCCTTCCTTCCATCCTTCCTACTTTCCTTCCTTCATCCTTCCTTCCTGCCTTCCTACTTTCCTTCCTTCCTGCTTTCCTACTTTCCTTCCTTCCTTTCTTACATCCTTCCTTCCTGCTTTCCTACTTTCCTTCCATCCTTCCTTCCTACTTTCCTTCCTTCCTTCCGTCCTGCTTTCCTTCCCTCCTACTTTCCTTCCTGCTTTCCTACTTTCCTTCCTTCTATCCTTCCTTCCTGCCTGCCTTCCTTCCTGTCTTCCTTCTTTCCTTCCTTCCTTCCATCCTTCCTACTTTCCTTCCGTCATCCTTCCTTCCTGCCTTCCTACTTTCCTTCCTTCCTGCTTTCCTACTTTCCTTCCTTCCTTTCTTCCATCCTTCCTTCCTGCTTTCCTACTTTCCTTCCTTCCTTCATCCTTCCTTCCTGCCTTCCATCCTGCCTTCCCACTTTCCTTCCTTCCTGTCTTCCTTCCTTCCTTCTTTCCATCCTTCCTTCCTGTATTCCTTCTTTCCTTCCATCCTTCCTATCTTCCTTCTTTCCTTCCTCCCATCCATCCTTCCTGCCTTCTTTCCATCCTTCCTTCCTTCCTTCCTGTCTTCCTTCTTCCCATTCTTACTTCCTGCCTTCCTACTTTCCTTCCTTCCTTCCTTCCTGTCTCCCTTCTTTCCTTCCTTCCATCCATCCTTCCTTCCTTCTATCTTCCTTCCTTCCATACTTCCTTCCTGCCTTCCTACTTTCCTTCCTTCCTTCCTTCCTTCCTTACATCCATCCTTCCTTCCTTCCTTCCTTCCTTCCTTCCTTCCATATTTCCTTCCTGTCTTCCTACTTTCCTTCCTTCCTTCCTCCCTCCCTCCCTTTCCTCCCTCCCTTCCCTCTTCCAGTCATTCGCTCGGCAGACGGGCAGCATCTCAGGTCGTCCGAGGCTGCCTAGCGATCACCTGCTGCCGGCCCCTTTCCTCCCGACGTCTTCGGCGGGCTTCGACGTCCTCACACCGGCGGCAGCAAAAGCGGACACCTGTCGCTCTTCCGGTAGGAGTCCGGCCAAACGTGAAGGACCAACGTGGACCGTCCACGACCATCCTAGCTCAGTTGCTGGACTACTGGTCGCTGCTGTTGCTGCTTTTAAGGCGTCCCCGCTTGTTTACGCGCAGGTCGGACAATGGCAGGACGATGGAGATCTCGTCTGGTGCTGCTGTTGGTCTACGTCATCGCGGTACACACAAGGTACGCTTTGTCAGCTTTCTGCTCCTTTATTTCAGCGTTTTGTTGATTTTGGAGAAGAAAGTCAGAAGCGGCTTTCTGGTTTGATTTGACGCCTCAGTGAGAAAAGAGACGTCAGTCACACCTTTGGTGGTGCAGGGCTTGCTTTTGGAACCTTGGCCAGTGGCATTGAACTTGGGGTTAAATGGATGATACTGTGGACGCACTCCTGTTTATTAACCAGAGGTTATTGTTCCTACTGTAAGAAAATGCAAACCAGCAATAAAAGCCTGTTGTTCCAGCGATCAGGTCTGGTGCTTGTGTGTCATTTTGGTTGCAGTTTAAGTGTATACATTAGCTGCCACACTGTGAGGATAAGCGGCATAGAAAACGGATGGATAGGATGTTGACTAAAATATTCTTGGAAAGAAAAAAGTGCTTCTTATGGCTTTGCTCCATTAGGGTTCACGTTTGAGCTCAAATGAGCGACCCGGGACACAAGTCCAACCCCCCAAATCTCTGCCAGTCCAGAATAAGACAGAAGAGAATTCCGTATTCCGTCATATCGTTGGTGATTCGTGTGATCCCGGGATGCTTTTATCTGTCTGCATCCCAGGTCCAACGGCGATTCCAACGCGACGCGCAAAGACATCGCAACGTTCACCAAGATCCTGGACAGTCTCCTGGACGGATATGACAACAGGCTGAGACCAGGCTTGGGGGGTACGTTTAAGATCTGAATGCCTGATGTTTGTATTTGATTTCTTTAACCATTTTTATGCGTGGGAATTCGTTTTCTAAATGAATCCCGTGTTTCCACACAGATCGTGAGACAGAAGTCAAGACGGATATCTATGTCACCAGTTTTGGTCCAGTTTCAGACACAGATATGGTAAGCCTCACTTCAACCCATACTGTGGTCCTGAATGATCCTCAGTTTGACTTTGTGACCTGATGAACCCGAATGAGCGTCCAGAAGTGATGATTGATGGGCCTCTGACAAATAAAATCTAGTGGATCAGTTTTTGAACTCATCACCAGGGTCGCACATGCCTCAGATTCTCTCCAATACACTAAGCACCAGGACTGTAGGGGGGCGGGGGGAGGCGGGTGTTGAAGTTAACATTATCTGTATTTGTCACAAATTTGAAACTCATATTGGTATGAGTTTGTATACTTCTCAGGTATAACTCTTTGAGTGTTAAGTCGCCATGTGATGAATTTAGTGTTATTTGTAAAATGACATCACAGGCCTTTTTCGACATCAAAACATGCTAGCAACCTAAATCAAAATAATAAACCTAAAGAATCCGATTTTAATGAATGAAAAAACATATTGTGTATTATAAGTATTTTATTTATATTCTTCTCTATGTCCACAGTTGAGGACATAAAAAAGCACGGCGTCCTGCCCCCAATTTCCTTCAAGGAAAGAGTGCGTTCGGCGTCATCTTGGTGCCTTAAAAGCTTTCTTCAGTTTTCTGTCACAATCCCAGCGACCGATCCCCCCCACCTGGCTCCACTTAGATTGAAAGTGGACTGAAAGTGGCACAGATGTGAGGGGCCGAGAGACGGGAGTGAAAGCGCCCTCAGAGGAGAGCAATGTGGAGATGGACTAATGTTTCATTCATGCCTCCTGCTCATCAAACTTGCAGAAGATAATTCCACTCCTTCTCCGTGTCCGTACTTTTTTTTTTCTACCTTTGATAGCTTGACTCTGACACGGAATCTGTTAAGGTTTCCTATTTCCGGATTCTAATGTTTGGTGTTTTTACACCAATGCAAACTCATACATTTGGAATGTGACATTCCGGAGCCTTGAAATAAAACCAACGCACCATTCGGTTGGTTTACTCAGAAACTCTCAGCAAAACCTGGCCCCCCTTTTCATTTCTGGGACCAACCAACCAATTGACACTACATATTTGTAATATTTATACTGGGTTATTCTTTTCTTCCACTTTCAGGAGTACACCGTGGATGTTTTCTTCCGTCAGAGCTGGAAGGACGAGCGATTGAAGTTTCATGGTCCAATGAACATTCTGCCGCTCAACAACTTGATGGCCAGTAAGATCTGGACTCCTGATACCTTCTTCCACAATGGAAAGAAGTCTGTGGCCCACAACATGACAATGCCCAACAAACTGTTGAGGATCATGGAGGATGGGACTCTGCTCTACACCATGAGGTTACTTGGTCAACGTAATTACGTTGTTTCCAATGAACGTGGATCTCGTTAAAAAGCCAAATGAAATATTGCTTTGCGGTGGTTTGGATTGATCTTAGTAGACGGTCAAATTTTGTTTTGAATAAATATCAGCTCCAGACAACATCTAAACAAATATCTAGCTAAACAAATATCTATATAAACAAATATCTAGCTAAACAAATATCTATATAAACAAATAACTAACTAAACAAATATCTAAACAAATATCTAGCTTAACAAATATCTAAACAAATATCTAGCTAAACAAATATCTAGCTAAACAAATATCTAGCTAAACAAATATCTAAACAAATATCTAGCTAAACAAATATCTAGCTAAACAAATATCTAGCTTAACAAATATCTAAACAAATATCTAGCTAAACAAATATCTAGCTAAACAAATATCTAAACAAATATCTAGCTAAACAAATATCTAAACAAATATCTAGCTAAACAAATACTAAACAAATATCTAGCTAAACAAATATCTAAACAAATACCTAGCTAAACAAATACTAAACAAATATCTAGCTAAACAAATATCTAGCTAAACAAATATCTAAACAAATATCTAGCTAAACAAATATCTAAACAAATATCTAGCTTGACAAATATATAGCTAAATAAGTATCTAAACAAATATCTAAACAAATATCTAGCTAAACAAATAGCTAAACAAATATCTAGCTTAACAAATCTAATTATGTTGTTTCCAATGAACGTGGATCTCGTTAAAAAGCCAAATGAAATATTGCTTTGCGGTGGTTTGGATTGATCTTAGTAGACGGTCGAATTTTGTTTTTAATAAATATCAGCTGCCGACTAGAAAAGGGAGAGAACAGGCTTTTTGTGAAAAGATACATTTTAAGCATAACTTTCACTTTGACAAATATTTATTTGCCTTTGTGACAGAAATATCTAAACAAATACCCAGCTAAGCAAATATCTAGCTTGACAAATATCTAGCTAAATAAATATCTAAACAAATACATAGCTTAACAAATATCTATATAAACAAATATCTAGCTAAATAATATCAAGCTAAACAAATATCTAAACAATTATCTATATAAACAAATATCTAGCTAAATAAATATCTAGCTAAACAAATATCTAAACAATTATCTATATAAACATATCTAGCTAAACAAATACCTAGCTAAGCAAATACCTAGCTAAACAAATATCTAGCTTAACAAATATCTAAACAAATATCTAGCTAAACAAATATCTAGCTAAACAAATATCTAAACAAATATCTAAACAAATATCTAAACAAATATCTAAACAAATATCTAGTTAAACAAATATCTAGCTAAACAAATATCTAAACAAATACCTAGCTAAACAAATACCTAGCTAAACAAATATCTAGCAAGATAAATATCTAAACAAATACCTAGCTAAACAAATATCTAGCTAAACAAATATCTAGCTAAACAAATATCTAAACAAATATGTAGCTAAAAAAATATCTAGCTAAACAAATATCTAAACAAATATCTAGTTAAACAAATATCTAGCTAAACAAATATATAAACAAATATCTAGCTAAACAAATATCTAAACAAATATCTAGCTAAAAAAATACCTAGCTAAACAAATATGTAGCTAAACAAATATCTAAACAAATATCTAAACAAATATCTAAACAAATATCTAAACAAATATCTAGCTAAACAAATATCTAAACAAATATCTAGCTAAACAAATACCTAGCTAAACAAATATGTAGCTAAACAAATATCTAAACAAATATGTAGCTAAACAAATATGTAGCTAAACAAATATCTAAACAAATATCTAGTTAAACAAATATCTAGCTAAACAAATATCTAAACAAATATATAGTTAAACAAATATCTAGCTAAACAAATATCTAAACAAATGTCTAAACAAATATCTAAACAAATACCTAGCTAAACAAATATCTATCTAAACAAATATCTAGCGAAATAAATATCTAAACAAATACCTAGCTAAACAAATATCTAAACAAATATCTAGCTAAACAAATATCTAGCTTGACAAATATCTAAACAAATATCTAGGTAAACAAATACCTAGCTAAACAAATATCTAGCTAAACAAATATCTAAACAAATATCTAGCTAAACAAATATATAGCTAAACAAATATCTAAAGAAATATCTAAACAAATATCTAAACAAATATCTAGGTAAACAAATATCTAAACAAATACCTAGCTAAACAAATATCTAGCTAAACAAATATCTAAACAAATATCTAGGTAAACAAATACCTAGCTAAACAAATATCTAGCTAAACAAATATCTAAACAAATATCTATCTAAACAAATATCTAAACAAATATCTAAACAAATATCTAGCTAAACAAATATCTAAACAAATATCTAGCTTAACAAATCTAATTATGTTGTTTCCAATGAACGTGGATCTCGTTAAAAAGCCAAATGAAATATTGCTTTGCGGTGGTTTGGATTGATCTTAGTAGACGGTCAAATTTTGTTTTTGTAGCACCAGACACTTTACACACGCAGAAGAAGATCCCAATTGGTTAATGGGAGCATATACAAACACACTACAGGATATTACATCATACAGAACTCAGAGTCATACCGTTTGACACCCCCCCACAAGTCAGGTACTGACACTGTTTCCTTTCTGTTTTTCCCAGGCTAACAGTTCAGGCGGAATGTCCCATGCACCTGGAAGACTTTCCCATGGACTCGCACTCGTGTCCTCTCAAGTTTGGCAGCTGTAAGTGGCAGACAGCGTTGCCTTTGCGGGTCACGTGATGTTTGATTTGGTCTCCATCAGGACCAGTGATGGGTGGGGTTCATGGCTGGTGAGGCACCTCGGAGGTTTTCTTTCACGTTGATACATATCTCTTATCGTTTCATACTTTAGGAGGTAAGATGTGTCTTTTTTAGTCAAAGTACTCCAAAGCAGAGTACACAAGCACACAAGGGCATACAAGTACACAATGACGGTAATCCAAATCAAGAAGGTATATACACTATTTACAGCAGTACAAGTTGATCAAGGCAGTGGTTTATTGCTTGGTTTTTTGCTTGTTATTGCATGGTTTATTGCACGGTTTATTGCACGGTTTATTGCACGGTTTATTGCACGGTTTATTGCACAGTTATTCTAGAGGATTTTTGGAGCAATTTATATGATGTCTGCCAGCTGCAGGAAGGAAGGATCTGTGATGTCTCCTTCACATACTTTGGATGTATCATCCTGACACCAATGGAGCTCCTTAGTCCTTAGCCAAATTTCCTTAGTTTTCCTTATTCCCATTTATTTGTTTTTTTTTTACTGCTGAAAATTCTTAGCTTTTATCTGTATATGGAGTACACACATCCGTGGAAAATTTCTACAACTACTACTACTACTTAGTCTACTTAGTCTGATCACCCTCTATTGAGCTTGGATATACAATCCTCCATTTTCTATCATAAAAATATCTTTAGTGTATTTCCTGTCCAGCTGGTACTGCGCTCCTGTTATGGAATAAAAACTCCGTATATGAAATATATGGTTGTTGGGTAAATTGGTCTTAGCTACTGTATCTGTATCTATACCTGTACCCATACCCGTACCCGTGCCGATACTTAACCATGACTTGCCACGGTGGCGAACGTAACAAATAGCATTCGTAGAACGGCTTGGTTGATAAGTGTCTCTCTGTGCTTCAGACGCCTACACAAAGAATGAAGTGACTTACATTTGGACGCGGAATGCCTCCCAGTCCGTGGATGTGGCGGCCGATGGATCCAGACTCAACCAGTATGACTTGGTGGGCCAAACAGTCGGCAAGGAGACGATTAAATCCAGCACCGGTAAGCAGTTTTTACCGTGGGCCAAAACTGACTGTTACGTCATTCAAATGAAGACTTAAACAGCAGGTGGCAATTTGTTCCCGTCAATAAACTATTAGGGAATTATAGGGAATTCTGATCTGGATTGGGAAATTTATGGCAGACAAAGAGTAAATAACAAATCCAACCCAAAGCCGAAAGTCCAAAATTAATGAATAGAATTGGCAACTCTGGCCGAGTCCAACCTTTGCTAGAAACAAATCCGACATGCTGGCAACCATGCGGTCCAAGGTCCAAGTACTCCTGGACTACCCCCCTTGATGTACACCGTTGGGGGGTAAGCTAAAAAGAACTCATCACTCTCGGGTGTGATGATAATCAACCAAATATATGAACTACCACTGGGCATCAAAGTATACTACTAGCTTGACATGTACTACCAGTGGGCATCGAGGTATACTACTGGCTTCAAGATGTACTACCAGTGGGCATCGAGGTATACTACTAGCTTGATGGTGTACTACTGGTGGGCATCAAGGTATACTTCTGGCTTGACGGTGTACTAGCAGTGGGTATCCAGGTATACTACTGGCTTGACGGTGTACTACCAGTGGGCATCCAGGTATACTACTGGCTTCACGGTGTACTAGCAGTGTGCATCAAGGTATACTACTAACTTGACGTGTACTACCAGTGGGCATTGAGGTATACTACTGGCTTGACGGTGTACTAGCAGTGGGTATCCAGGTATACTACTGGCTTGACCATGTACTACCAGTGGGCATCGAGGTATATTACTGGCTTGACCGTGTACTACCAGTGGGCATCGAGGTATACTACTAGCTTGACGGTGTACTACCAGTGGGCATCAAGGTATACTACTGGCTTTACGATGTACTACCAGTGGGCATCGAGGTATACTACTAGCTTGACGGTGTACTACCAGTGGGCATCAAGGTATACTACAGGCTTTACGATGTACTACCAGTGGGCACCGAGGTATACTACTGGCTTCACGGTGTACTACCAGTTGGCATCGAGGTATACTACTGGCTTCACGGTGTACTACAAGTGGGCATCGAGGTATACTACTAGCTTGACGTGTACTACCAGTGGGCATCAAGGTATACTTCTAGCTTGACGGTGTACTACCATTGGGCATCGAGGTATACTACTGGCTTCAAGATGTACTACCAGTGGGCATCGAGGTATACTACTAGCTTGACGGTGTACTACCAGTGGGCATCGAGGTATACTACTGGCTTCAAGATGTACTACCAGTGGGCATCGAGGTATACTACTGGCTTCAAGATGTACTACCAGTGGGCATCGAGGTATACTACTAGCTTGATGGTGTACTACTGGTGGGCATCAAGGTATACTTCTGGCTTGACGGTGTACTAGCAGTGGGTATCCAGGTATACTACTGGCTTGACGGTGTACTACCAGTGGGCATCCAGGTATACTACTGGCTTCACGGTGTACTAGCAGTGTGCATCAAGGTATACTACTAACTTGACGTGTACTACCAGTGGGCATTGAGGTATACTACTGGCTTGACGGTGTACTAGCAGTGGGTATCCAGGTATACTACTGGCTTGACCATGTACTACCAGTGGGCATCGAGGTATATTACTGGCTTGACCGTGTACTACCAGTGGGCATCGAGGTATACTACTAGCTTGACGGTGTACTACCAGTGGGCATCAAGGTATACTACAGGCTTTACGATGTACTACCAGTGGGCACCGAGGTATACTACTGGCTTCACGGTGTACTACCAGTTGGCATCAAGGTATACTACTGGCTTCACGGTGTACTACCAGTTGGCATCAAGGTATACTACTGGCTTCACGGTGTACTACCAGTGGGCATCGAGGTATACTACTGGCTTCACGGTGTACTACCAGTGGGCATCGAGGTATACTACTGGCTTCACGTGTACTACCACTGGGCATCAAGGTATACTACTGGCTTGACAGAGTACTAGCAGTGGGCATCGAGGTATACTACTGGCTTCACGTGTACTACCACTGGGCATCGAGGTATACTGCTGCCTTCAAGATGTACTACCAGTGGGCATTGAGGTATACTACTAGCTTGACGGTGTACTACCAGTGGGCATCGAGGTATATTACTGGCTTGACGGTGTACTACCAGTGGGCATCGAGGTATACTACTAGCTTGACGGTGTACTACCAGTGGGCATCGAGGTATACTACTAGCTTGACGGTGTACTACCAGTGGGCATCGAGGTATATTACTGGCTTGACGGTGTACTACCAGTGGGCATCGAGGTATACTACTAGCTTGACGGTGTACTACCAGTGGGCATCAAGGTATACTACTGGCTTTACGATGTACTACCAGTGGGCATCGAGGTATACTACTAGCTTGATGGTGTACTACCAGTGGGCATCAAGGTATACTACAGGCTTTACGATGTACTACCAGTGGGCACCGAGGTATACTACTGGCTTCACGGTGTACTACCAGTTGGCATCAAGGTATACTACTGGCTTCACGGTGTACTACCAGTGGGCATCGAGGTATACTACTGGCTTGACGTGTACTACCAGTGGGCATCGAGGTATATTACTGGCTTGACGTGTACTACCAGTGGGCATCAAGGTATACTACTGGCTTGACGGTGTACTACCAGTGGGCATCAAGGTATACTACTGGCTTCACGATGTACTACCAGTGGGCATCGAGGTATACTACTGGCTTCATGTGTACTACCACTGGGCATCGAGGTATACTACTGGCTTGACAGAGTACTAGCAGTGGGCATCAAGGTATACTACTGGCTTCACGGTGTACTACCAGTGGGCATCGAGGTATACTACTGGCTTGACGTGTACTACCAGTGGGCATCGAGGTATATTACTGGCTTGACGTGTACTACCAGTGGGCATCAAGGTATACTACTGGCTTGACGGTGTACTACCAGTGGGCATCAAGGTATACTACTGGCTTCACGATGTACTACCAGTGGGCATCGAGGTATACTACTGGCTTCATGTGTACTACCACTGGGCATCGAGGTATACTACTGGCTTGACAGAGTACTAGCAGTGGGCATCGAGGTATACTACTGGCTTGACGGCGTACTACGGCCATGCTTCCGGAGCCACGTTACTTTCATCGAGCATTTCAATTCCAGGGAATTTTACATGTCAGTATTCCAGTATCCAGCCATCTTCAGAGACACGGAGCTAAGTAAATATTGCTGAATGATTCCATGAATGTTGTGACTCCCCCCTCAGGTGAATACACTGTCATGACTGCCCACTTCCACCTGAAGAGGAAAATCGGCTATTTTGTCATCCAGACCTATTTGCCTTGCATCATGACAGTAATCCTTTCCCAAGTCTCTTTTTGGCTCAATCGAGAGTCTGTGCCCGCCAGAACCGTATTTGGTGAGTCCATATTTTATTACAATTAATATCCATCATGGGACTCATATTCTTTTCTCTATTCCTTGCAGGGGTAACCACCGTGCTCACAATGACAACCCTTAGCATCAGCGCCCGCAATTCCCTGCCCAAAGTGGCCTACGCAACAGCCATGGACTGGTTCATCGCTGTGTGCTACGCCTTCGTCTTCTCTGCCCTCATTGAATTTGCCACTGTCAACTACTTCACCAAGCGGGGCTGGGCCTGGGATGGAAAGAGTGTCGTTAATGACAAGGTACACCTGACACGACACTCGGAAGCGCTCCTCTGCAGAAGTCGCTATAAGAATGGTGACAGCTCTCCGAAGGCCTATTCACTCATTCACTCCCAAACACCCCCTTCAATACCGGGGAAAAAAGTTGGTTTCTACCTTTCTCCACTAGAACTTTCAGGGAAATATCAGCTCCCGACTACAAAAGGGAGACAACCGTTTTTTTGTGAAAAGATACATTTAACTTTCACTTTGACAAATATTTATTTGCCTTTGTGACAGAAATACCTAGCTAAGCAAATATCTGTCTAAACAAATATATAGCTTAACAAATACCTAGCTAAACATATATCTATCTAAACAAATACTTAGCTAAACAAATATCTATCTAAACAAATATATAGCTTAACAAATATCTAGCTAAACAAATACCTACCTAAACAAATATCTATCTAAACAAATACCTAGCTAAACAAATACCTAGCTAAACAAATATCTATCTAAACAAATATCTGGCTTAGCAAATATCTAGCTTAACAAATATCTAGCTAAACACATATCTAGCTAAACAAATATCTAGCTAAACAAATATCTGGCTAAACAAATATCTGGCTAAACAAATATGTAGCTGAACAAATATTTAAACAAATATCTAGCTAAACAAATATCTAAACAAATATCTAGCTAAACATATATCTCACTAAACAAATATCTAAACAAATATCTAGCTAAACAAATATCTCGCTAAACAAATACGAAACAAATATCTAGCTAAACAAATATCTAGCTAAACAAATATCTGGCTAAACAAATACTAAACAAATATCTAGCTAAACAAATATCTAGCTAAACAAACATCTGGCTAAACAAATACTAAACAAATATCTAGCTTAACAAATATCTAGCTAAACAAATATTTAAACAAATATCTAGCTAAACAAATATCTAGCTAAACAAATATCTAGCTAAACAAATGCTAAACAAATATCTAGCTAAACAAATATCTGGCTAAACAAATACTAAACAAATATCTAGCTAAACAAATATCTAAACAAATATCTAGCTAAACAAATATCTAAACAAATATCTAGCTAAACAAATATCTCGCTAAACAAATACGAAACAAATATCTAGCTAAACAAATATCTAGCTAAACAAATATCTGGCTAAACAAATACTAAACAAATATCTAGCTAAACAAATATCTAGCTAAACAAACATCTGGCTAAACAAATACTAAACAAATATCTAGCTTAACAAATATCTAGCTAAACAAATATTTAAACAAATATCTAGCTAAACAAATATCTAGCTAAACAAATATCTAGCTAAACAAATGCTAAACAAATATCTAGCTAAACAAATATCTGGCTAAACAAATACTAAACAAATATCTAGCTAAACAAATATCTAAACAAATATCTAGCTAAACAAATATCTAAACAAATATCTAGCTAAACATATATCTGGATAAACAAATACAAAACAAATATCTAGCTAAACACATATCTAGCTAAACAAATATCTAGCTAAACAAATATCTGGCTAAACAAATATCTGGCTAAACAAATATGTAGCTGAACAAATATTTAAACAAATATCTAGCTAAACAAATATCTAAACAAATATCTAGCTAAACATATATCTCACTAAACAAATATCTAAACAAATATCTAGCTAAACAAATATCTCGCTAAACAAATACGAAACAAATATCTAGCTAAACAAATATCTAGCTAAACAAATATCTGGCTAAACAAATACTAAACAAATATCTAGCTAAACAAATATCTAGCTAAACAAACATCTGGCTAAACAAATACTAAACAAATATCTAGCTTAACAAATATCTAGCTAAACAAATATTTAAACAAATATCTAGCTAAACAAATATCTAGCTAAACAAATATCTAGCTAAACAAATGCTAAACAAATATCTAGCTAAACAAATATCTGGCTAAACAAATACTAAACAAATATCTAGCTAAACAAATATCTAAACAAATATCTAGCTAAACAAATATCTAAACAAATATCTAGCTAAACATATATCTGGATAAACAAATACAAAACAAATATCTAGCTAAACAAATATCTAGCTAAACAAATATCTAGCTAAACAAATATCTGGCTAAACAAATACTAAAATATCTAGCTAAACAAATATCTAGCTTAACAAATATCTAGCTAAATAAATATCTGGCTAAATAAATACTAAACAAATATCTAGCTTAACAAATATCTAGCTAAACAAATATCTGGCTAAATAAATACTAAACAAATATCTAGCTAAACAAATATCTAGCTAAACAAATATCTAGCTAAACAAATATCTGGCTAAATAAATACTAAACAAATATCTAGCTAAACAAATATCTATCTAAACAAATATCTAGCTAAACAAATACTAAACAAATATGTAGCTAAACAAATATCTAGCTAAACAAATATCTGGCTAAACAAATACTAAACAAATATCTAGCTAAACAAATATCTAGCTAAACAAATATCTGGCTAAACAAATACTAAACAAATATCTAGCTAAACAAATATCTAGCTAAACAAATATCTAGCTAAACAAATATCTGGCTAAATAAATACTAAACAAATATCTAGCTTAACAAATATCTAGCTAAACAAATATCTTGCTAAACAAATACTAAACAAATATCTAGCTAAACAAATATCTAGCTAAATAAATATTTGGCTAAACAAATACTAAACAAATATCTAGCTAAACAAATACTAAACATATATCTATCTAAACAAATATCTATACAAATATCTAGTTTATCAAATATCTAAACAACGATACCAACATAAACAACCCAAAAAAGTGGGTTGTTTTGCATCCAAATCAATTATTTACAAATATAACACTATGAACCATTTACAATTTTCCCATTTGGAACCAAACTCCAAATGTCTCGTTGTGGTATTTTTCTTGCAGAAAAAAGAATCGTCTGTGATGAAGAAGAACAATGCCTATGCGGTGGCTGTGGCTAACTACGCTCCCAACGTCACTAAAGACGCAACGCTAGCCACGGTCTCCAAGGGTGGCCCGAGTGACGCCAACAAGTCTTGCTCAGAGAAGAAACCCGAACAGAACAAGAAGACCTTCAATAGTGTCAGCAAGATCGACCGCATTTCCCGCATCATGTTTCCTGTTCTGTTTGGCAGCTTTAACCTGGTGTACTGGGCCACCTACTTGAACAGGGAGCCGGTTATTAAAGATCTGGATCACGCTAAATGATCCGCAGGGACTCCTTCCAAGTAGCTGATCAGGATTTTCCACTTAATTGTATTTTTTGTGATCTAAAAGCTGTTTACATGCATAGAAAATCACCTTCTCACTCACTGTGGGTAACTACTACCACATCGCAAATAGGACATCGTACAGTACGTAACCCCCACTGATATCTACCAAGTTGACCAGGTTCTTTTGTAGCCATAAGTCAGGGATCCAACCACCCGGTCGGGGGAAATCATTTGTAAATAACTACACTGAATTTGATCTAAATGGATATCTATTTTGGAATTGGGGGGCATTATTTTGCTTGTAGCGGAATAGAAAACGGATGGATGGATGTTTGTTGTGAGTGAAGACCCCGTCCCACTTTGTTTGACGGTCCTCTAACTATGATGTATCTTTCCTTTTCTTTCTTTCACCTCCTACGTATTTGGTCCTAAATGCTGATGCAATGCATAAAGGTAACATTCGGTTCCGATATTTAGTGTAAATGTTCTTATTCGTTGGTTTGTCCAGGCTCAGGTGGATGATGGGTCTTTATTCAGTTCATGCTTTTAATTGGATGTTGTTCCTGTCATACTTTTAAACAACACATCATAATTAATATCGCTATAATGTATGTATGGTTTGCTGATGTGTTGAAAGTCTGTCCTGTTGACTAGCTAGCAAGCTGCTAACGCTAGTGCTGCTAATGCTATTGGGATCCATTCTAAGCTACGGTGCATGCATGACAATCGTTATGCTGGTAGCCCAGGCTCCCGCGACGACAATCATTCCTCTGGTAGTCCAGGCTCTCGTGTTGTTTAAAAGACGGACTGTCAACCGTTTGCTAGTCATGCGGTACGTGGTGCATGTCTCTACAATCATTAAGCTAAGTGTCTAAGGCTGATTCTTATCCATCCAGGAGGCTGATAGTACCTGTGGAACCGCATCTCTCGCTACCGGATATGTGGATGATCTGCTTAGTCTTAGACAGTGATAGTAATCTGCCACTGAAACTGCTCTTCTGTCGGGTAAATGCTAAATGCTAAATGTCTTCTAATGTTAACCGTAATGCAGTTGACTTGACGGTAACTATACCTCATTTCAGTAACTTTTTCAGTTTGGTTATCATTTACGTCGACACTGGTGCTATTATGATACCGAGTTTTGGTACACATCCCGAATTCTGCAGGGATATTTAACCACAATTCCTAGAATTCATTGAAATAGTTTGGTTTCCTGGCACAGGCTAGCGATTCGGGAAGGCCATTCCAGCAACTTAGTTCTTGCCCTGCATTGAACCTTGCAAGTGTGTATGCGCATTTACATTTGTGGTGGTAGTTCAGTCCAGTTGTTGATTTCCGTTGAATTTGAATAGTTTGGAAGTCGTCCATCTTCATGATTCCGAACTACCAGCTGACTCCGAGAACTTGGTAGGGCTCGTCAGTCTATTTTTTTAACGCCACAGGTAGCACTACGGCATCACTAAACGTAGCACCAATAGTTGACTTTTTGACTTCCATGTCCTCCAATTTAGGCTTCTGGCGAGTTGCGCGAACAAATAACACAGTGCCTATGAATATATTGACAAGTTGTTCACATCCTTTGTAGTAGCGTTACGATACCTGCTGATCTCCAAATGCCATCCAGTCGCTGATGGTTATCTTGGACCTATCAAAATGTTCCTTCAGGGTTAGGGTTGGGTTTAGTGCTAAGATTAGGGCTTAGGGTGAGGCTTAAGCATTAGGGCCGGGGTCAGTATTGTTGGGAAGTTTAAGTCAGATTCCGCCCATAATAGTTGACACCCAACTGAAGCGTTGAAATGGTTCAAATTGAATGGCAGTTAGCTACCTCCTTCACGTGCGTTTGCCCGACTATTTGGGGAAGCCGTTTCTTGAGGTGGTCACATGACTTTGTACTGTATATGTCACCCAAGAACTTAATGAGTTTGAGTTAAGCACAAAGCTTATATTATATTATTAAATATTATACAAAGGTTATTTTACAATATTGGAACATCCAAAGTGTTATTCCAGGTTTTTATGTGCTGAATGTCCTGTACGTAAAACACATTTGTCAACTTATACTAGACACAATAACTTATAATATAATAGCTATAACAATATAATAATATAATAATAGCGTCCCGCCCATCCTAACTAATACTGTACGTGTACAATTTGTATTTCTAATTCCACTGTGAGTGAAGATGATATGTATTTGATGTCAATTTGAGGCCTAACACTCAGTTACAAGAGGGTAGGGGTTACAAGGGGGTAGGGGTTACAAATGGGTAGGGGTCACAAGGGGGTAGGGGTTACAAGTGGGTAGGGGTCACAAGTGGGTAGGGGTCACAAGTGGGTAGGGGTCACAAGGGAGTAGGGGTCACAAGGAAGTAGCGGTTACAAATGGGTAGGGGTTACAAGGGGGTAGGGGTTACAAGTGGGTAGGGGTTACAAGGGGGTAGGGGTTACAAGTGGGTAGGGGTTACAAGGGGGTAGCGGTTACAAATGGGTAGGGGTCACAAGTGGGTAGGGGTTACAAGGGGGTAGGGGTTACAAATGGGTAGGGGTCACAAGTGGGTAGGGGTTACAAGTGGGTAGGGGTTTCAAGGGGGTAGCGGTTACAAATGGGTAGGGGTCACAAGTGGGTAGGGGTTACAAGGGGTAGGGGTTACAAATGGGTAGGGATCACAAGTGGGTAGTGGTCACAAGTGGGTAGGGGTTACAAGAAGGTAGGGGTCACAAGTGGGTAGGGGTTACAAAAGGGTAGGGGTCACAAGAAGGTAGGGGTCACAAGTGGGTAGGGGTTACAAAAGGGTAGGGGTCACAAGTGGATAGGGGTCACAAGTGGGTAGGGGTCACAAGAGGGTAGGGCTCACAAGTGGATAGGGGTTACAAGTTGGTAGGGGTCTCAAGTGGGTAGGGGTCACAAGAGGGTAGGGCTCACAAGTGGATAGGGGTTACAAGTGGGTAGAGGTCACAAGTGGGCAGGGGTCACAAGAAGGTAGGGTTCACAAGTGGGTAGGGGTTACAAAAGCGTAGGGGTCACAAGTTGTAGGGATCACAAGAAGGTAGGGGTCACAAGTGGGTAGGGGTCACAAGTGGGTAGGGGTCACAAGTGGGTAGGGGTCACAAGTGGGTAGGGTTCACAAGTGGGTAGGGGTCACAAGTGGGTAAGGGTCACAAGTGGGTAAGGGTCACAAGTGGGTAGGGGTCACAAGAAGGTAGAGGTCACAAGAAGGTAGAGGACACAAGAAGGTAGAGGTCACAAGTGGGTAGGGGTCACAAGAAGGTAGAGGTCACAAGTGGGTAGGGGTCACAAGAAGGCAGAGGTCACAAGAAGGTAGACGACACAAGAAGGTAGAGGTCACAAGTGGGTAGGGGTCACAAGAAGGTAGAGGTCACAAGAAGGTAGAGGACACAAGAAGGTAGAGGTCACAAGTGGGTAGGGGTCACAAGTGGATAGGGGTCACAAGAGGGTTGGGGTTACAAGTGGGTAGGGGTCACAAGAGGGTAGGGGTTACAAGTGGGTAGGGTTACAAGGGGCTAGGGGTCACAAGAGGGTAGAGGTCACAAGTGGGTAGGGGTTACAAGGGGCTAGGGGTCACAAGAGGGTAGAGGTCACAAGTGGGTAGGGGTTACAAGGGGTTAGGGGTCACAAGAGGGTAGAGGTCACAAGTGGGTAGGGGTTACGGGTCATGGTTTCAGGTCAAATGTCTGACTGGAGCCCCCTGGACATGAAATAGCCCCCCATAGTCACCTTTGCAGGTGTATTACCTAACAGACCAGACATGCTAAGATCAGATATGGCGGTTAGAACATACATTTATGTGGGAATGTGGGAATGTGGGAATGTGGTATCGCTGACTTGAAGTGTTAGCTTTGATGGAATGACATCGTAACCTGCTGACCCCCACCAGTGTTCCTGTGTTGTTGTTATCCAAGACAATTAAAGAAACACCAAGTGAAGTGCGGTGTCTTATTGGTGTCACGTCGAGGAACGTTGTGACCCCAGGATGGAGATACAGGAGCGTAGTGCAGGTAAGAAGTCTTAATACCACCACTAGCAGTTGCGGCAAATCACAATAGGAGGAGCTTCCTTCCGAGGTGGCAAAAAGGAAAACTAGATCATGGAGCAGCAGACATCATCCCAACTTATTAGCAGACATTCATCCAAAGCCAACAAACATTCCCGATGAGACCCTCTCCTGAAGAAGCCAACTAATTCCAAATCACCAGTAGCTGTGACTCACAGCTTCCATAGAGATGCAGTAAAGGCCGCTGCAAATAGCACAAAACAGGAAGTACTTGCAAAATAAAACAGGAAATAAGGAGAACAAACGAAAGAATTCAACACGCCACAAAAAAACAACTTTAAATTGTATTATGGAAAGCAGGAAGTGAACAAATGTAACATTTACTTATTGTAAAAGTACCAGATGGAGGGGTAGGATTTAATAAGCTTTGCTTCTTCCTACTCCTTTTGGACATGTGGAACTGGGAACTGATTATGGGATGCACTCAATTGGAATCTGATGCATGTTCAAATGAAATTAAACCATTACCATTACCATTACCATTACCATTACCATTACCATTACCATTACCATTACCATTACCATTACCATTACCATTACCATTGGGAAACAAATATTTCACAACTTTCTGATACACCTTAAAGCAGGGGTCTCAAACACGCGTTGAAATGTGGCCCGCAGGACACTAGTTTGAGACCCCCGCCTTGCCCGCGCATGTTTGACATGGATGCTGTATGGTATCATGTACCCAGAAAAAATTATTAACTTTGATTCATGTTCATGTTAAAGGTTAAATAACTGTTAATAGTTATCCTCCCTATCCGTGTGGAAGTGGTAAGTTTTTTATATGGATGCTGTATGGTATCATGTACCCAGAAAAAATTATTAACTTTGATTCATGTTCATGTTAAAGGTTAAATAACTGTTAATAGTTATCCTCCCTATCCGTGTGGAAGTGGTAAGTTTTTGGCTATTTAAGTTTAAAGGAAATAACTTGGAGGCTACCGTTTAGGTCGCTAGCTCTCTAGTTTGCGAGTTAGCATGTGTCTCAAGACCCTGCAGTTGCGCAATATGTTGTAAATAAAAAGAGTATAAATGTGACTATAGTCGTGTTTTGTCATGTCTACAGGGCTCTAATAATGCTTTGTTCATTTTAATATGAAAAAAATCATTTGTCTACCCACCAACTATATGTGCTTTCTTAAGTTTTTATTATTATTATTATATTTATTTATTTATTACTGATTGATTGATTTTCTTTATTCTTGATTTGTTTATTTATTTTTCATCTTATTTTGTGTAGAAAAATAAAAATTAAGATATTTGAGAACAGTGGAATGTTTTATCAGAGCTTTTCTTGTAGAAAATTGGAACCAAAGCAAAGTTTTTTTAATTTTTTTGTTTTTAATAAATGCGTTTTTTTTGAAAACCCGATGCGGCCCAGTCTCACCCAGACCTGAGATCCAGTGGCCCCCAAGTAAATTGAGTTTGAGACCCCTGCCTTAAAGTATTCCGCATACTTTATTAGCAAGGCTGGGTGATACATGATGGCATGATTGTGTTTTTTTTATTGTGTTCAATGTTATTCCACTTTTAGTCTATTAGCTAGCTTTGTTTTTTACGCTGAACAGGTAGAAAGTAAGAGGACTAAATGCGATGATGGCAGCAAAAAAAAGGTGAAGACAAGAGGGCAAATGTGCTGATGTGCTGTGGGCATTGTTTCATCCTCCTGAGCAGCACCGGTCAGCGGAACTCCGCTCTCAGCACTTTGGTGGGGGGGGGGGGGGGTCGGGTCCACTCGTGTGTGTGTGTGTGTGTGTCCAGTGTCTTTATGCGTCAGATACACTATATCTGACTCACGCAGACGTACACACACACAACATCAGCATTAAATCCAGCCCTGCATAAACAGTATTTACATAGAAACCAGGCTAGCTGAGCTACTGAAGGCTATTAGACTCGGAACCACGACCAGAAGAAGTCACCTTCATGGGAAAGCTCCTGTCTCGTATTTCTTCTATGACATTTGATGAATTCATCCCCAACAGTCTATTATAATTACTCTGTACCTTATGCTGTTTCTTGGTTTATTTCAGCTTCCATGTAATCTGCCCAGGGCCTTCAGAATCAGAAGTGCTGGCCCTTGTCACAGTATTTTTTAGGCTTCAAATTCTCAGAGGAGAACGGAGTATATGTACTTGACTTCAACTCTTAGATTTGTGGTCATGTTATGATATGAATATGGATTGTGAAGTGGGTGAGATGTTGGAGTGTGGATGTTTGGACTGAAGCTTTAGTCACCTTTAAGTCCTTCTATTTAGGCTTGCTGCATTTAGTCTTGGCTTACTCGCCTTTTGTCCATGCAAAGTTATGCAATATGGAAGTGTGGCCTTTTGAATACTGCTGTTGAATATGGTCTATTATTAGTCCATGCTAGTGTCACTGGAATGTCAACAATAAATGGATGGATGGATGGATGGATGGATGGATGGATGGAAGTGGAGAACAATAAATGGATAGATGGTTGGATGGAAGTGGAGAAAAATAAATGGATAGATGGTTGGATGGAAGTGGAGAACAATAAATGGATGGATGGATGGAAGTGGAGAACAACAAATGGATGAAGTGGAGATCAAGAAATGGATGGATGGAAGTGGAGAACAATAGATAAATGGATGGATCGATGAAGTGGAGAACAATAAATGGATGGATGAATGGATGGATGGATGGATGGTTGGATGGATGGATGGGTGGATGGAAGTGGAGAACAATAAATGGATAGATGAATGGATGGATGGATGGTTGGATGGATGGAAGTGGAGAACAATAATTTGATGGATGGATGAATGGATGGATGGATGGAAGTGGAGAACAATAATGGATGGATGGTTGGATGAAAGTGGAGAACAATAAATGGATGGATGAATGGGTGGATGATGGATGGATGGATGGATGGATGGAAGTGGAGAACAATAAATGGATGGATGGATGAATAGATGGATGGAAGTGGAGAACAATAAATGGATGGATGGATGGATGGATGGAAGTGGAGAACAATAAATGGATGGATGGTTGGATGGATGGAAGTGGAGAACAATAAATGGATGGATGGATGAATAGATGGATGGTTGGATGGATGGATGGATGGATGGAAGTGGAGAACAATAAATGAATGGATGGGAGTGGAGAACAATAAATGGATGGATGGATGAATAGATGGATGGAAGTGGAGAACAATAAATGGATGGATGGATGGAAGTGGAGAACAATAAATGGGTGGATGGATGGAAGTGGAGAACAATAAATGGATGGATGGTTGGATGGATGGAAGTGGAGAACAATAAATGGATGGATGGATAGATGGTTGGATGGATGGATGGAAGTGGAGAACAATAAATGAATGGATGGGAGTGGAGAACAATAAATGGATGGATGAATGGGTGGATGATTGATGGTTGGATGGATGGATGGATGGAAGTGGAGAACAATAAATGGATGGTTGGATGGATGGATGGAAATGGAGAACAATAAATGGATGGGTGGTTGGATGGAAGTAGAGAACAATAAATGGATGGATGAATGGGTGGATGATTGATGGTTGGATGGATGGATGGATGGAAGTGGAGAACAATAAATGGATGGTTGGATGGATGGATGGAAATGGAGAACAATAAATGGATGGGTGGTTGGATGGAAGTAGAGAACAATAAATGGATGGATGAATGGGTGGATGATGGATGGTTGGATGGATGGAAGTGGAGAACAATAAATGGATGGATGGATGGATGGATGGATGGATGGATGGATGGATGGATGGATGGAAGTGGAGAACAATAAATGGATGGATGGTTGGATGGAAGGGGAGAACAATAAATGGATGGATGGATGGATGGATGGATGGAAGTGGAGAACAATAAATGGATGGATGGTTGGATGGAAGGGGAGAACAATAAATGGATGGATGGATGGATGGATGGATGAATGGATGGATGGAAGTGGAGAACAATAAATGGATGGATGGTTGGATGGAAGGGGAGAACAATAAATTGATGGATGGATGGATGAAGTGGAGAACAATAAATAAATGGATGGTTGGATGAAGTGGAGAAGAACATGGGCTCCACAATGCATTAAAATCCTATGTATTGTTATGTATGGTATCCTATGTATTGTTATGTATGGTATCCTATGTATTGTTATGTATGGTATCCTATGTATTGTTATGTATTGTATCCTATGTATTGTTATGTATGGTATCCTATGTATTGTTATGTATTGTTATGTATGGTATCCTATGTATTGTTAAGTATGGTATCCTATGTATTGTTATGTATGGTATCCTATGTATTGTTATGTATGGTATCCTATGTATTGTTATGTATGGTATCCTATGTATTGTTATGTATGGTATCCTATGTATTGTTATGTATGGTATCCTATGTATTGTTATGTATGGTATCCTATGTATTGTTATGTATGGTATCCTATGTATTGTTATGTATGGTATCCTATGTATTGTTATGTATGGTATCCTATGTATTGTTATGTATTGTTAAGTATGGTATCCTATGTATGAGGATGAATAGTAGAGTATTCCCGTGTGATCCAGACACAGTCTGAGGGCACCGCTTCACTGCAGATGGAAGCAGAGCAGCTCGGCTCTCCTCCTCATCCTCCTCCTTTTCCTCCTCCTCCTCGTCGTCTTCGTCCTCCTCCTCCTCCTCCTTCACACATATCATGGAAGCAGCTTCCTCATCCTGCCCCCGTCGCTACATGTAAACCCCCTAATCTTGGACAAGTATCGCTCCCAATTCCCGATTTTCCCGGACGCGATGTCATCGCCGAAGTCTCCGTTCGCCCGGACTGTGGGGGGCAAAGCCAGGATGAGCCCATGGATGCTGTTTGCGATGCTGGGATTGTGGTGAGTGGTGGTGCACCATCATGGAACATCATGGAACATCACATGTGATTATGTCATGTTATTTCATACGTTATTTCGTGGCTGATTAGCTGATTAGCTGCTAAGTCCTCTTGGCGTCTGTAATTAGCATTCACGTTCACTTGAGGCAAAAGGGAAATAGAACACGACTGATGCTGGGGGGTCCCAAAAGCCATCTTCTGCCCCTTCCTGAGTGGAAAACACACTAGTGCTTTTTTTTCCCACGCTAGACAGGCCTGGGATGTCCTGCATAATGACAATGCTAAAGTCGACTATGCTAACACACTATGCTAGCACACTAACTGTCGTTATTATATCTTGGCATGGGACAACAATGTAAAGGAGTCAGTGTACAGCTTGGACAACTGTAAACACACAAACATGAATTATTATGGTTACTAATTACTAATTGGGACAAAAGTCACATAAAATAGAACAACAATTACAACTGTGCCTGAACGCCTCACAGCGCCAGGAGACCAAAACAGAAAGGAAACGGACCATGAAGTTAAGGTTGCATCCCTAATATTATATGTAGAATATATTACAGTATGTATATTAACTTATATATATAATATCAAATAAATGTAGAAACTTCATTTCAATTATTTCCCACTGTGATTGGTCGATGCTTTTCCTGGTCTAAGACTCTGGCAAGGTACCATGCACCAGGCCAGGTGATGCATTTGTGTCCCGTTTTCGCAGTAGTATATTTGTGTTGACTTGCTGAAATAACAAACGATTTATTGCATCGTTCTTTGTCACATGTCGACTTATGTTCATGTGCCTCCAGTGTGGCGCTCGGGCCTGGCAAACAAGAAGAAGAGGATTATGAAGACGTGCCCATTAATAAGACCTGGGTCTTATCTCCAAAGGTCTATGAGAGCGATGTGACCATGATACTTAATAAGCTTCTTCAGGGCTATGACAACAAACTACGACCCGACATTGGTGGCAAGTAACACACACCCTGTTCATATTTGGCTGTGTGAACCTGAACCAAAAGGAACCGGGTCACGGACCCGGTGACGGGGAAGGCAGGTGAGGCAGGGGTGAACTTTGAAGAAAAGATCAAAACCAAATTTGTCATGAAAAATGGACACTAAAATGTGCACAAACATGTCATAGTCCGGACATATTGGTAACTGTTACATTTGTTCACTTCCTGCTTTCCATAATACAGTTTAAGGTTTTTTATATTTTTATTTTTATTTTTATTTTTATTTTTATTTTTATTTTTATTTTTATTTTTTCAATGCCATAATGGGTACCATAGTAAGTGTCAATATAGTGATATATGTATAGCACATCATGACTGGTTCAAGACTCTTCATCCTTGTGGGGAAAATAAGTATTTGATCCCCTGCCTTGCCGTCGCTCCCGGCCGCCCGAGACAGGAAAGGCGCCAGATTGAACAATTGACAAGAATAAGAATTTACAGGATGCAAACCAGGACAGATTCTGACCAAAACAGACCTTGATTGACAGGCTTGGTTTCTATTTATCATAATAAAGGATCTGATTTCTTTCAGTGAGGCCGACTGTGATTGAAACTGCCGTGTATGTCAACAGCATTGGACCGGTGGACCCCATCAACATGGTGAGATTGATGATCCTCATTTGCTTTCATGTATTATCTACCACGATGCAACAATGACATAGCGGAGTCGAATCTGATACCTAGAGAAGGTACTGAGTAGGGATCGACTGATATGTTTTTTTTGGGGCCGATGAAGATACCGATTTTTTTTGCTTGGGCCGATATTTGTAGCCGATACTGCTTTTGATCCCTCAATTTACATGAAAAATGCCTTACTGTAAATAATGCGGTGGAAAAATACATCGGCGAACCCATGCACATATCGGCCGATACCGATACAAGGAAAAAACGCAAATATCGGCCGGCCGATGTATCGGTCGATCTTTACTACTGCGGTAGAGGGTAGAGCATCACTTCCTGACTCGTCAATGGGATGTGATTGAGTTCTTCCAGCCTGATCTAGGGCTAGCATAGGTACCAACAACCTCTACATCGCATCTTAGTCATGACGCCGGCTGGTCCGGGGAACGCCCAAACCAGTGGGCATTACTCCAAGGCCGGGCTTCAATCCCGATCCGGTCCAGCTTGCCCCAAAGTGCCAAGTCCCGGTATACAGGAAGTTCTTGTAGTCGTATTGACCTGCATAGCTGCAATGTTGTAGATTTGTGACATGATGTGTGACATAATCCTCAGTGTCAGGTCTAGCCCAGGTCTTTCTCCTGGTTCGGCATGCCCAGAACGCTTACCAGGGAGGCGTCTGAGAGGCTGCCAAACTCCATGCCAAGGAGCAGCACCTGTATTCCGAGTCTTTCCCAGATGACTGAGCTCCTCTGAGTCAGCTATTCCGCAGTGGAAGCTAATTTCAGCTTCTTGTATCTGCGACCTTCTCAAAGCTTGTGACCGTAGGCGAGGTTGGAACGTAGATCTTCATGAATTTCACAGCTCTTACCTCCCCTCACTCACGCAAGACCTCGCTAGCCGCCTTTTTCCTTGGACGTACTTTCACAACACCTTCAAGCTAATTGGAATCTGATCTTTTCCAGGAATACACTATTGACATCTTCTTTGCCCAGACATGGTATGACAGCAGACTTAAGTTCAACAGCTCAATGAAACTACTCATGCTCAACAGCAACATGGTAGGCAAAATCTGGATCCCCGACACGTTCTTCAGGAATTCCAGGAAATCAGACGCGCACTGGATCACTACACCGAACCGTCTACTGCGGCTGTGGAGCAATGGGAGAGTGATGTACACGCTGAGGTGAGACGCTTGTGTCCTTGGAATATGGAGTCTCGGAATATATTTGTTGTTTGTTCCGCTGTAGTGTTTGCATCTCTATTTGTTCTCTCTTAGGTGGCAACACTTTGTCAAAGCATGATCTTATCATTATTTCCCTTGACAGAAAATCTATGTTCAGTCATACTTGGCAGGGGAAAAAATGCTGAGACTTGCCTTTTATCTGTCACAATTCTTTTGTTGTCAGGTTGACTATTAATGCGGAGTGTTACCTTAAGCTGCATAACTTTCCAATGGATGAGCACTCGTGTCCGCTGGAGTTTTCAAGCTGTAGGTGGTCAAAACGCCTTCCTCCTCCATTTTAAACCTGTCATCTCGATTTCAACTTCTTAACCTTGCCTGGCGACAGGGGCTTCTCTGTGGGCTAGCATATCGGCTAAGCCCATTTCTTCTCCTTGCCAAAAGATCCATCCGCTTTCAGCTGCCCTCTCAACGCCTGTATGAAATCTAGAGAGGACGTCACCTAGCACCATTTGCTCTGGCAGACTGAATGAAATATACAACCTCTGTAGTCTGACTCATGCTGTATGCGTCACCCTTCATTTGTCTCTTGCATTGTGCTTCACCCTCTCATGCCCATGAAAGATGCTAAGACCATTCCATTGGGGGATTGACGACGAGCATTGCAATTAGACTTTCATCAAATGAGCATACATCGTTCAGAGTCGGCCACAAAAGCAAACTTTATCCACCCAAAATCACCAAGAGGGCGCTCGTTTACCCGTGATCCCCTAAAAAATCATGGATGAAAGACCGACTATTTAAGCTTCTATGTCCGAAGTCTGACATCCACGCTAGAATAATCCCCACTATTGCGCTCAGGAACTCAACAGTTTTAGTAATTGTGTTGTTATGCTCGGCTATATATTCAGTATTAGCTAATGCTAGTAGCAACATTCTGTCACAACGCTATTGTTTACTATATATATTCAGTGGTAGCTAATGCTAGCAGCAACATTCTGTCACAACGCTATTGTTAACTATAAATATTCATATACATACTCAGTGGTAGCTAATGCTAGCAGCAACATTCTGTCACATTATTATTGTTATCTATATACTATATTCAGTGGTAGCTAATGCTAGCAGCAACATTCTGTCACAACGTCATTGTTAACTATATATATTCATATATATATACTCAGTGGTAGCTAATGCTAGTAGCAACATTCTGTCACATGGCTATTGTTAACTATGTATATATTCAGTGGTAGCTAATGCTAGCAACAACATTCTGTCACATGGCTATTGTTAACTATATACTATATTCAGTGGTAGCTAATGCTAGCAGCAACATTTTGTCACATGGCTATTGTTAACTAGTATATATATTCAGTGGTAGCTAATGCTAGCAACAACATTCTGTCACATGGCTATTGTTAACTATATACTATATTCAGTGGTAGCTAATGCTAGCAGCAACATTCTGTCACAACGCTACTGTTAACTATACATATTCATATATATACTCAGTGGTAGCTAATGCTAGCAGCAACATTTTGTCACATGGCTATTGTTAACTATATACTATATTCAGTGGTAGCTAATGCTAGCAGCAACATTTTGTCACATGGCTATTAACTATATGTATTCAGTGGTAGCTAATGCTAGCAGCAACATTCTGTCACATGATTATTGTTAACTATATACTATATTCAGTGGTAGCTAATGCTAGCAGCAACATTCTGTCACAACGTCATTGTTAACTATATATATTCATATATATATATTCAGTGGTAGCTAATGCTAGCAGCAACATTCTGTCACAACGTCATTGTTAACTATATATATTCATATATATATATTCAGTGGTAGCTAATGCTAACAGCAACATTCTGTCACATGGCTATTGTTAACTATATACTATATTCAGTGGTAGCTAATGCTAGTAGCAAAATTCTGTCACATGGCTATTGTTAACTATATACTATATTCAGTGGTAGCTAATGCTAGCAACAACATTCTGTCACATGGCTATTGTTAACTATATACTATATTCAGTGGTAGCTAATGCTAGCAGCAACATTCTGTCACAACACTATTGTTAGCTATATATATTCATATATATACTCAGTGGTAGCTAATGCTAGCAGCAACATTTTGTCACAACGCTATTGTTAACTATATACTATATTCAGTGGTAGCTAATGCTAGCAGCAACATTCTGTCACATGGCTATTGTTAACTACATATAGTCAGTGGTAGCTAATGCTAGCAACAACATTTTGTCACATGGCTATTGTTAACGAGTATATATATTCAGTGGTAGCTAATGCTAGCAGCAACATACTGTCACATGGCTATTGTTAACTATATACTATATTCAGTGGTAGCTAATGCTAGCAGCAACATTCTGTCACAACGTCATTGTTAACTATATATATTCATATATATATACGTATATTCAGTGGTAGCTAATGCTAGCAGCAACATTCTGTCACATGGCTATTGTTAACTATATACTATATTGAGTGGTAGCTAATGCTAGCAACAACATTCTGTCACATGGCTATTGTTAACTATATATATTCAGTGGTAGCTAATGCTAGCGGCGACACTTTGTCACAAAGCTATTGATTCAGGAGTTCAGACATCCAGATGGGTCTGTACACGTGTTTTATCAGCAGGGGGGGCCTTGTGGGCACTGCGGGATCTCAATCATTCCAGCCACTTATTCTTAACTTACTCATGCTTTTCCTGCTGACTGTGCTCCCAACTCCCTTGACATCATGGACAACAGCTCCTCCCCCGCCATTTGCGTTGACGGTTATGTTGAATTCCGCACTAATAGTGGCTTCTTGATGCTCTTGTAGCCCATTCCAGCTAGCGCGGGTCTACAGCCTTGTCCTTTGGTCTTGCCCACGGTGGTGGAGAGGTTTCAACGGATGAGAGTGTTTCTGTGACAGGTGTCTTTGATCCACATAACGAGCTGTGCTGGGGAGTAAGGAGTCGGGGGGAGGGGGGGACAAAATGGCAGGAAATGAGATACTTACTTCCCTCAATAAAATACTAAGGAGTTTCTATTTCACGTTTGACCTACAATAAAGTTACCATTCATATTTAAATATTTTAAATCAGCATGGGGGTGAAATACCTTTCCCCCCAGCGTTTATACGTTATATCTCGTATTAGCTTCCATTATAGATATTATGCTCATTTGATAAAATGTCATGAGATCGAAGTTGGTAATCCCATCGTAATTGTCTTCTTTTGTCTTTGGCATGCTTCAATATTCTTCTGTGATTGACATGTGACTTTTCTGTCTGATGTCCTGAGAGGCGGCCACACTAATTCATACGCTGGGGGGTGTGTCTGCTGGGCGGGGTCCTGTACAGATGGTTACCCTCGCAATGAAATCTTGTATCGATGGCAAAGACGAGCAGTGGAAGTGGCCGACCAGCGGTATTGGAGACTTTACCAGTTTGCCTTTGTAGGGATGAGAAACACCACTGATGTGGCTCACACCCAGTCAGGTAGGAAATGATTTATGATGTATATTATTTATATTATATTACCGTGCCCTGCCCAAATGAATAAATGTGACTGGACTCTTTTTTTAGGAGAATATGTCATCATGACCATCTTTTTCGACTTGAGTCGGAGAATGGGTTATTTCACCATCCAGACCTACATTCCTTGCAGTATGATTGTGGTCTTGTCCTGGGTCTCCTTCTGGATCAACAAGGACGCCGTCCCCGCTCGGACCTCTCTAGGTTTGTACCTACCCTGCTAACGCTATCGCTCTGTGACTTCAACAATTACAGTAAAGTCTCGTTATATCGATATCGGTTATAACGAATTACTACTTATTACGATACTATTTTCATTTCCCGGCAAATTTCTAGTCTTTTATGATATAATTAGTTCCGTTAGTACGATACCCGGTTATTATGATAATCCGGTTACTACGATGCCCTTTTCATCTCCCGCCAGCCAATTTGGTCTGCTTATATCGATACAAAAGCAGCTTAAATCAATCTTTGCTTAAGGATTTCAATACCAAAAAAGAACACGGCGAACGGCTGCTTCCAGTCCAGCCCCACATAGCTGGCCAAACACATGCCTGCAACAGAAGAACCAACTATTCCAACGAAGACACAAGCGTACAAATACATGTATTTAATTGTGTTGTATTCAGATATCTTTTTATCGCTTGCAATAATCACTGTTTTTCATATGTACATGCTGGCGTTCGTTGGTTCTTCTGTTGCAGGCATGTGTTTGGCCAGCTATGTGGGGCGGGTTGAGCATGACCTGTGAACCAGGAAGTTCATTATTGCCCACTTTTAATGCAGTTCGGCGCCGGATCGGATATATGGATAGTCCGGTTATATCGGTATTTTTTCCGACTCCCGAGAATATCGATATAACGAGACTTTACTGTATGCTGCAAATTCATCAAACTACCTCTGAAGCCAAACAGCCCGCCAGTCATTGAATTTTTATGGGTGGGGGTTTGGGGGGGTTGCCCAAAATACCGGCGTACCAAGACCCTAACCCTAACGTTAGCCCTCCGCGTATCTTGCTAACTCTCAACTCTCTGTGTCTGAATGAACCATACCATTGCATATTGTCGTTAGCTGTGCTATTTTAGCTACCACATTTCATATTTGTCCTATTTCCTGAATAAAACAGGACAGCAAACACGTCTCTCTGCCTTGGCTTTCAGGGATCACCACGGTGCTCACCATGACAACCCTCAGCACCATCTCCAGGAAGTCCTTGCCAAAGGTGTCCTACGTCACTGCCATGGACTTGTTCGTCTCCGTCTGCTTCATCTTCACCTTTGCCGCTTTGATGGAGTACGGAACCCTGCATTACTTCACCAGCAACAGACAGACCAAGAAAGCCAAAGCCAACAACCACCAAGTGGGTATCACACTCGCAACCCAGCCACAGGCCGCTGTTGGACCGTCTTCTCCGTCTTAGTAGAGGAAGGCTAGAAAACATTGGAGGGCATGCATTTCACAAGTGGCTGTACTTTAAGTACAGTACTATACTTACAGTACAGTACAGTACTGTACTATACTTAGGGTACAGTACTGTACTATACTTAGAGTACTGTACTGTACTGTACTATACTTAGGTTACAGTACTGTACTATACTTAGAGTACTGTACTGTACTGTACTATACTTAGGTTACAGTACTGTACTATACTTAGAGTACAGTAATTCCTTGCCACACGCATTTCAGAAGTGGCTGTACTCTAAGTACTGTACTGTACTGTACTATATAGAGTACAGTAGAGTACTGTGCCATACTTTGGGTACAGTACAGTACTGTGCCATACTTTGGGTACAGTACAGTACTACACTTAGGGTATAGTACAGTACGATACTTAGGGTACAGTACAGTACTATACTTAGGGTACAGTACAGTACTGTACTTAGGGTACAGTACAGTACTGTACTTAGGGTACAGTACAGTACTATACTATACTTAGAGTACAGTACTATACTTAGGGTACAGCACAGTACTATACTTAGGGTACAGTACTGTACTGTACTATAGTTAGGGTACAGTACTGTACTATAGTTAGGGTACAGTACTGTACTATACTTAGGGTACAGTACTGTACTGTACTATACTTAGGGTACAGTACTGTACTATACTTAGGGTACAGTACTGTACTATACTTAGAGTACCATACTGTACTATACTTAGCATACAGTACTGTACTATACTTAGGGTACAGTACAGTACTGTACTATACTTAGGGTACCGTACTGTACTATACTTAGCATACAGTACTGTACTATACTTAGGGTACAGTACAGTACTGTACTATAGTTAGAGTACAGTAATTCCTTGCCACACGCATTTCAGAAGTGGCTGTACTCTGTACTGTACTGTACTCTTTATAGTACAGTACAGTAGAGTACTATGCCATACTTTGGGTACAGTACAGTAGAGTACTGTGCCATACTTTGGGTACAGTACAGTACTACACTTAGGGTACAGTACAGTACGATACTTAGGGTACAGTACTGTACTATACTTAGGGTACAGTACTGTACTCTACTACTATACTTAGGGTACAGTACAGTACTGTACTATAGTTAGAGTACAGTAATTCCTTGCCACACGCATTTCAGAAGTGGCTGTACTCTGTACTGTACTGTACTCTTTATAGTACAGTACAGTAGAGTACTATGCCATACTTTGGGTACAGTACAGTAGAGTACTGTGCCATACTTTGGGTACAGTACAGTACTACACTTAGGGTACAGTGCAGTACGATACTTAGGGTACAGTACTGTACTATACTTAGGGTACAGTACTGTACTCTACTACTATACTTAGGGTACAGTACAGTACTATACTTAGGGTACAGCACAGTACTATACTTAGGGTACAGTACTGTACTATAGTTAGGGTACAGTACTGTACTATACGTAGAGTACAGTACAGTTCTGTACTACACTTAGGGTACAGTACTAGTATAGTACTGTACTATACTTAGGGTACAGTACTGTACTATACTTAGGGTACAGTACTGTACTATACTTAGGGTACAGTACTGTACTATACTTAGGGTACAGTACAGTACTGTACTCTATTTAGAGTACAGTAATTCCTCGCCACTTTGCACTTGGTATTTAGCCGCTTCAATCTTATCTCATTTATATAAAAGCAACAATAATTAAATAACACTTTTCTGAGGTTTGTTCCAGTATTAAGATCGCATAAAAAAAAGAATCTGAGATTTCGAGAATAAAGTCGTAAATTCCCGAGTAAAAACATCGAGAAACATACGAGAATAACATCGTAAATTTATGCGGTCAAAAGCCTGAATCTTGCGAGAATAGCGTCATAGATTAGCAAGGATAAAGTCGAGACCAGGGTTCAATTCCACCCTCGGTCATCTCTGTGTGGAGTTTGCATGCGTGGGTTTTCTCCGGGTACTCCGGTTTCCTCCCACATTCCAAAAACATGCTAGGTTAATTAGCCACTCCAAATTGTCCATAGGTATGAACGAAATATTTCATCATACAAAAGGCGATACCGAACAAAAAACACAAAATAAAGGAAAGAAAAAGCACTGCTGGACAAGCCAAGCAGGAAGCTTCACCAGGCGTTCCCAAGCGTTCCCAGGCCGGCTGTGGGACAGAATCCCTCCATCGTGTCCAACAAATACAACTACAAATATATTTCTTCTGCTTCCTTCCACAGCAGAAAACGTCCAGCATGGTCAGTATCCACCCTGGAACATCACTGCTGCAAATGAACAACATCATGCACTACCACGACGACGACGACTACGCCTACGACTGTTTGGATGGAAAAGACTGCGCCAGCTTCTTCTGCTGCTTTGACGACTGTCGCTCAGGTGCCTGGCGAGAAAACCGCATGCACGTACGAGTTTCCAAGATTGATTCCTACTCACGAATATTCTTCCCGACTGCTTTTGGCCTTTTTAATTTGGTTTACTGGATCGGCTATCTGTACCTTTAAAAGCGGTACCTCACGGTAGGAGTTTAGGAGTTTTCTACATCCCAGCATTTTCCAAATGGTCCCTTTGCCAATAATTCCAACCTGCAGCCTCGTCCAAATTCTCTTGTATGGGAATATTTGTAGCTAATAAATATCATATGATGCATTCTAACCCCATGAAATACAACGCTAGAATGATCTAAATATATCTATTTATTATTTTGATCAAATATGTCGCTCTGAATTGGTGGTTGCATGTAGCAAATCATTCTGAAGAACTGAATATGGTCCTGAACGTGGTCCAATACGGTATTTGTAACAATACAGTATCATACAATTACTGTGGAACCTTGGTTAGTGTCATTAATCCTTTCCAGAAGGTCCGACTCTAACCAAAACATATACTAACTGAATCCTTTACCCGTTTTTATAGTTTTACAGTTCTCGTATGAAATCCATACATGATGAGGATAAGGATAAATGAACATTTAAGGATACTTTTACCTTCACTCAAGATGAGATTCTTGCATAAGAATCCAATCGCCACACTGGACACCACCTTCGTGTTTTGCCATGAGTTATTTCTTAACCTCAATGACGTTCCTCATTTCAAGTCTCTGCTTTTCTTATGACCACATCTGCAGAATAACCCAAAATGGATGCAAAGAAGTGTTCAAGTGCCAGCATTTTCCATGAAGAATGTGAGAAACGCGAATGAATTCTGAGAAATAACTCATCGCAAAACAGGAAGGTGGTGGTGTGCTTATCCAATGCACTTCTGCCACCTTGTGGCCGTTTTTATGGCTTACAGCTGTTTGAAAAATGACTTATTTTAGTCTGCATGTGGCGACGTCACCTCTTTTTGCCTCTGGTGGGAAAAAACGTAAAAGAAGTATCGTATAAATATATCTTTCATATTGAGAAGAAGAAGTTGGACTAATAGCCGAAATAGACATACGCCATATTGTACGCTAACCAGAAAATGTATGCAAACCGAGGCAAAAATCTGGAGTCAATTTTCAATGTTAGCTGAAAACATGCTAACCGAGGGATGTACACTAACCAAGGTTCCGTTGAGTTTCCTTTCACTGGATGCAATAGTTAGAGCAAAACTAAGTCAATAACACAATAACTCTCTCGCTGTGTGTAAATAACTCGCTAGTATTTCCTAAATGTGACGGCAGCTGATGGAAAAGTATTCCAAACGGAAGTCCAAGCTGTCCGTTGGCCGCGTAACCATAGTAACAGGAGGAATGCACTCAAATACTCAGCAATAATCTATGCAAGATGAACGCGGAGTTTTACACTTTAAATGTCAGTTAGATTATTTGCTATATTGTATAAATGATGTATAATATGAAAAAAAAAACATGGAAAAAAAACTGTCAATGTCACTTTCACTTTCCTTTTCCTCGATGCATTGCCATCTGATGAGATGCTTTGGAGACGATGTGGGAAAGGTTCGTTACAAAGCTAAATGCTCGCCAAATACGGGAATATTTTTGTAAGAATCCACTGTGAGTATTGGAATGGCTTCTTAGTAAAACAGCTGTAGTAATATTTGCATGTTATATCAACTGTAGTATGTAACTCTATCTTACTCGGTATCGACCAGTAAATACCAAGTACTGTAAATACAGGGCCACTATTCCTGATGATCATAAAAAATAAGCAAACTAAATAAATGTATTGATCAACAAACTTATTTGCACAAAATGTTTATATTGTTTATTTTAGATTATTTATTTTTTACTATTGAACTGGTTTTGTCCTCTTTGCTGCTGTGCAAAGTAAATTACCCCACTGAGGAATGAATAAGGTATAACTAATCTAATCTAACACTTGACCTTCATCCCTTGACCTTCTGGAACGATCATTGGTTTTCTAAAATATACTCGTTCTGAAATTAGCAGAGAAACTTGTACATTTACAAGAATAAAAAGTCATAAATTCATTAAAAGGAAGTTGTACATTAACCAGAAAATAAGTCAAAAATATTCAGAGAACAAAGTGACAAATTTATGGGAATGAAGTCATGAATTTACTCGAAAAAAGTCAGTATATTATTGAGAATAAATCATAAATCTACGAGCATAAAGTCGAGCATAAAGTCGAAAATTCACAAAAGTTGTAAATTTACCAGAAAATAAGTCAAAATATTCTGAGAACAAAGTCACAAATTGACGGTAATCAAAAGTGGGTATATTATGAGAATAGAGTGCTAAAATTGCGAGAATAGAGTGCAAAACATGTGAGAATAGAGTGCAAAATGTGCAAGAATAGAGTGCAAAACGTGCGAGAATAGAGTGCTAAAATTGCGACAATAGAGTGGTAAACGTGCGATAATAGAGTGTAAAACGTGCAAGAATAGAGTGGTAAACGTACCCGAATAGAGTGGTAAACGTGCGAGAATAGAGTGCTAAACGTGCCAGAATAGAGTGCTAAGCATGCGAGAATAGAGTGCTAAACATGCGAGAATAGAGTGCTAAACGTGCCAGAATAGAGTGCTAAACATGCGAGAATAGAGTGCAAAACGTGCAAGAATAGAGTGCAAAACGTGTGGGAATAGAGTGTTAAACGTGCGTGAATAGAGTGCCAAAAAATGCGAGAATAGAGTGGTAAACGTGCGAGAATAGAGTGGTAAACATGCGAGAATAGAGTGGTAAACATGCGAGAATAGAGTGGTAAACATGCGAGAATAGAGTGTAAACATGTGAAAATAGAGTGCAAAACGTGCGAGAATAGAGTGCTGAACGTGCGAGAATAGAGTGCTAAACATGCGAGATAGAGTGGTAAACGTGCGAGATAGAGTGGTAAACGTGCGATAATAGAGTGCAAAACGTGCGAGAATAGAGTGGTAAACGTGCCAGAATAGAGTGGTTAACGTGCCAGAATAGAGTGCTAAACATGCGAGAATAGAGTGCTAAACATGCGAGAATAGAGTGCTAAACATGCGAGAATAGAGTGCTAAACATGCGAGAATAGAGTGCAAAACGTGCAAGAATAGAGTGCAAAACGTGCAAGAATAGAGTGCAAAACGTGCGGGAATAGAGTGCCAAAAAACGCGAGAATAGAGTGGTAAACGTGCAAGAATAGAGTGGTAAACATGCGAGAATAGAGTGTAAACGTGTGAAAATAGAGTGCAAAACATGCGTGAATAGAATGCTGAACGTGCGAGAATATAGTGGTAAACATGCAAGAATAGAGTGTAAAACGTGCGAGAATAGAGTGGTAAACATGCGAGAATAGAGTGTAAACGTGCGTGAATAGAGTGCAAAACATGCGAGAATAGAGTGCTAAACATGCGAGAATAGAGTGCAAAACGTGCAAGAATATAGTGCAAAATGTGCAAGAATATAGTGCAAAATGTGCGAGAATAGAGTGCAAAACATGCGAGAATAGAGTGCAAAACGTGCGTGAATAGAGTGCAAAACGTGTGTGAATAGAGTGCAAAACATGCGAGAATAGAGTGCAAAACATGCGAGAATAGAGTGCTAAAAATGCGCGAATAGAGTGCAAAACGTGCAAGAATAGAGTGCAAAACGTGCGAGAATAGAGTGCTAAACATGCGAGAATAGAGTGCTAAACATGCGAGAATAGAGTGCTAAACATGCGAGAATAGAGTGCAAAATGTGCGAGAATAGAGTGCAAAACGTGCGAGAATAGAGTGCCAAAAAATGCGAGAATAGAGTGGTAAACGTGCGAGAATAGAGTGGTAAACATGCGAGAATAGAGTGGTAAACATGCGAGAATAGAGTGTAAACGTGTGAAAATAGAGTGCAAAACGTGCGAGAATAGAGTGTTAAACATGCGAGAATAGAGTGTAAACATGTGAAAATAGAGTGCAAAACGTGCGAGAATAGAGTGCTGAACGTGCGAGAATAGAGTGCTAAACATGCGAGAAAAGAGTGCTAAACATGCGAGATAGAGTGGTAAACGTGCGATAATAGAGTGGTAAACGTGCCAGAATAGAGTGGTAAACGTGCCAGAATAGAGTGGTAAACATGCGAGAATAGAGTGCTAAACATGCGAGAATAGAGTGCTAAACATGCGAGAATAGAGTGCTAAACATGCGAGAATAGAGTGCAAAACGTGCCAGAATAGAGTGCTAAACATGCGAGAATAGAGTGCAAAACATGCAAGAATAGAGTGCAAAACGTGCGGGAATAGAGTGCCAAAAAATGCGAGAATAGAGTGGTAAACGGGCAAGAATAGAGTGGTAAACATGCGAGAATAGAGTGTAAACGTGTTAAAATAGAGTGCAAAACATGCGTGAATAGAATGCTGAATGTGCGAGAATATAGTGGTAAACATGCAAGAATAGAGTGTAAAACGTGTGAAAATAGAGTGCAAAACGTGCGAGAATAGAGTGCTGAACGTGCGAGAACAGACTGCTAAACATGCGAGAATAGAGTGGTAAACATGCGAGAAAAGAGTGCTAAACATGCGAGAATAGAGTGCAAAACGTGCGAGAATAGAGTGGTAAACATGCGAGAATAGAGTGCAAAACGTGCAAGAATAGAGTGCAAAACGTGGGAGAATAGAGTGGTAAATATTGAAGAACATTTCCTTTATACGGCGTGTTGGGTTAAAAGGTCAGCAAGTGGTCTTGCCATCTTTTCATGTTTTGGTCCGTGGACCCCGGACCCCCTGACTCCAGTGGAGTGTCAGGCCACCAGTTTTGCATGGAAAAGTACGCGGCTGGTCACTTACCGTCCCAATCTCCACAGGCTAGCGTTGACGCGTAGAAACACGTCCGATCATTCGGATGCGTTCGGCTCTTTTGCACGCCAGAGATCCCGATGCGTATCTGAGCTTGTAAAACAATCCAGCTGTTAATCCGCGTGCCCATGAGCAGCATACGGATGTTGGCTCCAAAGGCATGATGGGCTTTGCATCCAACCTAAGCCATATAAGACGTCAGCTGTATGCAATTCCATCCTGTGTAAATGTCCATCATCTTGTATCGTGATTCCTCAGTAGACTGTGAAAAGAAATAAAGCAGTGCCTGAAAACAACCGAGTGGGGATTCCATGTGGACCAGCGGTCACCAGCGGTCACCTGGTCCTTGAACCCGGGCTCTATTTTATAAGGAAACACCACTTTTGGGGAATTTGGGTGGATGGAAGCTCCTCCCACTGCAGGCTTTGGTGCAGGTGAGGTTGCTCCACCCCCCAGGTGGAGCATATGAAGATGCTGATTAGGCTGCACCGTTTTAGCACGTGGCTAACAATACAATGGCGTGACCAGCGTTATGTAGACCCCAGGTATTGGGGTCTTTAGTCGAGGGGGGCGTACAAGACTATTGTATCACTGTCCCAAGGCCAGAAGTGACTTTTGGGGATCCGCCATCATTTTGGTTGCCATTTGTCTTCTTCCACTTATCTTAAGAAAAGCCCCGTACCCCCCTCCCCCACACATTGCTGACCCCTGGTGTAAACCCCACCCAAGTCAAATATCCCAAATCTCACACAAAAACCAGGAAGCAACATGAAGATGAACACCAAGTTGCATGGAAGATGGACGTTAGCATCCAGAAAGTTAGCGTTTTATCTGTGACCTTATTGTTTTTATCCAAAACCAGGACACTTTTCAAATGATGAAAACGATAAAAACTATGACATTTTCATCAACAATGAAGGACATTACAACGTGGAAAGTATATTAATACTCGCTTTGTGTTTACTTGATTTGGGTTCCATTGCTAAATCTGCTGGATTCTTCCCTTTAATCCCCCGTAAAGAGAAATGGCGGCCCCTTGTGGACAACAACGGGAGTGCATTACTGCATATGGAAACATGCTTCCTGGAGTCAGCAATAGAAACAATCGAGCTTATTTTTATTGATGACATGATGATAAAAGAGAAAGACATATACTTATATAATTATTGTTGCTAATCACACAGATTGAACAGCAGCAACACGAAGTAGCAACAAAACAAAGGCACATTTTGTCTTATTAAAAGTAGGCAAAAGAAGTCTGTATTTTTCCATTTTTTTGCCTTAAAGGAGCACCGTAACCACCTTAACCATCTCAAATCTCAAATGACTTGGCTTCCATGTCTTTGACTCATAAAGGGTCGGCAGTTAAATTCTCTTATTTTTTTCTCCAACTTAAAAGACCAAGTTCACGTGACTTATTGATTTGTTGTGGGAGCGTTATTTTTTTTCGGTGAAATAACCAAATATTTTGGTTGTATCAACAATCAAGTCATCTCAACTCATTTTCAAATCAGGTTAACAAATTATTTCAATTTAATTGTGAGTTGAATTTACTTGAGCTAATTAGTTAGACCAGGGGTCTCAAACACGCGGCCCGCGGGCCAGATGTGGCCCGCAGGACACTAGTTTGAGGCCCCCCGCCTTGATATGAAAGTTTAATGTAAAGTTTGATATGGATGCTGTATGGTATCATGTACCCAGAAAAAATTATTACGTTTGATTCATGTTCATGTTAAAGGTTAAATAACTGTTAATAGTTATCCTCCCTATCCGTGTGGAAGTGGTAAGTTTTTTATATGGATGCTGTATGGTATCATGTACCCAGAAAAAATGATTACGTTTGATTCATGTTCATGTTAAAGGTTAAATAACTGTTAATAGTTATCCTCCCTATCCGTGTGGAAGTGGTACGTTTTTTATATGGATGCTGTATGGTATCATGTACCCAGAAAAAATGATTATGTTTGATTCATGTTCATGTTAAAGGTTAAATAACTGTTAATAGTTATCCTCCCTATCCGTGTGGAAGTGGTAAGTTTTTTTTGCTCTCACCCCTGGTGTGGTTGGTAACTGGTGTGTAACAGTGTGTAACAGTGTGTAGCATTGTGTAGCATTGTGTAACGGTGTGTAACAGTATCACTGCTCCTCTGTGCTCAGCACCGGATCCACCAGTTTGTTGTGGACATGCATCAAACCTGGAACGACAATCACATTTTTTTTTTACATGATTAGAGTCCTGTAGACATGAAATAACACCCCTATAGTCCCCTGTATGACCATATTACCAAACATAGTACACATAATGGGGGTGGGGGGGGCGGACAGAAAGTGACCAGAAACAGTCGCGGCCGTTTCTATAAAAGTCTGGTGCTTGTGTGTCTCATAGAAGATTACTGACACCTAGCGTGGAATACTACATTATTAAAAACAATGACGTGGATATGAATATATTTGGGCTAATACTAGGCCGTACGTGTACTGCAGTAATACTTGATGTTCAAGTCATGAGCACCTTTGAAGTATTTCACGGTTTTGACGCGTAGCTCCAGCGTGGCGTCCTCGTCACAAACAAAGATGGTGTGCGGATGCTGCTGGAAGGCCGATACGGTCCACATGTGGTTGACGCCGTCTTCGATGGCTTTGTAGAGGGCGAAGGCCTTGTGTGCCCCGGTGATTAAGATCATCACCTGGAAGAGGAGGACAAAGTCACTCCGTCAATCATCTCCAAGATGGAGCTGCGATGACATAATAAGCCCTTCCCGCTGTACGAAATAACGCCTGACCTCCTTGGCATCCATGACGGTCCCGACCCCGACGGTCAAAGCCATGGTGGGAACCTTGGAGAGGTCGTTGCCGAAGAAGCGAGCGTTTGCCACGATGGTGTCCTTGGCCAGCGTCTTCACTCTGGTCCTGGAGACCAGGCTGGATCCTGGCTCGTTAAAGGCTATGTGGCCGTCGGGTCCGATCCCTGGAAGACTCAACATATGCAATATCATTTCATTTTTCATGTATCATTTTTGTACAAATGAGATGACTGCGGCTATCAGACCTAAAAACAATATTTTCAAATCGATAATCAATATTAATATCACAATTTTTGACCTAATTGTCACAAGAGGTGTGATTCCCATTTTAGGCAGTACATAGTACTCAAGTACAGTGTACCTGTACCTCCATGTTAGCTTTTTTTTTTGTTCTCAGTTTTATTGAGCTGAATTCAAAGATGTGAAAAATAATTCCATATACACAAAAAGGCCAGTTCAGTCTCAAATATTATTCAGAAATCTATCTCAATATTCATCATTCATGCACTTATCAAGATGCTGATTAGGCAGGTGTGCCGTTGACTGGCCACAATAAAAGGCCACTCCAAAATTTGCAGTTAACTCATTCAATATCAAAGACGTATTCATACGTTTTTATGAACCTGAAGGTCCAATCCCAAAGACGTATTCATAAGTTTTTTGCACAAGAGGAAAAAAGAGGTGACAACCCCTAACCCTAACCCCTAAAACCCTAACCCTAACCCCAACCCTAACCCTAACCCCAACCCTAACCCCTAAAACCCCAACCCCTAACCCCAACCCATAACTCATAACCCATAACCCCTAACCCAACCCCTAACACCTAACCCCAACCCCTAACCCCTAACACTAACCCAACCGTAAACCCTAACCATAACCTCTAACACCTAACCCTAACCCTAACCCCAACCCCTAACCCTAAACCCTATCCCTAACACTAACCCAACCCTAACCCATAACCCCTAACCCTAACCATAACCCCAACCCTAAACCCTAACCACAACCCCTAACCCCTAACACTAACCCAACCGTAAACCCTAACCCATAACCCCTAACACCTAACCCTAACCCCTAAAACCCTAACCCCAACCCCAACCCCAACCCTAACCCCTAACCCAACCCCTAACACCTAACCCCAACCCCAACCCCTAACACTAACCCAACCGTAAACGCTAACCCATAACCCATAACCCATAACCCCTAACCCTAAACCCTAACCCTAAACCCTATCCCTAACACTAAACCAACCCTAACCCATAACCCCTAACCATAACCCCAACCCTAAACCCTAACCCCAACCCCTAACCCCTAACCCCCAACCCCTAACCCTAACCCTAAACCCTAACCCCCAAACCCTAACCCATAACCCCTAACCCTAACCATAACCCCAACCCTAAACCCTAACCCTAACCCCAACCCCTAACCCTAAACCCAACCCCTAACCCCAACCCTAAACCCTAAACCCTAACCCCCAAACCCTAACCCCTAAACCCTATCCCTAACACTAAACCAACCCTAACCCATAACCCCTAACCATAACCCCAACCCTAAACCCTAACCCTAACCCCAACCCCTAACCCTAACCCCAACCCTAAACCCTAACCCCCAAACCCTAACCCCTAAACCCTATCCCTAACACTAACCCAACCCTAACCCATAACCCTAACCCCTAAACCCTATCCCTAACACTAACCCAACCATAACCCTAACCCCAACCCTAAACCCTATCCCTAACCCCAACCCTAAACCCTATCCTAAACCCTAATCCCTAACCCTTAACCCTAACCCCTAAACCCTATCCCTAACACTAACCCAACCCTAAACCCTAAACCCTTAACTCCTAACCATAACCCCAACCCTAAACCCTAAACCCTATCCCTATCCCCTAACCCTGTCATTGTATTCATACGTTTTTATGAACCTGAAGGTCCAATCCCAAAGACGTATTCATAAGTTTTTTGCACAAGAGGAAAGAAGAGGTGACGACCCAACCGCACACTAATCAATGTCACTTTTAGAACATTTTTAAGTCATAAAAACCACCACAACCTCAAAAATAACATGGAGGGGTGTAGCGTACAGAAAACCGTTCATTTCAGTACAAAGATTCGTTCATTTTGTTCATTCCGGTCAATTGGTCGTTAGCGTGTGATCTCCCACTGTGACTCAACATGGTGTGTCGGTCATGAACGAACGAACGAACGAATCTCCACATGAGCTTGACACACAAGCATGTTATAATGTTCGCGCCACATTAGCATATCGAATGGTTGCATTTCTTCACGTCGTCTGTGAGCGCGCACCACTTTGCACTGTTTTGTTTACATTCCGTGTCGGCCATCTTGTTCGTGCTAATATTCCCACACTGGGCTGCGGTGACTTCATGTTAGCATAAAACCAGCGGATGAAACAAACGCATACGTGCATGTTTAGCTTTATCGTCACCGTTAGCCACACTTAGCAGCTAAACTTAGCCAAACAGCTAAAATTAGCTGACAAATAAGAAACTGACCCCCAACAAACAAGTGGATTCCTCCGGCCTCTGCAATCTTCTGCTCGTAGTCCCGACACTCCGCTTCCAAGTCCTCGGCGTTTCCGTTCAGGATGTGAGCATTGGCAGGATCGATGTCGATATGCTTGAAGAAGTTGTTCCACATGTAGGAATGGTAGCTCTCCGGGTGGGCGCGAGGTAGACCTCCACAAAAGACACCAAGTTTTACAATTGTTGACGTTCGTACCGAATGAACATGGCGGCAAAACATCCTCGAATATCATCAACTTATTTTGATGTCATCAATGATGATGAGGAACATCTGCTGCTCCACCGTCATAATGCTACGTGCTAACGATGGATCTGCGCGATCGATCGAGATGGATCCATCGTTAGCGCACAAATCAATCGTTTTCTGCGCTCACGATGGATGGTATATTACTGCGCCCAGGATGGATGGTATATTACTGCGCCCAGGATGGATGTGTGTAGTTTGTTTAGATGCCAACAGATGGCAGTGTTGAGCGTTGGTACTTACAAGAATCAACAAGAAGTCCATGCATGCAAATTGCAAATCTTTGATTAATTGTCAAGCAGTTCACTTTGTTACCGTTCTCGGCGGGGGGAGTGTGAACCCTAACCCCTAACCCCTAACCCCTAACTCTAACCCCAACCCTAAACACTAAACCCTAACCCCTAACCCCAACCCTAACCCCTAAAACCCTAACCTTTAACCCTAACCCCAACCCTAACACCTAACACCTAACCCCAACCCCTAACACTAACACTAACACCAACCCTAAACCCTAACCCCAACCCCTAACCCCAACCCATACCATAACCCCTAACCCCAACCCCTAACACCTAATCCTAACCCCAAAAACCCTAACCCCAACCCTAACCCCTAAAACCCTAACCCCTAAAACCCCAACCCCAACCCATAACCCCTAACCCCTAAAACCCCAACCCATAACCCCTAACCCCTAACCCAACCCCTAACCCCAACCCCCAACCCCTAACCCTAACCCCTAACACTAAACCTAACCCTAACCCTAACCCTAAACCCTAACCCTTAACACCTAACCCCAACCCCAACCCTAAAACCTAAACCCTAACCCTAAACCATAACCCCTAACCATAACCCCAACACTAAACCCTAAACCCTAACCCCAACCCTAAACCCTATCCCTAACCCCAACCCTAAACCCTAACCCCAATCCTAAACCCTAAACCCCTAACCCCTAACCCCTAAACCCTATCCCTAACACTAACCCAACCCTAAACCCTAAACCATAACCCCTAACCATAACCCCAACACTAAACCCTAACCCCAACCCTAAACCCTATCCCTAACCCCAACCCTAAACCCTAAACCCTAAACCCTAACCCCTAACCCCTATCCCTAACCCCAATCCTAAACCCTAAACCCTAACCCCTAAACCCTATCCCTAACACTAACCCAACCCTAAACCCTAACCCATAACCCCTAACCCTAACCATAACCCCAACCCTAAACCCTAACCCCTAACCCCAACCCTAAACCTTAACCCTAACCCCTAACTCCTAAACCCTAAACCCTAACCCCAACCCTAACCCCTAACCCCAACCCTAAACCCTAACCCTAACCCTAACCCTAACCCTAACCCCTAACTCCTAAACCCTAAACCCTAACCCCAACCCTAAACCCTAACCCCTAACTCCTAAACCCTAACCCTAACCCTAACCCTAAACCCTAAACCCTAACCCCTATGCCTAACCCTAAACCCTAAACCCTAACCCCTATCCCTAACCCTGTGATTGTATGCAATTAGCAGATCAATGATTGTCATCATATCATCAGTGCAGTGTCAAAGCATCGGTCTCGAGTGCAAGGTAGTTCTATCCATCTGAGCGCAGAAATCGATTGATTTGTGTGCTAACGATGGATCCATCTTGGGCACAGATCCATCGTTAGCGCATAATAATAATAATAATAATAATATTTTATTGTTCAAAAATGCTCTTCCAGTTTCAGCTTGCAACTCACCCACATATTCGTCCATGTTGAAGGTTTTCACATACTTGAAGGACAGATGCCCACCTCTGTAGTACTCAATCAGCTTCTGGTAACATCCGTACGGCGTGCTCCCTGAAGCACAGACAGAGGCTCATGTCAGCACGACATCGTGAGAGGAGAACGATGAGGAGGAACGATGAGGAGGAACGATGATGACACCCACCCGTAGGCAGACCCAGGGTGAAGAATCGGTCGGCAGAAGGCCGAAACTGGATGATCCTGTTCCGGATATATTTGGCCGCCCACTCGCTGGCCAAGTCGTAATCATCCAAAATCACCAGCCTCATTGCCGCTGCTCCGCATGGTTGATGGTTGCATTGGGAGCATTGTGATGAAGAAGGTGAGAAACACGACGGAATGTAAAATATTAATTATTCTGCTTTATTGCGTCTTGGTAAGAATCACGTCTTCATTGAAGATAAAAGTAACGTGAAATTTATCCTTCCAAACATTGTTTATACGCACTTACAATTATGTTATATGTGTCATACTACAATTTTTTAATGATAAAAATATGTTTTACGTTAACATTTGTTGCTTAACTGTCTTAGTTAGTGAAAAACTACACAGGCAACCGATGATGACATCATAGAAAGGCGACGGCTGACTTCCAGTTCTTGTTTTACAAGCTAATAAGCTAAACTATGACATTAAATACACTTTAATAACACACAGTAGTTGGACTCAGCATTATGTATTCATAACATGACAACATGTACACTAAGGGAGATTCTACTGTTTATAGAAATTAAACTAGAATTGTTTTTTTAATAAATAATAATAATAATAATAATAAGCTACAAATAGTAGTCTGGCATGCATCAATCACAATCAAAGACTAATTCAAAGAATTCTGTTAGCGGTTGTATGATAGCAGACGCTGCTAAAGTTAGCCAGCGAAGTCAAATAAATATGGCCGAAAAACTTACACAATCTGCGGACTGACTTGTGAAGGTAACGGAGAACTAGCAGCTGGAGAACTATCCTTCTGGACGAACTAAGTTCTCTCCGTAAATCGGGCGATTGGAAACACGTCACATGAACAAGTCATGTGATTTGGGGGGCCTATCAGCTGCCGGCGGTTCTTCCTGGTTTGCGTCACGTGCCCTGACGTCATGATGAGTCTGCCCGGAAGAGCAAAAAGGCGATCGAATAGTACGAAATGAACGGGAACATTTTTATATAAAGAGTTGAACATTAATGATACCTAATCGATACTTACGTTCTATAAAAATATTTGCTTAATAAAAAGCAAGTGTCGTTACATGCCATCTGTTTGCAATAATGTAAGTTCTTCGTAAGTTGACACGGCGAACGAACCGGAAGTAGTTAAAACATGTCCATTCATCTTACTTGTTATTGCAAATGAAACCTTTTGAATCGACATACTATATTTTACTGAAAGGGACATTTAAGTCTTCATAAATATACAGAGCAAAATGACTAAGCATTATAAACACTCCCGATTAAAGATGAAAACGTTCCCAAATGCGAGGTTGCATGGCCTTAAAAGAAAAGATTCAGTATCCTGACTTGGACAAAAATATATTTTTCATATTTGATAAGTCCTCCTCCCTCAGATGATATGAAAAATTCTTACAAAGTGATATATTTACTAAGTGACAGCTTTGAAATGGCACGCAATTGTGGGAATGCTCATGATGAACACAATGAATCCTCTACACCGGGGGTCTCAAACACGCGGCCCGCGGGCCAAATGTGGCTCACAGGACACACATTTGAGGCCCCCGCGCAAGTTTGATATGGATGCTGTATGGTATCATGTACCCAGAAAAAATTATTACGTTTGATTCATGTTCATGTTAAAGGTTAAATAATAAAATGTTAATAGTTATCCTCCCTATCCGTGTGGAAGTGGTAAGTTTTTGGCTATTTAAGTTGAAAGGAAATAACTTGGAGGCTACCATTTAGGTCGCTAGCTCTCTAGTTTGCGAGTTAGCATGTGTCTCAAGACCCTGCAGTTGCGCAATATGTTGTAAATAAGAAGAGTATAAATGTGACTATAGTCGTGTTTTGTCATGTCTATAGGGCTCTAACATGCAAAAGGCTTGCTGCAGACATCCTAATCAAATCATTCATGTAATACAAACACAAATCTGCAGTGGCATCAACTGCAAAGTGGAAAGATGCAGCGATTCTATTATTTTATCAGAAGTCTAGAATTTGCAGTCTCATGGGGGAGCTTGGAAGCAATTCCAGAATTTATGCACCCAAGGATGGGCTTTCAAAATTCCTAGACATGTACCGCCAGTGCGCCTCTGAAATGAGACGGCATCATGGATACAAGTACCATGACGTAACATAAGAATATAACAGCAGTGGGAGAGCGGAATTATTCAGTCAAGCAAGTTCTGGGCTTTAAGATTTATTGTTGTACTCACAACATACGCACAGGAAAGTATGCGGGATGGATATTGTTGAGGAAAAATGTCTGTCCCTAAGATGTGGCAGGTTGTTCCTCTGCGGTGGAAGTGGTGGAGGCTCCATCGGGACGCAGAAGGCCAGGTCTATGATTTAAAATGTCCAATTTAATCTCTCTTCTTGTAGTCCTCCAGATGGGCCAGGATCCATCCCGACGGTCCCAGGATGGCGACGCAGAACATACCCAGTCCAATGGCGGTTTCCTGTAGAATAAAAGACACAAGCTGTCAAATTTGAATGATATTCTCATATCGCAGATGTTCTTTGAATGTTCCCATTAAAGGTCTGGCGTTGTCCTCCAGTGTGGGAATATGCTGGAGGACATTAGGAGGGATATAGTGAAAGGGAATCCATTGCAATGGCTCCACCATAAATGTTCCACAACATTACTGTAAAATACAATCTGAGAATTCACTACGGTGTGTGTTTTGTATACTAAAAACCTCTGTCCATGCTGTTAATAATATATAAACGTGATTTAGTCAAGTATTGCAATGGGAAATGAAAGCTGTGATGTCTTAAAGTGCTGCGCTAATAAGAACTAGCTTTAGCCTAGCTAGCTCAAAGGTCACGATAACATCAAAATACGACAGTGGATAACATATTTAAAAATGTGTCTGTCATACCATGAAATAAATCACCAACCAGACCCACTGGTTGATTAAAAGGGTTAATTTTCACTCTTTATAGAAAACACGATTATGACCTCGACAGTCAAGGACGGCTAATGTAGTCAGGCAGGCATTAGCATAGCAGCACATTTGTAGCTAACTCACCATGGCGCCTATATTCTCCTTGGCAGGTTTAGTGTAGACATTTGCCTTCTGGTTGATGGTGAACCCCCGCAAAGTAGGAGTAACACGGTTTGTAATGGTTCGCAGAAGCCCAGACATATTTGCCCGATGTGTTTCGTCGATGTCGAGTCGTATGTCCGCTGTAGTTTGCTGTTGTGACGTCACTTCCCTCATTTGCCAAACCGAAACAGCTTCGTGTCACAGCGCCACCTCCTGTCTGGGAGAATATATCTTTGTGGGTACAGGTAAATTAGTGAGCGTTTTTTGTTTCGTTAAAAAAAATATATATATAAAAACATTTTGACCAAGACCACACTGTATTGTGTGTTGACCAACTTGCTTTTTTTGTTTCGTAAAAAAAAAAACATTTTTAACCAAGACCACATTGTATCGTGTGTTGACCAACTTGCTTTTTTTGTTTCGTTAAAAAAATAAAAAAAAAAACAAAACATTTTTAACCAAGACCACACTGTATATTGTGTGTTGACCAACTTGCTTTTTTTGTTTCGTTAAAATAAATAAATAAATAAAACAATTTTTAACCAAGACCACACTGCATTGTGTGTTGACCAACTTGCTTTTTTGTTTCGTTAAAATAAATAAATAAATAAAAAAAATACATAAATAAATAAAAACATTTTTAACCAAGACCACACTGTATATTGTGTGTTGACCAACTTGCTTTTTTTGTTTCGTTAAAATAAATAAATAAATAAAACAATTTTTAACCAAGACCACACTGCATTGTGTGTTGACCAACTTGCTTTTTTGTTTCGTTAAAATAAATAAATAAATAAAAAAAATACATAAATAAATAAAAACATTTTTAACCAAGACCACACTGTATATTGTGTGTTGACCAACTTGCTTTTTTTGTTTCGTTAAAATAAATAAATAAATAAATAAAACAATTTTTAACCAAGGCCACACTGCATTGTGTGTTGACCAACTTGCTTTTTTGTTTCGTTAAAATAAATAAATAAATAAAAAAAATACATAAATAAATAAAAACATTTGTAACCAAGACCACACTGTATTGTGTGTTGACCAACTTGCTTTTTTTGTTTCGTTAAAATAAATAAATAAAAAAAAACATTTTTAGCCAAGACCACACTGTATGGTGTGTTGACCAACTTGCTTTTTTTTGTTTTCATTAAAAAAATAAATCAAAACATTTTTAACCAACACCACATTGTATCGTGTGTTGACCAACTTGCTTTTTTTGTTTTGTTAAAAAATAAATAAATAAAAAACATTTTTAACCAAGGCCACACTGTATTGTGTGTTGACCAACTTGCTTTTTTGTTTTGTTAAAAAAAAAAAAATTAAAATATTTTTAACCAAGACCACACTGTATATTGTGTGTTGACCAACTTGTTTTTTTGTTTTGTTAAAAAAAAAAATATATTTTTTTTAACCAAGACCACACTGTGTGTTGACCAACTTGCTTTTTTTGTTTCTTTAAAATAAATAAATAAATATAAACATTTTTAACCAAGACCACACTGTATTGTGTATAGAAATAAAAAGTACAAATGAGTACAGTATATTCCGATGGATTGTCTCAGGCCGTTAAAACGGTTAAATGTCCAACAGCGCCCTCTGCTGGACAGTCATCACCATAACAAACATATGATGGCAGGGGTTTTCAATTAGGGTTGTCAAGGGCCACAATGTTTACATTGTGACGGCCAGTTTGAGTTGGGGGAGATATTCCTTATATATATATATATATTTAAGGACAAACCTCTGTGTTGTTATGAATTATTTGTGTCAATATTTTTGTAGTAATATAATTTGAATTGTTATTCTACAATATATTGTATGGTACTCCTGGTTTAGCACTTGTTTGGTAAAGTTTATTTGTTTGGAAAAGTTAAAAAAATAAGCTAGTGGCTAGGAGCTCCACTGCTGCAAATTCCACGTGAGCGGTAATCGCCTCATGCATAATAACCCTGCTGCACATGTTCCATATTCAGACTACCTCCTGTTTCCTTGGCAACGGGGGAGCAGTGGTATGTAGTAATCCTCCTCACCTCATCCCAGGACCTCCTCTCTTCCTACAATACAAACAAGAAGGACTCCTCACAGTTGGGAATTAACAGAGTTTGGAAATCTGTGCAGTTTTTGGTAATATTCCTCTTGTTTGATAATAAAATGGGGACTGACACCGGACTCAATGTTTCCAGCCATGATGCACCTTACGGGGGGAAAAGTGTCTTTTCCCAAATGGAGCACAACATAGTGGCTGGATATCTTATCACCGCAGGTATTCTTGTTTTTATTTACTTCATTTACTGTCAATACGGTCAATATGTGGGGATGATTGTTTGATAAATAATGACCATATCTATATTTGGGGGTTTAAAACGCACCTTTTGTTGTTGAAAATGTCTTATTATTAGTCAAAATATGCATGTTTAAACACATTTGGTGTACTTTTTGTCCAAAAAACGTTTTGGTCAGTGGTTGTAATAAATGAGTATTATTGAATGATGGACTTTGAAATTCCATAATGGACGTTTTCACCTCGGCTCTTTTCAGGCGTCATCAGTCTCCTGAGCAACATTGTCGTTCTTCTCATGTTCGTAAAGTTTAAGGAGCTTCGTACCGCCACCAACTTTATTATAATCAACCTGGCTTTTACTGACATTGGAGTGGCTGGCATCGGTTATCCCATGTCCGCAGCTTCTGACATCCATGGAAGCTGGAAATTTGGGTACACGGGTTGCCAGGTCAGTGCTTCCTCCGGCATTCCAAAAGAATGCCATGCATCTTTTTCTAGGCCACTTATCCTCATTAGGGTAGTGGGGGTCCCAGCTCCCGACGAGGGTCCCACTTGCTCAGTCGACTTTGGGCAAGAGGCGGGGTACATGAGTCGCAGGACGCATATGGAGAATCATTCACTCACATTCATATGGACAATTTTCATGCATATTGTTTGAATGTGTGAGAAAAGCAGAGTACCCAGAAAAAAAACATTATAAACTAATTAACTACTTAATTAAATTATTAGAAAAATATTAGAAAAATATTAGAAAAATATTAGAAAAATATTAGAAAAATATTAGAAAAATATTAGAAAAATATTAGAAAAATATTGGAAAATTATTAGAAAATTATTAGAAAATTATTAGAAAATTATTATTATTATTATTGGACTGTTGCAATTGTAGCACTTTTGTGTTTTTATTTCCAGATTTATGCAGCCCTCAACATCTTCTTCGGCATGGCTAGCATCGGGCTGCTGACTGTGGTGGCCATAGACCGCTATCTCACCATATGCCGACCGGACATAGGTATCCGATACCGGTACCGATACAGATACCGATACCGAAATATGAAAACGTATGTGAAAGTGTATATGGTTTGCCTCTTCAGGGCAGAAGATGACAGTGCGATCATACCATCTCGTCACCCTGGCGGCATGGCTTAATGCTCTCTTCTGGTCCACCATGCCTATAGTGGGCTGGGCTGGCTACGCCCCAGACCCCACTGGAGCCACGTGCACCATTAACTGGCGCCAGAACGATCTGTGAGTTGGAGTACAAAACTGCTATGGTCTAAACCAATTGTGGGACTTTTGAAACTACAGTGGAACCTTGGTTAGTGTCATGAATCCCTTTCACTGGGATCCTTGGTTTCCATCAGATATATTGTAATATATCATATTTATGTTCCAGAAAGCTACAAATATTCAGGAAAAATACATTTTTACAGTTGATGATGGATGATGAATGATGATGATGATGGATAGATGATAGATGGATGGATGATGGGTGGATGGATGGATGATGGATAGATGATAGCTGGATGGATGATGGATGGATGATGGGTGGATGGATGGATGATGGATAGATGATAGCTGGATGGATGATGGATGGATGATGGGTGGATGGATGGATGATGGATGGATGGATGGATGGATGGATGGATGATGGATGGATGGATGGATGGATGATGGGTGGATGATGGATGAATCGGTTATGGATGGATGATGGATGGAAGGTGGATGGATGATGGATGAATCGGTTATGGATGGATGGTGGATGGATGATGGATGAATCGGTTATGGATGGATGATGGATGGATGATGGATGAATCGGTTATGGATGGATGATGGATGGATAGTGGATGGATGGATGATGGATGGTTGAATGGATGATGGGTGGGTGGATGGATGATGGATGGATGATGGGTGGATGGATGGATGATGGATGGATGATGGATGGATGGATGGATGATGGGTGGATGGATGATGGATGGATGAATGGGCGATGGATGGATGATGGATAGATGATGGATGGATGGTGGATGGATGGATGATGGGTGGATGGATGGATGAATCGGTGATGGATGGATGATGGGTGGGTGGATGGATGATGGATGGATAGTGGAAGGATAGTGGATGGATGTATGGATGGTGGGTGGATGTATGGATGATGGATGGATGATGGATGTATGGATGATAGATGTATGGATGATGGATGGATGGATGATGGGTGGATGGATGGATGATGGATGAATCGGTTATGGATGGATGATAGATGGATGGTGGATGGATGATGGGTGGATGGATGGATGGATGGTTGGATGGATGATGGGTGGGTGGATGGATGATGGATGATGGGTGGATGGATGGATGATGGGTGGATGGATGGATGATGGATGGATGGATTATGGATGAATGGGCGATGGATGGATGATGGATAGATGATGGATGGATGGATGATGGGTGGATGGATAAATCGGTGATGGATGGATGATGGGTGGTTGGATGGATGATGGATGGATAGTGGATGGATATATGGATGTATGGATGGTGGGTGGGTGGATGGATGATGGATAATGGATGGATAGTGGATGGATGTATGGATGGATGGATGATGGATGTATGGATGATGGATGATGGATGATGGATGATGGAAGGATGGAAGGAAGGATGGATGATGGATGGATGGACGGATGGATGATGGAAGGAAGGATGGATGGACGGATGGATGATGGATGGATGATGGATGAAGATGGATGGATGATGGATCATGGATGATGGAAGGATGGATGGATGGATGATGGATGGAGATGGATGGATGATGGATCATGGATGATGGAAGGAAGGAAGGATGGATGGACGGATGGATGATGGATGGATGATGGATGAAGATGGATGGATGATGGATCATGGATGATGGAAGGATGGATGGATGGATGATGGATGGAGATGGATGGATGATGGATCATGGATGATGGAAGGATGGAAGGATGGATGAAAGGATGGATGGAGAGTATTGTATTGAACCACAATAATGTTTCATTATGTTTCTAAGCACAATAACTATCCTATACTATATATATATGATATACATATATATATATATATATATATATATATATATATATATATACACATACAATACGATATATATATATATATATGTTTACTATACTAAAGTATCCTATGATGTATTTTCTGGCGCTAACATGACCCATCTTGTGTTTTTCCTGGTCAGATCCTTCATTTCCTACACCATGACAGTGATTGCTGTGAACTTTGTGGTGCCTTTGTCCGTCATGTTCTACTGCTACTACAACGTGTCCGTCACCGTGAGCAGATGCAAAGCTAGCAACTCCCTCCATAACGTCAACATCGACTGGTCGGATCAGATGGATGTCACCAAGGTGAAACGTGGCTCCAAGGTACGTTTAGCACCGAATTAAAGTCATGGCTTTTTGTTTTTGGCTGACAGATGTCCATCGTGATGATCGTGATGTTCCTCGTGGCTTGGTCTCCGTACTCCATGGTGTGCCTCTGGGCATCTTTTGGGGACCCCAAGTCGATTCCTGCACCCATGGCTATCATCGCCCCTCTCTTTGCCAAGTCCTCCACCTTTTACAACCCCTGCATTTACGTCATCGCCAACAAAAAGTCCGTCCATAAGTTTTTCTTGTGTGAACGCTGAAGAACATTCATCAGTTTTTGTGGCTTTCATTTCCTGCTCCGGACTACCAACTCCGACTGAATTGGGCCTTTTCTTGCAGATTCCGAAGAGCCATCATCGGGATGATCCGGTGCCAAACCAGACAGCAAATCACCATCAATACTCAGGTTGCCATGACCATATCTCAACAGCCTCTGACCCAGTGAGATGATGACCACCTTGGCATCATGTATCTCCTCGTGACTCCACAACTGTACTTTTATATCCATGCTATTATTCCACGACTGGGACATATTCCAGCACATTGTTGTCATGTTGCACCAGTGCAGACCACAAATACAAAAACCAGCCAGTACTGGTTGTCTTGACCATATAGTTGTTTTTATTTTAAACTCCTATCGGTACTTGTATTGCATATTTCTCAGCTACCTTTTGAGTGTTAAGCTGCTGTGAGATGATCATAGCGTTCTTTGTAAGATGACATGGTGAGTCAGACGGTTCTATTGAGTAGGGACCGCCGACCGTGATAAGCTCGTTGGGAGTTTTTTCCTAGCTGATGATTGGCTCCTGTCGAGCTAAGAGCTACCTTGTCCCGTCCCACAATACGCCATCTTATTACAGCTAATGTATGTATGTACATGTATGTATGTACAAATTAGGGTTTCTCTCTGAATTTAGTGGGTGTGGCTTAGACACCGCTGCATCTTATACACCAAAAATTACGCCAATTGGTTCCAGATAGTGTTCCAGCAACAATACTGACACCTAGTGACCACTGTAGAGTACTACATAGCATCACCCACGGAAGGTGACGTGCTAGCTTGCTAACTTGTGCTAGCTAACAATGCTTGGAGGAACTTGATGAGTCGCATGAAGTAGAAGCAGGGTCCTTCCATACAATATTCTTTTTCCATTGCCGTATCCGGTACCATATCCAGTACCGTATCCAGTACCATATCCAGTACCGTATCCAGTACCGTATCCACTACCGTATCCAGTACCATATCCAGTACCGTATTCACCACCGTATCCATTGCCGTATCCAGTATCGTATCCAGTATTGTATCCAGTACCATATTCACTACCATATCCAGTACCGTATCCAGTATCCACTACCGTATCCAGTACCGCGTCCAGTACCGTATCCAGTACCATATCCAGTACCGTATTCACTACCGTATCCAGTACCGTATTCATTGCCATATCCAGTACCATATTCACTACCGTATCCAGTACTGTATCCATTGCCGTATCCAGTACCGTATTCACTACCGTATCCAGTATTGTATCCAGTACCATATTCACTACCGTATCCAGTACCGTATCCAGTATTGTATCCAGTACCATATTCACTACCGTATCCAGTACCATATTCACTACCGTATCCAGTACCGTGTCCAGTACCGTATCCAGTACCATATCCAGTACCATATTCAGTACCGTATCCAGTATCCACTACCGTATCCAGTACCATATCCAGTACTGTATCCAGTACCATATCCAGTACCGTATCCAGTACCGTATTCATTGCCGTATCCAGTACCATATTCACTACCGTATCCAGTGCTGTATCCATTGCCGTATCCAGTACCATATCCAGTACCTTATTCACTACCGTATACATTGCCGTATCCAGTACCGTATTCACTACCGTATCCATTGTCGTGTCCAGTACCGCATCCAGTACTGTGTCTAGTACTGTATCCACTGCCGTATCCATTGCCGTATCCAGTACTGTATCCAGTACCGTATTCACTACCGTGTCCATTGCCGTATCCAGTACCGCATCCATCCATTGCCGTATCCAGTACTGTATCCAGTACTGTATCCAGTACCGTATTCACTACCGTATCCAGTACCGCATCCAGTACTGTATCCATTGCCGTATCCAGTACATATCCAGTACTGTATCCATTGCCGTATCCAGTACCGTATCCACTACCGTATTAAGTACCGTATTAAGTACCGTATCCTTCGCCATATCCAGTAGTGTATCTAGTACTGTATCCATTGCTGTATCCAGTCCCATATCCAGTACTGTATCTGTGCCATAAATGTATTTTCCCCTTGGAAAAAACAACATGGCTGTCAGTTGCCTCCCATCAACGAGCCTTTCCCTTCCTGGACCAGATGAACCATGAACCCACCAGAAGACTCATGGTTGGTGGAGAAAGAGTCACTTCCATTGATCAAGTGGAGATGTGACTCATGGACAAATTATGGAAATATTCAATGACCTGAATGTTACACTTATTTTATTATAGTACTGCATTGTCATTATTATTATTATAATTTTTTATTTTTAATTTTAATTTTTTTATTTTATTTTATAGTATGTATAGCAGTATAGCAGATATTTGTACGCTGTGCTGAACGAACGAATCAATTGAACTGCCAAGATGGAGCATTATATATCCAAGCTCACCGGGAAGGGATGCGACTTTTACAACAAAGCATAAGAGCTTTTCCTGGAGAAGGAACACCTCCATGTATGTCATCCGTAAATAAAACTTCAAATACTTTTCGCTTCATAAAAGTACTTGAAGAAGTCTCGGAGAGTCAAAAGTGAATCATTATATTATTGTGCGTGTCGTTCGTGTAACGAGCAACCTGTGATGCTGTAAAACGACTCCTAAGGAGCGTTGAACCATGAGCCATGCAGCAAGGCACGGTCATAATAGACACATGCTCAATAAACAACAATGCGGATGATTGATTGACAGCTGGAAGACTCGTGGCCTTACCTTCCACAGCTGGAGCTCGGTGTTATAGCTGCTTTCGTCAACATCACCATCATGACGGAAGATCAAAAGCTACGCAATCATGTGACATCATTCTCTACGAGAAGAAGAGAGACGAGACCTTTAAGAAAAGTACAAAGATGTTGCAATCCAGTCATGTTACACTCCTGTGTACGCTATAGGCCCCGCCTCCTCACTCCGTTCATGCCAGTGTTCTACGGAACAACCAAGCCTTTGGGCTTTTTTCGTGTTGTTTTTCCATTCTAGTTGTATGTTTACAAAGTCATGTGGTCTACATCGCTAATGGCTACACGGTCACACTTTGGATATATGTAAATGCTTTAAAGGGGAACCGCACTTTTTGGGAATTTTGCCCATCATTCCCAATCCTTATGTGAAACATGAACACATATTTCTTTTTCTTTTTTGGGGGGGAATTGAATTGCAAGATACTGCAACTACGACGTTATCATCGGTGTATGTGTTAATGCTGCATCACAGCATGGATAACAAACCGTGCAACCTTTGTCGAAATCGGTGACTCCCAATGATGTGCATTGTTAGCTAGCTCATATTAACTCATTTGTCTTGTTAGAATGCATAGAAAATGGAAATAAATGTGTTCAAGGTTCACATAACGATTAGGCATGATGAGCATAAAAGTGCACTTCCCCTTTAAGTGTCTTTATTTCTCTCGATGGACCATTTTGATGTTTTTGACGGATGTAATCTTTATTTGCCGGACGTTAGGATGCATCAAAAAACACAATTATTGAATTTTGATATAACTAGGTACTAAAAGAGTTCCAATATATGTAGAAACAACACATAGAAAATATTTGTCCAATACATAATTATTTAAAGGTGCCACCATACGTCTGTTTTTGTGGAATAAAGTGGTGAACAGTTCAATGGTCGCCATGGAGACCATAGTGATCTTTATTTATACTCCTATTACTAGCAAATTTGTGGCTTTGTCTTTGTAATTTGAATGATTTGTAGTCATATTTATAGGTATTTAGTGCTCATTGCCTCTACTGTAGCTAACATTAGCTAGCTACAGTTTGCTAATGACAGTTAGCTAATAGCTGAGCAAGCATAACATCAATAACAGTAATATAGAGTAGACAGTATTGCTGATGCTTCATATTTATTGAGAGTAGTACTGTAGTACTACATAATGTGATATACACTTGTCCATGTATTATTTTAGACACTGTTTAGTGCTCATTGCCTCTACTGTAGCTAACATTAGCTAGCTACAGTTTGCTAATGACAGTTAGCTAATAGCTGAGCAAGCATAACATCAAGAACAGTAATATAGAGTAGACAGTATTGCTGATGCTTCATATTTATTGAGAGTAGTACTGTAGTACTACATAATGTGATATACACTTGTCCATTTATTATTTTAGACACTGTTTAGTGCTCATTGCCTCTACTGTAGCTAACATTAGCTAGCTACAGTTTGCTAATGACAGTTAGCTAATAGCTGAGCAAGCATAACATCAAGAACAGTAATATAGAGTAGACAGTATTGCTGATGCTTCATATTTATTGAGAGTAGTACTGTAGTACTACATAATCTGATATACACTTGTCCATTTATTATTTTAGACACTGTTTAGTGCTCATTGCCTCTACTGTAGCTAACATTAGCTAGCTACAGTTTGCTAATGACAGTTAGCTAATAGCTGAGCAAGCATAACATCAAGAACAGTAATATAGAGTAAACAGTATTACTGATGCCTCATATTTATTGAGAGTGGGCACATAGACCCACCAATAAATTGGAAGTTGGTATTATTCCCCTCCTCCCCAAGAGTAGCGCTTCATGTAGTTGGACTCACCTCAACCTACGATTGGTGCTTGGCAGCCAAACTCCTATTGGACGATTCATTTTCTACTGCTTTTTCTTCACAAGGGTCACAGGGGGTGCTGGAGCCTATCCCAGCTGTCTTCAGGCGAGACGGGCGGCCAGCCAATCACAGGGCACATATAGACAAACAACCATTCACACTCACATTTATACCTATGGACAATTTGGAGTGGCTAATTAACCTAGCATGTTTTTGGAATGTGGGAGGAAACCGGAGTACCCGGAGAAAACCCACGCATGCACGGGGAGAACATGCAAACTCCACACAGAGATGGCCGAGGGTGGGAATTGAACCCTGGTCTCCGAGCTGTGAGGTCTGCGCGCTAACCACCAGACCACTAGAGTGGATTTCCGATCACCATTGTAGATTTATTTAGTCACAAATGAATGCAGTGCTTGTGAATTATTTTCAGCTACAAATGTTTTCAAGATGAGAAATATTGGGGATGTGACATCTATATTTATCTGTACCGTACACACTGAAGCCAAAACTGAGCATGTTGAGTATTAACAACTTACATACTAACGTACTCAGTGCAAATCACGCCGCCCCCCCCCCTATTTGGGAAACACCGCTATAATTTGAGTGCTGCTAGATTGAAGGGAATCTTGCGTCACTGCCTCTACGGCAAAGTTATCAAACTGAGCCGGCTCAAACGAGCGTGTTCCTACGGCAGCCCAGCCATTCTTGGGTGTCGGTGCCAAAGCCGTCCTCCATATTGGATTGCCATTCAGCTTACCGGATGCAAACTGGCCCTGTGGAGAAGAAGAATTGGGATTATTTACACCAGTGATTTTCAACCGCTGTGCCGCGACACACTAGTGTACCTTCAGAAACCGTCAGGTGTGCCGTGAGGAATTATCCAATATCACTTTTTATAATTAACATTTATTAATCACTATTTGCAAATATTATGTCAATATCCAAGAATATATGGACCCAAATATTCCAATTCACTTTGGTTTATTTGCTCAAACGGAAAGAATCGAACAGGGATGGAATATTCCTTTAACTAATCCGATTGAGGTATCGGCTTTCGTGTGCATTTAGCGCATTCACGCCATCTGTGAAACAGAATCTAAACCAGGGGTCTCAAACACGCGGCCCGCGGGCTAAATGTGGCCCGCAGGACACTAGTTTGAGGCCCCCGCCTTGATATGAAAGTTTAATGTCAGTGCGGCCCGCGCAAGTTTGATATGGATGCTGTATGGTATCATGTACCCAGAAAAAATTATTACGTTTGATTCATGTTCATGTTAAAGGTTAAATAACTGTTAATAGTTATCCTCCCTATGCGTGTGGAAGTGGTAAGTTTTTGGCTATTTAAGTTGAAAGGAAATAACTTGAAGGCTACCGTTTAGGTCGCTAGCTCTCTAGTTTGCGAGTTAGCATGTGTCTCAAGACGATGCAGTTGCGCAATATGTTGTAAATAAAAAGAGTATAAATGTGACTATAGTCGTGTTTTGTCATGTCTACAGGGCTCTAATAATGCTTTGTTCATTTTAATCTGAAAAAAATCATTTGTCTACCCACCAACTATATGTGGTTTCTTAACTTTTTATTATTATTATTATATTTATTTATTACTGATTGATTAATTTTCTTTATTCTTGATTTGTTTATTTATTTTTCATCTTATTTTGTGTAGAAAAATAAAAAGTAAGATATTTGAGAACAGTGGAATGTTTTATCAGAGTTTTTCTTGTAGAAAATTGGAACCAAAGCGAAGTTTTTAAAATGTTTTCGTTTTTAATAAATGCGTTTTTTTTTTTGTTTTTTTTTGGAAAACCTGATGCGGCCCAGTCTCACCCAGACCCGAGCTCCAGTGGCCCCCAAGTAAATTGAGTTTGAGACTCCTCATCTATATAAACATGTCCTGAGTTTAATTATAAAATATTAGCAAGATTAAATTTATCATATCGCATGCTCAGATATGACGTAACACGCAGATCCAGACGTTCTTCACTTTTAAAAATGGAGGCCAGCAATCGGCACTGGACTAAGCAAAGTTTGTTTTTGATTCAAACTAAATTCCAAGACTGGACAAACGAAAAACTGTCAATACGGAGTTATTCCGACAAGTGAAAGAAAAAATCGGGGAAGTCGGTATCACGTGATGTTGATGTTTACGTTTTACTGGGCATGCCCTATTGACTATTCTGGTTGATTTTCACGGCGCATGTAGACAAGAGATTGGAATATTCCTTTCCATGGATACCATTGTTTCCCGAAAGGTGATTGGGAAAGAGAAAAAGTGGTGATGTAAAAACATGGCTACTGTGGAGTGTCTGTGGTGTAAAGACTAGCATAGCAATGTAATATTGGTCCGTGTGGCAACACCTAGCTTGTTCCTCCTATAGACTTATTGATGCACGTGTGAGGTCGTGGTGACATTTTGGAACATTTTTGGTTAGTGGTGTGCCACTTTGAGTGCTCACTTCCAATGATGCAAACCTCATGATCTTAACACGAGAATACAACATTATCACAATATTGATAAAAGACGACCCCGTATATGAATTCCACGGTCCATCAATGTCACTTACCTGCACATTGAGCGATAGTGTGTGCCAATCCCCTGCTTGTGTGCCAGACTGTCCTTCGGCTAGTATGATTAGCCCAGCTATGGACATGAGAAGACAAACACATACAACCATTCTCATCTTTTACTTTCCGCTATTTGATGATAATATGACAGACCGAGATCATTGGTGACTTTGTATGTGCCATCTGCGAACACCCAGAAAAATATTCCCTTGGTGCTGCGGATGGACTGCCCTCCTTTATCCACTCTGGCTGCAATGAAAACACCTCCAGTGTTGACAGTCTCCATGAAGACATCACATGTCACAGTCACATCCTGCCTGAAACAACACAACAGTAAACACGTGAAAGAGCAACCAGCTTCACATCAAAAGCTTGAATGAAAGCATAAGGCACTTGAATATACGTAATATCAGCGTACCACTCATAGTCTCCTATAACGCTTATAGTCTGGTCTGCATCTGCTGCCCAAGTGATGGGACGCTGAGTCAGAACCTGGCGTAGAGTGAAAACGTGAGGTCCAGGATCAGTCATGTTGATATAGTATTCAAACACCCCGGTCTGGTCAGCGAAGTTCGGAGCTTCTGAGAAGGGAGCCTCTCCTATGGAATGTGAATACACATGGTGTGAGGGACCGGAAGTGTGCACATCTTCCTGGTAAACAAGTACAGTCTAGCCCAGTGGCTAGTGATGGTGCCATGGAGAAGCCAGGGCTAAGCCACCAGTAGTAGTAAATGCTAAGACCCAAATATAGATCTGTATTACCCAGCATGAAACTTCCACTAATGGTTGGCCTTCAGTCAACATTTTGTTGAAAGTACGTAAGTAATAGGGTAATAACTATAAAAGCAATCTTCAGTCTTCACTGGCTAAATGTACTGCAAAAAAGGTCAGTCAGGATAATTCATAATGCCGCCTACAGAGAACATACTAACTCCTTATTTCTAAAATCACAAATACTTCAACTTGCTGATATAGTTCATCTTCAAACAGCTAAAATAATGCATAAGGCTAAAAATAACCAATTAGCTAAAAATGTCATCCAATACTTCTCTACAAGAGAGGAAAAATATGATCTCAGGGAAGAAGTACATTTGAAACACTTCTATGCTAGGACTACGTTAAAAAGCCATAGAATTTCAGTAAAAAAAAAAAAAAAAAAAGCAAAAAAAATTATAATATAAATAAATAAATACAAATTAGTAAAATAAAGTAAAAAAAATAAATAAAAAAAATAACTTAAATCATATTAGGAAAGCAGGAAGTGAACAAATGTGGAGAAATATGATCTCAGGGAAGAAGTACATTTGAAACACTTCTATGCTAGGACTACGTTATGCTAGCCATAGCATTTCAGTATGTGGAATCAAACTATGGAATGGATTGAGTAAGGAAATCAAACAATGCACAACGATGAGCCAATTCAAGAAACAATACAAGCAGTTGATGTTTGCTAAATACAAGGATGAAGAGTCTTGAACCAGTCATGATGTGCTATATATATCACTATATTGACACTTACTATGGTACCCATTATGGCATTGGATGCTCATATCATTGAGTACTTTTGTATGTGACCAAAAAAAATAAAAAAATTAATTAAATTTAAATTAATTAAAAAAATAAAATAAAAAAATTAATTACATTTAAATTAATTTAAAAAATAAAATAAAAATAATTAATTTTTAAAAAGTTAAAACATTTTTTTAATGATATTAGGAAAGCAGGAAGTGAACAAATATAACAGTTACTGATTGTAAAAGTACCAGATGGAGGGGTAGGATTTAATAAGCTTTGCTTCTTCCTACTCCTTTTGGACATGTGGAACTGGGAACTGATTATGGGATGCATTCAATTGTAATCTGATGCATGTTCAAATGAAATTAAACCATTAGCATTGCCATAAGTGTGCTAAACTAGAACTCCGAGCTCCATGTAAAGCTGTCTGATGCCCTACTCTTACGATTGGATGTCATAAAAAAGAAAAAAAAACATTTTGTTGATGTTGCTATATTGTCTTGTATTGTTGTATTTATAATATTTATCATATTGTTAACACATTGTTGATATAACACTGCTAAAGTCTGACGATATGCATACTTTATTTCCTAGTTTCCTTACTTACGGACATTAAAGTCATCCTCGTAGTGTCGTGGGAACGGGGAGGAGGCAGGCGGGTCTGGGTGGCTCCCTTTCCGTCCTGTAGGAACTGTGGTGAGGGTGTAAACCTCATCTTCAGCCAGATTTAGGGTGAATTCTCCATCTGTAATCTGCCATATAGGTCACATGACATCAGTTGACACGTCACAGCAGTCACCTGATCAATTATCTACCTTCAGTGGACTGAGATGCTTAAACAAGGATGGCTTTTTCGTCTTGAAGTTAAACTGAGACTGCCATACTTGTAACTCCTTGATGACTGACTGACAAAAAAAAAAAAAAAAAAGATGTTAACTTTAGGATTCGGCGTCTGTATTTTACTCCAGCCGCGGCTGTAGGCAACTTACGAAAGATCCTTTCAGACGGAAGGTTGCAGTTTGAGAGGTCACGTTGTATGGAGCAAGTGGAGGTCGTATGCATAAGGAATGATCATGCGTCTGCAAAGAACATCATAATATTAAACTTACTTATTATATTAACCTTGAAAACCACAATCAATCCATGATTATCAAATTAATTGACAATATTTGGCATTCGATGAATCTAAAACTTTAAATTATTGTTATTTATTCTAAATTATTTGTACAAATTACTGTTTACGCTGTACATTGTTGTTCGTATTTGATGTCATCTATTTATTCTCCACATTATTATTTATTATTACACGGGAGACCAGGCAACAACATTTCGTTGGCAATTTCACTGCTGTTTTATTGTGCAATGACAATAAAGAAAGTCTATGTCAGGGGTCTCAAACACGCGGCCCGGGGGCCAAATGTGGCCCGCAGGACACTAGTTTAAGGCCCCCGCCTTGATATGAAAGTTTAAGTTTGATATGGATGCTGTATGGTATCATGTACCCAGAAAAAATTATTACGTTTGATTCATGTTCATGTTAAAGGTTAAATAACTGTTAATAGTTATCCTCCCTATCCGTGTGGAAGTGGTAAGTTTTGGGCTTTTTAAGTTGAAAGGAAATAACTTGGAGGCTACCGTTTAGGTCGCTAAAAAGATACCGATAGAAGGAAAAAAACGTAAATATCGGCCAGTCGATGTATCGGTCGATTCTTAATACAATATACAAAACCAAAAAACAAGGATTTAACAACAACTTCCAAAATGATACTCGCCATGGTTTCAATGACAATTGTGAGATTCCCTTTCCCGTCCGTCAACGCTACATAACTTCCACCTTTGGCCAAATGTCCAACAGTCTTCAGGTAGGTCCATCCTGGTTGGGTGAATTGTGCGGTGTGGGCTACACGGGAAGAAAGAACAATCACCATTACAGTGACTCAGGTATCAGGATTCTATAGGTTTGATACCTGTAATCCAGATAGGAGACTCCACAACGTAGTTGCCACTCCAGGGTTCCTCAGCGGTCATAAGTCCATCCCTGCCAAACGGCAGTTCCTCGTAGTAACTGGCAATCAGATTCCAGGAAATGGTACTGTAACAGAAGACAGTATGTCATGTTTATAAGGTCAGACTTCCACTACAACTCAAACGACATCCGAAGTTCCGAAGTACTCACGCAGTCATGAATCCATTGACGTAGTTCTGGTTTAGAATGCGAGCCCAGCAACCTCCTCCCACATTATCGTTGAATGTGCTGTAGTCCTCCGAGGACCACAGCTTCTTCCCGGTTTTCAGGGCCTCCATCACAGTAGTCGTGCCCGGGTAGTGGGCCCTAATTGGGGCAATCACAATTCTTATTATCTTGAAAACAGCCAGCATATTAAACTCTAAAGCCCACGGCGGTCAACCATGTGTCAGCTCATGAAAGTAGGATCTCTGTGACATGTCGCTATGCTACGGTCCTGTAGGCCAGGGGTCTCAAACACGCGGCCCGCGAGCCAAATGTGGCCCGCAGGACACACATTTGAGGCCCCCGCCTTGATATGAAAGTTTAATGATGCTGTATGGTATCATGTACCCAGAAAAAATTATTACGTTTGATTCATGTTCATGTTAAAGGTTAAATAACTGTTAATAGTTATCCTCCCTATCCGTGTGGAAGTGGTAAGTTTTTTATATGGATGCTGTATGGTATCATGTACCCAGAAAAAATTATTATGTTTGATTCATGTTCATGTTAAAGGTTAAATAACTGTTAATAGTTATCCTCCCTATCCGTGTGGAAGTGGTAAGTTTTTTATATGGATGCTGTATGGTATCATGTACCCAGAAAAAATTATTACGTTTGATTCATGTTCATGTTAAAGGTTAAATACTTTTGGCTAACAAGTGATTGACGTCCAGTTCCGGTTGCCAGTTTGTTAGCAAGTTGGCTTGAACGTTTTGTGATCAAGATACATTAAGAACACAGTTGGACTCACACAGTGTATTGATAACATGACAAATCGTGCGTTGTATTGTACGTTACCGGGAAAATGTACGGAAATCCAGGCAAAACTTTTGTGGAGATTTTCGACATTAACTGAAAAACACACTAACCAAGGCGGCCACTATGCAAGGTTCCACTGTATGTTCTAAGTGGATACTTATCCAGATGTTACTACCTGGAAATACAAGATAAAATGTTGCTCTTTGGTCTCATATTGCTGTAACTGTCGGCACCAGTAATATATTTATTATGTATTAATTTTATTATCATTATTTATTTATTATTATATCATTATTATAATATAATAATAATAATAATTGTTATTATTATTGCTGTAACTGTCTACACCAGTGATACCCAAAGTGTGGGAAATATTATTATATTTATTTATTATATTTATATATTATTATATATTTATTATGCAATAATTTTATTATTATTAATATTATAATATATTTATTATGTATTAATTTTATTATCATTATTTATTTATTATTATATCATTATTATAATATAATAATAATAATAATAATAATAATAATAATAATTATATAATAATAATAATTATTATTATTATTATTATTATTGCTGTAACTGTCTACACCAGTGATTCCCAAAGTGTGGGAAACATTATTATATTTATTTATTATATTTATATATTATTATATATTTATTATGTATTAATTTTATTAATATCATTATTATATTATTATGATATATTTATTATGTATTAATTTTATTATTATTATTTATTATTATTATTATAAATATTATTATTATTGCTGTAACTGTCTACAACAGTGATTCCCAAAGTGTGGGAAATATTATTATATTTATTTATTATATTTATATATTATATAGTTATTAGGTATTAATTTTATTAGTATTTATTATTTTATTATTATTATATATTTATTATGTATTAATTTATTATTAAATTATTAATTATTATTGCTGTAACTGTCTACACAGGTGATTCCTAAAGTGTGGGAAATATTATTATATTTATTTAGTATATTTATATATTATTATATATTTATTATGTATTAATTTTATTATTATTATTATTATTATTATTATTATTATTATTATTATTGCTGTAACTGTCTACACCAGTGATTCCCAAAGTGTGGGAAATATTATTATGTTTATTTATTATATTTATATATTATATATATATATTTATTGTGTATTAATTTTATTATTATTATATTTATTATTATTATTATTATTATATTATAACATAATGATAATACTTTTTTTTTTTTTTAAGTGAGAACGCAGCATTTCGTCAATGTACTGTTTTCGGACAAAGGTGGGTCGCAGACATTTTTTAGATTTTCAAGTGGGCCCTGAGTTGGTCAAGTTTGGGAACCCCTGGTCTACACCAATACTCCAGGATAGCACCAAAGCCCCAAGGACACCACGTCATCATTCCCTTTAAGCGTTGGTCCACTGTTAGGTGCTCCTCTGCGATTGGCTATTCTGTGTTTCAGAGATGCGGAAGATGAATTCCAAGACACATATTACATTGAAGACAAAGATAACACTTTACCCAATCACATCTACAACCCTGCTGAGCTCGGGGTCGAGCTGGAGGGCCGAGGCAATGGGCTCCCACAGGTTGTCACTGGCTATGATCCTGACACTCTCCAGGCCGCTTTTATCCAGAGTGTATCGCAGCAGCTGGGATGGACACACAGTCACATGAATGGAGAGGAGACCATATTAAATTGCCACTTGACTGCTTTTTAATATTCAATCTCCACACGCTAACGTTTGAGAACAATCGATCTAGTTCAGTAGCTCTTGCATTGGAACAATGTTCAACAATGTTGGTGGTCGGGCGAAGATGGGAAGGAACAGGTACATAACCAACATGGATGACAGGCTTTAAGCCTGTAACAACTAGTTACTAGAAATTAGTTACTAGTTAGTAGAAAACTGGAAATTAGTTCCGTATCTGCCATATGTAGCATCTATTAGAATGCACATTACTAGCATTCCAAAATACAGGACAGGACAAAACAATGCAATTATTATTATTATTATTATTATTATTATTATTATTATTATTATTATTATTATTATTATTATTATTATTATTATTATTATTATTATTATTATTATTATTATTATTATTATTATTATTATTATTATTATTATTATTATTATTATTATTATTATTATTATTATTATTATTATTATTATTATTATTATTATTATTGTTATTATTATTATTATTATTGTTATTATTATTATTATTTATTTTATATTGTGCTTTTTATATTACTTTTTTATTTACTTTTCTATTTACTTTTTTTTATATATTTTAACATTACTTGTAGCATTCCAAAATATAGGACAGGACAAAACAATGCAGGTATGTTTTTTTAATTATTATTATTATTCATAATATTTTATTATATATTTTATATTGTACTTTTTATATTACTTTTTTAAATATATTTTAACATTACTTGTAGCATTCCAAAATACAGGACAGGACAAAACAATGCAGGTATGTTTTTTTAATTATTATTATTATTCATAATATTTTATTATATATTTTATATTGTACTTTTTATATTACTTTTTTAAATATATTTTAACATTACTTGTAGCATTCCAAAATACAGGACAGAACAAAACAATGCAGATATGTTTTATTATTATTATTATTATTATTATTATTATTATTATTATTATTATTATTATTATTATTATTATTATTATTATTATTATTATTATTATTATTATTATTATTATTATCATTATTAATATTATCATTATTATTATTATTATTTATTTATTTTATATTGTGCTTTTTATATTACTTTTTAATTTACTTTTCTATTTACTTTTTTATATATTCTAACATTACTTGTAGCATTACAAAATATAGGACAGGACAAAACAATGCAGGTGTGTTTTTTAATTATTATTATTATTAATAATATTTTATTATATATTTTATATTGTACTTTTTATATTACTTTTTAAAATATATTTTAACATTATTTGTAGCATTCCAAAATACAGGACAGGACAAAACAATGCAGATATGTTTTTATTATTATTATTATTAATATTATCATTATTATTATTATTATTAATATTATCATTATTATTTATTTATTTTATATTGTGCTTTTTATATTACTTTTTAATTTACTTTTCTATTTACTTTTTTATATATTTTAACATTACTTGTAGCATTCCAAAATATATGACAGGACAAAACAATGCAGGTATGTTTTTTTTATTATTATTATTATTAATAATATTTTATATTGTACTTTTTATATTACTTTTTCAAATATATTTTAACATTACTTGTAACATATATTAGAATGCACACTGGGGGAAATATCTGAATTTTCTTATCAATAACAATGGGCAAATATTGTAAACAAGTCTAGTTGAAGATATGGTCACATTTAGGGGGACATTGACTTACATGTTGATCACATGTCAATCAAGCCCCAGTTTACCAGCATTGGAACCTTAGGCCAAAACTACTGTATGTAACAATTATGTTATGTATTAATATGTATTCCGCTATGATGTGCTTTTTCACAAACAAAGTTTATAGAGCACCACTGGTACACAAGGTATTGATATTCTGACTGTGAAAGTCGTTTTTGCTGTGTTACTAAATACAATGCACAAGTCTAATGTATTTTTAATCACAAAACATCCTTGTTAGCATCTTATTAGCTAACACATGGAAACAGGAAGCGGGAGTCTGCCCGGTCGCCTGCTCATGATGTCATCAGCGGGTGACTGTAGTTTAACATAATTAGCTACAAGCCTCCAAAATATAGGACAGGACAAAACAATGCAGGTTAGTTTTTTTAATATTACTTTTTATATTTTATTTTTATTATTTCATTTTATTATATATTATGTATTTTGATATTATACTTTTTATATAACCTTTTTGTAATATTACTTTTATAATTTGTATATTTTATTTTTATTTTTTATTTTATTATATATTATACTTTTTAGATAGCTTTTTTATATTTTAACATTACTTGTAGCATTCCAAAATATAGGACAGGACAAAAAAATGCAGGTATATTTTTTTTAATATTACTTTTTATATTTTATTTGTATTATTTTATTATTTTTATTTTACTATATATTATGTATTTTTATATTATACTTTTTATATAACTTTTTTATATTTTTACATTACTTGTAACATTCCAAAATATAGGACAGGACAAAACTATGCAGGTACATTTTTTTTAATATTACTTTTTATATTTGATTTTTTAAATTTTATTATATATTATATATTTTATATTGTACTTTTTATATAACTTTTTTATATTTTAACATTACTTGTAGCATTCCAAAATATAGGACAGGACACAACAATGCGGGTATTTTTTTTTAAATATTGGTTTTTATATTTTATTATTTTCTTCTTATTATTATTTTTATTTTATTGTATATTATGTATTTTTATATTATACTTTTTATATAACTTTTTTATATTTTTACATTACTTGTAACATTCCAAAATATAGGACAGGACAAAACTATGCAGGTACATTTTTTTTAATATTACTTTTTATATTTTATTTTTATTATTTTGTTATTATTATTTTAACATAATTAGCTACAAGCCTCAAAAATGTTAGCACAAAATAAGTAAATCTGACAGCAATCATCCATGAGTGAGATCGGCCGATACCGATATCACATGCAATAACTGCAGATTTTTCTATGTATTTATGATGCTATGATAATGATAGAAATCTCTCCTGTTTAACTCCAAACGGTGTGGCCATGGTTTTTATGAGCCGTTACATAAAGGTCATAAAGTCTGAATAAAAGCATAAAACGATTACCGAGGTTCAAAAAGTCCTTTATCATTGCCTATTCTCCTTGTGTCTCTGATGAAAGTCACAAGTACACAGTAAAGGTTCCTTGGAAACTTGCTTGAGCTGCCCTAAAGTATCATCTGACATAATCCATAATCCATTATTGAAGGAAGTGTCACAAAAGAAAGACACTTTGATAAACGATGGCAGTTAGAACGCTGAACCTTTGTGTCATGGTCTGCATGCCAGCATGCTCTTATTTTGGTCACTTCCTGTTTCTGACTACTTATTCCTTTTTCCTCTCTTTCTTGGATTGTTATTGTTTGTTCCTTTGCGGCCGTAAGCGGGACTATTCTGCGTCATTCATTTCCGTCCTTTTGTATTGAGTTGTGGACTCCTATAGAGCAGATACACACAATAACCCGCATAAAAGGCTTGCCAGACCTTCCAGAACCTGCACCTATTCCTGTTGTATTTCCTTGGCTTTCCCAAACGGTTAGTTTTAATTGATTCCAGCCACGGCCCGCCTCCGGGCGCACCCACTCCACTGTGATTGGCCACACTCCCAAGACAAAACACGGGGCAGGCCTATAGCTTGTACCCAGGCACACCCATATAGGGAAGTCTGGGTCGGTGTTAGGGGAAAAAAACTGCCATATTTCCAAGAGTTTTTTTAAAAGCGGTTCTTGTTGGGTGTTGGTAAAACACTGCGCAATTCCGCTGGTAATTTGCAAACCAATCCTTGCAAATCTTGAAACGGACCAATCAGAATCGTTTATTTAGACCGCGGTCCGCGTTTTACTCACACCCGTTCTTGTTGGCGATCAACCAATGAGCGATGGTTTGACTAGGAAAACATCTATCATGGCGTCCCTGCCAACATGGTCTAATTCTTCAACAACTTGTGAAGGAAAACAGCAAAAAGTGATGAAACAGTGCCTCCTAAACAAAGCAGGGGTCTCAAACACGTGGCCCGCGGGCCAAATGTGGCCCACAGGACACTAGTTTGAGGCCCTCGCCTTGATATGAAAGTTTTATGTTAGTGCGGCCCGCGCAAGTTTGATATGGATGCTGTATGGTATCATGTACCCAGAAAAAATTATTACGTTTGATTCATGTTCATGTTAAAGGTTAAATAACTGTTAATAGTTATCCTCCCTATCCGTGTGGAAGTGGTAAGTTTTTTATATGGATGCTGTATGGTATCATGTACCCAGAAAAAATTATTACGTTTGATTCATGTTCATGTTAAAGGTTAAATAACTGTTAATAGTTATCCTCCCTATTCATGTGGAAGTGGTAAGTTTTTGGCTATTTTGTTCATTTTAATCTGAAAAAAATAATTTGTCTACCCACCAACTATATGTGGTTTCTTAATTTTTAATTATTTGCAGTTTTATTATTATAATATTTATTTATTACTGATTGATTCATTTTCTTTATTCTTGATCTTATTTTGTGTAGAAAAATAAAAATGACGATATTTGAGAACAGTTTTATCAGAGCTTTTCTTGTAGAAAATTGGAACCAAAGCAAAGTTTATTCATTTTTTTTGTTTTTAATAAATGCGTTTTTTTTTTTTTTTTTTTGGGAAAACCTGATGCGGCCCAGCCTTGCCCAGACCCTAGCTCCAGTGGCTCCCAGGTAAATTGAGTTTGAGACCCTTAAGGATTCCCCATGGGCAAATAATTTTTGTTTTTAATGTAGAGCCCTGTTCATAGGTCAGAAAAGTGGAAAAAGCATAATAGGGCCACTTTAAGCAATATTTCTCTGATCATTGGGAACACTCGAGATTATTGACCATTATATTCTAGATAGATTTTCTGCAACCGTGTGTTGTTCTGATTGTTTAACATTGCACTAATCAATGACTCCTGATCTTATTTGTGATAGAAAACCAGCCAAAAACAAAGAGTTCACGTCTCAGATTATACGGTCTTACTTTTTACGATCAAGGGATTAGGTGTAAAACCGAGCTCAACTTCTGCTCATTCCTCTCAGCAGTTATCCGAATTACAAAGCAGACTTTGATGAAATGACTTGTACTTTTACTTGAGTACGGTAAAAGCTACCTGTACTTACCCAACGACTTTAATGGCATCACTAAGGTGTGGGTCAAGGATGATAGATTTGGCAATGCTCCAATCACCGTCTGCCGCAACGACGCCCACACCAGTTAGACCCACTTTATCCAGTGTGTTCCTCAGAACCTTGCCAACAAATACACAAGAAGAAGCCAGCTGGGATCTTCACCGCTGATATTGTCTCAAGAGACGAAACTCAATGTTGATGGCTGTTTTTCTCCATTAGAAGACAATTCCCTTTGAGTTCAACAAATGAAATGTTTAAGGAGCATTTACCTTGATATACTTGCTGTCAAAGTTGCGCTCGTTCCAAATCTAACGAGAAAAACAGCAAAATGGAATAAAGGTTTATTGTTTATTCATTTGTAATATATCATTGAATGTGTTCTGTAAGTGTGTGGGGATATTTGGGCTTTGTGATGACTTTTTAATCACAAATATATATATAAATATATATATATTTATTACTTTTTAATATTTTAATTACTTAATATTTTTAATTACATTACTTGTAGCATTCCAAAATATAGAACAGGACAAAACAATGCAGGTACGTTTTTTTTAATATTACTTTTTATATTTTATTTTTATTATTTTATTATTATTTTATTATATATTATATATTTTATATTATATTTTTTATATAACTTTTTTTATATTTTAACATTACTTGTAGCATTCCAAAATATAGGACAGAACAAAACAATGCAGGTACGTTTTTATTAATATTACTTTTTATATTTTATTTGTATTATTTTATTATTTTTATTTTATTATATATTATGTATTTTTATATTATACTTTTTTATATTTTAACATTACTTGTAGCATTCCAAAATATAGGACATTACATTTTATTTTTATTATTTTTATTTGATTATATATTATATATTGTACTTTTTATATAACTTTTTTTACATTATTTGTAGCATTCCAAAATATAGAACAGGACAAAACAATGCAGATACGTTGTTTTTAATATTGCTTTTTGTATTTTTATTATTTTATTATTATTATTATTTATTATATTATATATTTTATATTATACTTTTTATATAACCTTTTTTATATTTTGACATTACTTGTGGCATTCCAAAATATAGGACAGAACAAAACAATGCAGATACGTTTTTATTAATATTACTTTTTATATTTTATTTGTATTATTTTATTATTTTTATTTTATTATATATTATATATTTTTATATTGTACATTTTTATATTTTAACATTACTTGTAGCATTCCAAAATATAGGACATTACATTTTATTTTTATTATTTTTATTTGATTATATATTATATATTGTACTTTTTATATAACTTTTTTTACATTACTTGTAGCATTCCAAAATATAGAACAGGACAAAACAATGCAGATACGTTGTTTTTAATATTGCTTTTTGTATTTTTATTATTTTATTATTATTATTATTTATTATATTATATATTTTATATTATACTTTTTATATAACCTTTTTTATATTTTGACATTACTTGTGGCATTCCAAAATATAGGACAGAACAAAACAATGCAGGTACGTTTTTATTAATATTACTTTTTATATTTTATTTGTATTATTTTATTATTTTTATTTTATTATATATTATGTATTTTTATATTATACTTTTTTATATTTTTACATTACTTGTAGCATTCCAAAATATAGGACATTACATTTTATTTTTATTATTTTTATTTGATTATATATTATATATTGTACTTTTTATATAACTTTTTTTACATTACTTGTAGCATTCCAAAATATAGAACAGGACAAAACAATGCAGATACGTTTTTTTTAATATTGCTTTTTGTATTTTTATTATTTTATTATTATTATTATTTTTATTTATTATATTATATATTTTATATTATACTTTTTATATAACCTTTTTTATATTTTGACATTACTTGTAGCATTCCAAAATATAGGACAGAACAAAACAATGCAGGTACGTTTTTTTTTATATTACTTTTTATATTTTATTTGTATTATTTTTATTTTTATTATATATTATGTATTTTTATATTATACTTTTTTGTATTTTAACATTACTTGTAGCATTCCAAAATATAGGACAGGACAAAACAATACAGGTATGTTTTTTTTTATAACTTAGCATGCATGACATAAGCATGATGCTATTCATTCATTGATTTTCTATCGCTTATCCTCGCTTATTAAGGGTCGCGGGCGGTGCTGGAGCCTATCCCAGCTGTCTTTGGGCGAGAGGCGGGGTACACCCTGTACTGGTGGCTGGACAATTCGTAGTCGCATGTTTTTGGAATGCGGGAGGAAACCGCCACAGTACCGTTACTAATTTTGCAGGACTTTACTCGTCCATCTTCCAACACAATCAATGAGGGACTCACCCCAATGTAGTCGATGCTGAGATCATGGAAGTGCTTTGCTCCAAGGATCCAGTTCACGACATAAGCTGCAGTGACGTCTGGGAAGTCGTAGGGCCAGTTTTTACCACGTCCCACCCAACCAGGAAATGCCCAGGGCAAACCTGCATGTCAGGTCAAAACAAGACACTTTTAACTATTGTTGAAGGTTCTCTCGTAATTTACGGTGGCCTACAGGGGCAAACGTCCAGAAGCTCCAAACACAGAAATGAGCTAAAACACTCATAAGACACATGGAATGGCAAAATGTCAAAAAACACAAACCAAGCCCAAAATCAACTGCATGAGAGAAATAGTGGAACGGCCATATTGGCCAGCAGGTATTACCTATAAGTGTGATGTTTGGGTTCCTCTTCTTTGCCTCTTTCATGAGCCACCACTCGTACCCCCGGAAGTAGTTCTCGTCATCCTCAGAGTGCATGTGCGATGGTTCTGTCCCGTCTTCAAAATGAGAAAATTCAAGTCCAGTTTTTTTACATAATATATGATGAATGAGTAGGGGGTGTCATAAGATGAGACTCATTTATTTAATAACGTTGCTCCCTTTAAGTACAGTAACAACAAGCTGAATAGCTAGTTTATATTCCTAGGGGGAAAAGCTGAATGTTGGTTGTAGTTGCCAAATATTGCAAATAAAATACAAAATATAGAAAACTTAATCAAATGTTTGCTTTTGATGCCTGCGCTGATCCAAAGTTTATTACCTATTATTATATAATATTACAATATTAAATAACACATACATAAAATAAAATTGGGAAATTGTTTTTTTATTATTATTATTATTATTTTAAAGCCGAACTGTCCAATTACTTTGAGTACAACATCCGGGTTCTTCCACATCCGGGTTCTCTTGAACTCTTGCACGAGACCAAAAGAGCAGCGTAAATACGGAAGTGCACGAATTGTAGTTCCTTGTAGTTGATAGTTCATGTCTCACCGGTAGTTTGAGCATCTCCTCCTATTTCAACCTTCAGTATGTGCAAAGAGGCTCCGAAGTTTGGCTGAATACAAAACAAAAGGAAAAAACAGGGTGACGCGTCAGTTGCCCAAGTGAAATCACTTCAGATCTAACTTTATGTTATAGTTTATATACCTTGAAGAGATAGTCAAGTATCTGGCTGCGGTATGGCTCGGCGTAATTGACGAGCAAACGTGTTGTCGCCTAAATAAATGTGGAGTTAAGTGATACTGTATGATACTGTATATGTATGCATTATAGTTTATCATTATCAAGTGAGAAAACATGAAATGAACTCACCCCTCCACCACTTAATCCTCCAATCCCATCAAATACTAGTCCGACTCCTTCTGTGTCATTCAATACATAAGTCTGTGAAAAACAAGCATCTAGTGAGAAACTTAAAAATATCAATAAAGGAGCAAACATTCTGCTCGTCCAAGCGCCAAATTGGCAAAAACCAACTCTCGCTACTTCCTGATCTGTACTGCGCATGTGCATGGAGTTGAGCGCGTGCCTGCAGTTCTATGCTTAAACGCTAGGGGCGGTGTTGTACGTTTAAAAGCGCACAGTAGTCTCAAAACATTTATACTCTCAAAATATTAAATTACGGCGGGTTAATGATTTAAAATTAATGTATTTAACTAACTTGAGTATAACCGTTTATTTTATTTATTTAACACTCGTAAAATACAAATGTTAATAAGGATAATAAATACAGTTTAACGTAAACATACTGTACAGTGTATAGATACGTGAAACCGGATGGGGGTTCATGTAAAAACATTTATTTTAATTGTCATGCTACTTTTTACCACATGGGGTCGCCAAACTTGCAAAACAAATCTTTGACAAAGCTAGGACTTTCTTTGAAATACTTAAAATAAATCATTTTAATCCCCAAAAAATGATAGCTAAACATTGAAAGATTTTTGAAAGAAATTGAAAGGCATTTTTTTACAATTGCCATCATATTTAATAAAGTATGATTTATGACAATGTGCTTTTGATATATTTTAATTCATGTAATAATAATAAAGTTGTTTAGACACTTGTGTCTGTGATGCATGTGTGATGTTCTACTGTACATCCATATTGTCTGCACCACATCTTGGTAAACATCTTAGTTAGCACGCAAAGTGGAATTGTGCCAGCACTTTGCTGATGTGTGTGTGTGTGTGCAGGTGCATCATGCAAGCGTGAGGTTGCGGTGACTGGAAAGTTTGTGCTTGTGTGTGTTTGTGTGTCATTTCAACAGCGAGCGACCACATCCTCTCTCCTTCTATGACCTTTGATTCGCTCAACAACAGCAACAACTTTGATCTGACTTCATCGCCTCCGTCGCCAAGATCGTGTTTGTAAAAAAACACAGTTACACTTCAACAACTTGAGGCTTGCTGCAGTACACAAGTACTCCGATGTCAACTTGGCATTGCTGGGATGTCTTCGTGTCCTTCATCACTCTTGTTGAATAACACCAAAGCACACAGTTGGTACCATGGAATACTTTTATTCAGCAAACAGGTCACACAATCAATAGCAGAGCAATCAAACAGAAAGGGCTGCCCTTCTTTAGCCGCTTTTCCTCGAGGAGACCTGAAACAAACACACCAGGGAATGCCAGCGTTAGTACACTATACCTCTAAAGTCACACAACCTCAGAGATTGAACATTCCACGCCTCTAAAGTCACACAACCTCAGAGATTGAATATTCCACGCCTCTAAAGTCACACAACCTCAGAGATTGAACGGTCCACACCTCTAAAGTCACACAACCTCAGAGATTGAACGGTCCACACCTCTAAAGTCACACAACCTCAGAGATTGAACGGTCCACACCTCTAAAGTCACACAACCTCAGAGATTGAACATTCCACGCCTCTAAAGTCACACAACCTCAGAGATTGAACGGTCCACACCTCTAAAGTCACACAACCTCAGAGATTGAACATTCCACGCCTCTAAAGTCACACAACCTCAGAGATTGAACATTCCACGCCTCTAAAGTCACACAACCTCAGAGATTGAACGGTCCACACCTCTAAAGTCACACAACCTCAGAGATTGAACATTCCACGCCTCTAAAGTCACACAACCTCAGAGATTGAACATTCCACACCTCTAAAGTCACACAACCTCAGAGATTGAACGGTCCACGCCTCTAAAGTCACCCAGAACCTCAGAGATTGAATGGTCCACACCTCTAAAGTCACACAACCTCAGAGATTGAACGGTCCACGCCTCTAAAGTCACACAACCTCAGAGATTGAACATTCCACGCCTCTAAAGTCACACAACCTCAGAGATTGAACATTCCACACCTCTAAAGTCACACAACCTCAGAGATTGAACGGTCCACGCCTCTAAAGTCACCCAGAACCTCAGAGATTGAATGGTCCACACCTCTAAAGTCACACAACCTCAGAGATTGAACGGTCCACGCCTCTAAAGTCACACAACCTCAGAGATTGAACGGTCCACGCCTCTAAAGTCACACAACCTCAGAGATTGAACGGTCCACACCTCTAAAGTCACACAACCTCAGAGATTGAACATTCCACGCCTCTAAAGTCACACAACCTCATACATTGAACGGTCCACGCCTCTAAAGTCCACCAGGACCTCATAGGTTGAACGGTCCACGCCTCTAAAGTCATCCAGAACCTCATAGGTTGAACAATCCACGCCTCTAAAGTCACCCAGAACCTCAAAGATTGAACGATCCACACCTCTAAAGTCCACCAGAACCTCATAGGTTGAACGGTCCACACCTCTAAAGTCACACAACCTCAGACATTGAACGGTCCATGCCTCTAAAGTCAACCAGAACCTCATAGATTGAACGGTCCACACCTCTAAAGTCACACAACCTCAGAGATTGAACGGTCCACACCTCTAAAGTCATCCAGAACCTCATAGGTTGAACAATCCACGCCTCTAAAGTCACCCAGAACCTCATAGGTTGAACGGTCCATGCCTCTAAAGTCAACCAGAACCTCATAGATAGAACGGTCCACACCTCTAAAGTCACACAACCTCAGAGATTGAACGGTCCACGCCTCTAAAGTCATCCAGAACCTCATAGGTTGAACGGTCCACACCTCTAAAGTCATCCAGAACCTCATAGGTTGAACGGTCCACACCTCTAAAGTCACACAACCTCAGAGATTGAACGGTCCACACCTCTAAAGTCATCCAGAACCTCATAGGTTGAACGGTCCACGCCTCTAAAGTCCACCAGAACCTCTTAGATTGAACAATCCACGCCTCTAAAGTCCACCAGAACCTCATAGGTTGAACAGTCCACGCCTCTAAAGTCATCCAGAACCTCATAGATTGAACGGTCCACACCTCTAAAGTCCCCCAGAACCTCATAGATTGAACGGTCCACGCCTCTAAAGTCCCCCAGAACCTCAGAGATTGAACGGTTCACGCCTCTAAAGTCACCAGAACCTCATAGGTTGAACGGTCCACGCCTCTAAAGTCATCCAGAACCTCATAGGTTGAACGGTCCACGCCTCTAAAGTCCACCAGAACCTCATAGGTTGAACGGTCCACGCCTCTAAAGTCCCCCAGAACCTCATAGATTGAACGGTCCACACCTCTAAAGTCATCTAGAACCTCATAGATTGAACGGTCCACACCTCTAAAGTCATCTAGAACCTCATAGGTTGAACGGTCCATGCCTCTAAAGTCCCCCAGAACCTCATAGATTGAACGGTCCACACCTCTAAAGTCATCTAGAACCTCATAGGTTGAACGGTCCACGCCTCTAAAGTCCACCAGAACCTCATAGGTTGAACGGTCCACACCTCTAAAGTCATCCAGAACCTCATAGGTTGAACGGTCCACACCTCTAAAGTCATCCAGAACCTCATAGGTTGAACGGTCCACACCTCTAAAGTCCACCAGAACCTCATAGGTTGAACGGTCCACACCTCTAAAGTCCACCAGAACCTCATAGGTTGAACGGTCCACGCCTCTAAAGTCCCCCAGAACCTCATAGGTTGAACGGTCCACACCTCTAAAGTCCACCAGAACCTCATAGGTTGAACGGTCCACACCTCTAAAGTCATCCAGAACCTCATAGGTTGAACGGTCCACGCCTCTAAAGTCATCCAGAACCTCATAGATTGAACGGTCCACGCCTCTAAAGTCCCCCAGAACCTCATAGGTTGAACGGTCCACGCCTCTAAAGTCCCCCAGAACCTCATAGGTTGAACGGTCCACACCTCTCAAGTCATCTAGAACCTCATAGGTTGAACGGTCCACGCCTCTAAAGTCCACCAGAACCTCATAGGTTGAACGGTCCACGGCTCTAAAGTCCCCCAGAACCTCATAGGTTGAACGGTCCACACCTCTAAAGTCCCCCAGAACCTCATAGGTTGAACGGTCCACACCTCTAAAGTCCCCCAGAACCTCAGAGATTGAACGGTCCACACCTCTAAAGTCATCCAGAACCTCATAGGTTGAACGGTCCACGCCTCTAAAGTCCCCCAGAACCTCATAGGTTGAACGGTCCACGCCTCTAAAGTCCCCCAGAACCTCATAGGTTGAACGGTCCACGCCTCTAAAGTCCACCAGAACCTCATAGGTTGAACGGTCCACGCCTCTAAAGTCCACCAGAACCTCATAGATTGAACAATCCACGCCTCTAAAGTCCACCAGAACCTCATAGGTTGAACGGTCCACGCCTCTAAAGTCCCCCAGAACCTGAGAAGGCGAGGTAAAAAGGTGGTGTGTAGCTTTAAGAAAGGTGGTGTGGTCAGTTGCTGAGTGATGAGTAACTAGTGAATGTAAATAAAGATATGATACATATACGGCGTCCATGTGATGTCACGCATGTCCTCCACGTCCCGTGAAGTAACCAGGAGGCCAAATAGAACATCCCCCAAATAAATATGCTCTTGTTGTGTTTGAAGCCAGATGGAAGGCAGCATGGGGTCCAACCAACCCGAAGCTTCCAGATCAGCAAGAAGACGAAGGCTCCGTAGACGCAGCTCTTGGCGATGAGGACGCTGTAGGAGAGTTTGGCGCTCTGCAAGATCTTCAGGAAGTTTTCTGCAGCGGGACGAGAAGGTTTAGAAAGCAGCGAGGCGTGTGAAAGCTTTCAGGCGAGCGGACAGACCTCGTGTCACGGCGCCTTCCTCCCCCCAGCCTGGAAGCGAGGAGAAGATGCCGACGTGAGGAAGGGAAGACGATTGCTGACCATGGGAAACGGAACTGACCTTTCTCTCCGTTGACGGACGCGGGATAGTCCACCGTTTCGTTCCCGTTGAAGAACCGGACCACGCATGTGAAGTCCGTGTCGGGGTCGGACCAGCGGCCGGCCGGGACCCTCAGCCTGCTGGTGATGCTGTAGTGGTCCCCGCTCCGCAGGGCCTGGGCGTCTGTGGCCACGCCCCTGCTCACCTCCTTCTGGTTGACCTTCCACACCACGCTGACGTGGTCCGGATAGAAACCGGTGGCCACGCACACCAAAGTCTTCTTCTTCTCGGCGTCCTTGTGGTCGCTGCACTCGTGTGGCGAAGGTTTGAGCAAGGTCACCTTTGGTGGCGTGATGTTCAGGTCGGGTTCTTAGGTTTGGAGAAAACACAGAAAGGAGTGGTCCTAAAGTTCTAGCACCATCACTAAGCACCACAATCCTGACGTACATCTTCTGGAAAACACTCCGGTCCAACATAACCTCCGTCTTTCTGGAAGCCTCCTTCATCAGCTTTCCCTCAAAGCTGGGATACGTTTTTAGGAGAAGCAGACTAGAAGATGGATGGACATGTTTTACAATTTAGTCGTGGATGAACGTGGGGTCCATCTCCAAGAAGCTTTTTGGGAAAACACCACGTCTTTTCCATGGGAGTCGTCCATCAAGCTAGCATGCTAGCATGTGTGCTTTTGGAAAGACAATTTCCTGGTGGTCACCTCATTTGGGGCCTTTGAGTCTTCCACAAACCTGATGTCCACCTTTCCCATTTCAGAGCCGTCAATCAAGCCAACTAACCGGCTTTCCCGACCATTGGCGGCTATTTCATTCCAAGTAAACCTAACCTACTTCCTGTCGCCATAGTCCTCCGCCAGCTGACTAGTCGGGGATGATTTTGACATGAGATTGAACGTTACTTTCACCAAAAAAAAATCCAATTTCTACTACTTTCCACGCTTCCGCACTGTGTGTGTATTCTAGCGGCCCCGCCTCCACCCGCAGAGATGCGCATATGCATTCATGTTGTGACAAGGAAGCATGTAACGGAGATAAAAAGAGCATTTATGCCGGAATGATTTTCAAGTTCATTTAGCACATTTCAAGGTCGTCCTCGCCGTCCATTTTAGCCGTATACTTCCACGTGTTGTTGTTTTTTTTTTGGTGTTTCACCCCCAGCAGCGTATTTCCTGGCGTTTTCTTCCCTCACGCCGCCAACGTACGCGTGTAGACACGGAGCTGCTCACATTGATGTGAAAAAGACAAAAAGAGTGACAGTTTGTGCTGGTTTACCACACGTGAAGCAAACACAAAGAAGTCACAGGCGGCATCTCGGCGTGCCGCTTCCGTCACATGATGTCCTGAAGAAGACTTTATCGGGCGTGCCCAGAGTTTCCATGAGCAGATATGAAAAAGAAGCTGAGAGCCAAATGTTTGATTACAAGAAGTATTTGTACTTTAGCAGGAACCTTAACAACCAACACGTCCGTTCCATCCACTAAAATAGCTTCCAAGAGTCCATAGCCGACACGTTTGGATTTGGGTCTCAGCTTTTCTTACCTAAAACGCTGAGTTTGGTCCCCGCGGCGAAAAAAGCTTGGTTGTAGGAGCACAGAGCCTTGCAGCCACGACAGAAAGCTCTTTGTCCTCCGCTGGCCTCTCTTATCTTTCTGTCTGAGCCCCTTGAAGGCAACATCCATGCACGCCGCACCCGCCTCATCGCCTGCACCTGCTGTACTCGTGCTAATATGGCCCCCGTTTGTCAACATGAACACTAACGTCGTAGCAACACCGACATCCTGCGGGAATCACAGAAATCCACTTGACTTGGAAAGCCTTGGATGGGGTCTTAGCTAGGACTGCTAACCTTGTTCCTGCACCAAAGGAAGCTTCACAAGAACCACAAGCAGTACCCCCAACCGCCCGCAAAGACTCTGGTTTGATAGAAAACCCCTTGACATGAAGGAGTCCTCTAAATTCCTTACATGGACTAGTTCTGGTGTCTTAGCTAGGACTGCTAACCTTGTTCCTGCACCAAAGGAAGCTTCACAAGAACCACAAGCAGTATCCCCAACCGCCCGCAAAGACTCTAGTTTGATAGAAAACCCCTTGACATGAAGGAGTCCTCTAAATTCCTTACATGGACTAGTTCTGGTGTCTTACCTAGGACTGTTAACCTTGTTCCGGCACCAAAGTAAACTTCATAGCCATAACTGGTCACAGTGCGGTTGTCTCGTGTACCAAACATAGCGACTCTTTTTTTTCCACCAATTTGAACTCCATTAAAACAGTTCCAGATTCCGAAAGCATTTAAATCTCTTACATGGACTAGTTCTGGTGTCTTAGCTAGGACTGCTAACCTTGTTCCTGCACCAAAGGAAGCTTCACAAGAACCACAAGCAGTACCCCCAACCGCCCGCAAAGACCTTACCTACCTAACTTACCCAGAACTGTTTGATAGAAAACCCCTTGACTTGAAGGAGTCCTCTAAATTCCTTACATGGACTAGTTCTGGTGTCTTAGCTAGGACTGCTAACCTTGTTCCTGCACCAAAGAAAGCTTCACAAGAACCACAAGCAGTATCCCCAACCGCCCGCAAAGACCTTACCTACCTAACTTACCTAAAACTGTTTGATAGAAAACCCCTTGACATGAAGGAGTCCTCTAAATTCCTTGCATGGACTAGTTCTGGTGTCTTACCTAGGACTGTTAACCTTGTTCCGCCACCAAAGAAAGCTTCATTGCCAGCGTAGTTATTCACAGTGCGGTTGTCTCGTGTACCAAACATCGCAACTCTTTTTTCCCCTCCAATGTAAAAACAGTTCCAGACTCTGGAGGCCTTTAAATTCCTTACATGGACTAGTTCTGGTGTCTTTTTTCCACCAATTTGAACTCCATTAAAAACAGTTCCAGATTCCGAAAGCATTTAAATCCCTTACATGGACTAGTTCTGGTGTCTTAGCTAGGACTGCTAACCTTGTTCCTGCACCAAAGAAAGCTTCACAAGAACCACAAGCAGTATCCCCAACCGCCCGCAAAGACTCTAGTTTGATAGAAAACCCCTTGACATGAAGGAGTCCTCTAAATTCCTTACATGGACTAGTTCTGGTGTCTTACCTAGGACTGTTAACCTTGTTCCGCCACCAAAGAAAACTTCATCGTAGTTATTCACAGTGCGGTTGTCCCGTGTACCAAACATTGCAACTCTTTTTTTGTGTACCAAACAACACGCTCTTTTTTTCCCTCCAATGTAAAAACAGTTCCAGACTCTGGAGGCCTTTAAATTCCTTACATGGACTAGTTCTGGTGTCTTACCTAGGACTGTTAACCTTGTTAACCGCTAACAACACTACTCTATTGACTTGAACTCCATTGAAAAGAGTTTTCTTTAAAGGCTCTTGAAGCTTTTCCATTGCTTCCACGGACTTGTTTCGGAGTCTTACCCAGAACTGTTAGCCTTGTTCCTGCGCCGAAGAATGCTGGGTCATAACTGTTCCACACTGTGGTTGGCTCATGCAACAAACTAGGATGATCTTTTGTTCATTGAAAACCGTTTTCTTGTTAGATTTCTTGTTGGACTCTGGGAGCGTTTACATGTCTTCCAATGACTTACCTGGAACTGTTAGCCTTGTCACAGGGCAACTGTTTTGTGCTCTAAAGAAGCCATTTCACCACCACACGTTCTCCAACTTTGGCTGGTCAGACTCAGGAAGCGTTGAACTTCCCAACATGGACTTGTTCTGGCGTCTTACCTAGAACTGTTAGCCTTGTTCCGGCACCAAAGTAAACTTCGGAAGAACTGTAAGCGTCACAGTACAGGTGTCTGGTACCCCAAACATCTCGGAACGACTACGTATTATTCCCAACTTCAGTTTGATCCCACTGGACCGTTTTCAGTTCCTTATCTCGACTTGTTCTGCTGAACCCTGTTCCGGCACCAAAGTCGGTGTGGTCTTACCCACCGAGAACGGTCCCTTTTATACCCTGGCCAAAGTAGGCGTCATACGTCCCACGGTGTCAGCGGCTCAGCATCAGGAAATCATTGCAAAGCATCCTCACCCAAAACACTTCTTGTTCAATTCCCAAAGAAGACCTCGTAGGAGCCGACTCATTTAGCAAAATCATCCCTTTGGTCCCTTGTCCAGGCTGTCCGTAGTTCCCAGTGATTCTTGGCCGTAATAGTCCAAACTTTTCATGATACTTTTCCATCTTTTGTCCCTTTTCCAAAGAGGGCTTCACCTCTGTTGCCATCCTCATCAAGTCCCAAGTCCTCATCATTGAAAAGACCAAAAGCAGTCCAATCATCCAGACTAGCATGAAAAGTGTATCAATCGGTGCCGTCCTGTTAGATGTGGCCCCCTGCCAGCGGTGCACACAGTGGATCTAATGGGAGGGGGTTTTTGTACAGCGCCCCCATTGCCTTGTATCACCGTGGCCCCCTGTACCCACAGTGTGAACGCTTTGCTCAAAAACCCGCAGCAGGTTTTTTCATGGTTTTCCCTCCCTGCCCACCACCACCACTCTCATGCCCCCCCTCTCTCCGTGCAGCTCCATATCTCTGCATGCATCTCCACTCTGAGTACTTACCACAACATAGCATCCCATCATATAATGCTATGCTATGCTGCTATAGCACAACATATGATGGCATAATAGCTTAGCATTGTCAGTGGATACTTGGGCCGTATTATAACTAGCTTGCAGGCCCCCGCTGAAGGCCTGCAAGAATCCGACTTGAGCGCATGAACCACGGAGCTAAAAGCCCAGACTGTCAAAACCACGTTGAGCAGGATTCTTAAGGTCTTGGTGAGGTTGACATTGACAGCAGAAGTTGACCTAGACTGTAGAAAGACACATCCTAGTTCTTATAGAACAACATTTGATCTATGAAAGAGGCTTTATTATTGGACACAAGAGCAATCCTCTTATTTAAGAATGGCAAAGTCAAATCCCAGTAGAAGTCCTGAACAAGTGGGTTTTGGGTCTGGAACTGGTCTGGTGGGAGTGACTTTGGGAGTTTGGGAGCAGATGGGATGAAACCGGGATGAGCTGGGTGTTTTCCACAAAGCAATACAATGGACATTATTTCACCAAATGTAGGAGGTAGATGATGAGGGGCCCCAGGACACAGCCTTGAGGCACGCCCAAAGTGATGCGGATGACCGGACTTCAGGCTGAGACATAATGAAACTAAGTCGTGACTGATGTGGATGGCGGATAGTCTTATTGAGGATGGCGTGAGGAACGTCCATAGCTGCACTCAGATGGAGATGAGGGATGTCCATAGCCGCACTCAGATGGAGATGAGGAATGTCCATAGCCGCACTCGGATGGAGATGAGGGATGTCCATAGCCGCACTCAGATGGAGATGAGGAATGTCCATAGCCGCACTCGGATGGAGATGAGGGATGTCCATAGCCGCACTCAGATGGAGATGAGAAATGTCCATAGCCGCACTCAGATGGAGATGAGGGATGTCTACAGCCACACTCAGATGGAGATGAGGGATGTCCATAGCCGCACTCGGATGGAGATGAGGGATGTCCATAGCCGCACTCGGATGGAGATGAGGGGTGTCCATAGCTGCACTCGGATGGAGATGAGGGATGTCCATAGCCGCACTCAGATGGAGATGAGAAATGTCCATAGACGCACTCAGATGGAGATGAGGAATGTCCATAGCCGCACTCAGATCGAGATGAGGGATGGTCATAGCCACACTCAGATGGAGATGAGGGATGTCCATAGCCGCACTCAGATGGAGATGAGGGATGTCTATAGCCGCACTCAGATGGAGATGAGGGATGTCCATAGCCGCACTCGGATGGAGATGAGGGATGTCCATAGCCGCACTCGGATGGAGATGAGGGATGTCCATAGCCGCACTCGGGTGGAGATGAGGGATGTCCATAGCCGCACTCGGGTGGAGATGAGGGATGTCCATAACCGCATTTGGATGGAGATGAGGGATGTCCATAGCCGCACTCGGATGGAGATGAGGGATGTCCATAGCTGCACTCGGATGGAGATGAGGGATGTCCATAGCCGCACTCGAATGGGGATGAGGGATGTCCATAGCCGCACTCGGATGGAGATGAGGGATGTCCATAGCCGCACTCGGGTGGAGATGAGGGATGTCCATAGCCGCACTCGGGTGGAGATGAGGGATGTCCATAGCCGCACTCGGATGGAGATGAGGGATGTCCATAGCCGCACTCGGATGGAGATGAGGGATGTCCATAACTGCACTCGGATGGAGATGAGGGATGTCCATAGCCGCACTCGGATGTAGATGAGGGATGTCCATAGCCGCACTCAGATGGAGAAGGATGAAGATAGCGAGTAAAGTGCCATGAGGAGGGCGCTAGGGATATCATAATCATAATCTGCATCAACAATGAGAAGTAGACGGGCCCTAGGATGGAACCCTGGGGAACACCACACCGGTAGTATGGATGGAGGAAACCACAACCCCAGCAGTGTATTTGACTTTTGAGTGTCAGTGGTTTCCTTTTGTTCTCTTATCTTCTGGAGGGTTTTTGTGCGCTAGCGTAGTGGTCTTTACGACTGTGGGTACTTGTCGCACCAAAATACTGGCCGCTGTCAGCATTGCGTATCGGTTTGAGGATGTGAAGGTGAGCCATCTTCTCACCGTCGCCACTCACGTTGAAGCGGCTCCTCAAGTGCCCCACCACTGAGGGCTCTTTGTAGTTCACCAAGGCGATCAACTCCAGGGCGGCGGTGCCGGCCAAGCGCCGGTACCACAGGATGGTGTCGTAGTTCTGGATCCGGTGGCGGAAACTTAGTGTCACTTGGTCGTTCTCTTTACTGAAGACTCTGTGAGGCGCCTGGAAGACCGTTTTGTCTGGGCTCAGCTGGACTCCTGAGAAGACACCAAGGTGTTGAAGACACGACGGCACAAGTAGAGGTCTCTGAAGAGACATAAAAACATTCGGGATCCGGCAGGTGCAGCCTTACCTGTCATGCAGAGGACATTGGTGAAGAAGACCATGAGGGATGAAGACTGAGGTTTCATGTTGAACGTGGCCACCAAAACAGGTTCTTTGTGGCCGTTTGTGTCTGGCAAGGAGGGGCAGGAAGTTACACAGGAAGTCACTCCATCGGCAACAGAGGAAGGGGGCGCTGTTTGCTTTCCAGCATGAATCGGTCCTGTCCTCCTGACTCTCCAGCCCCAGGAGTGTCCCCCGGGTCCTTCATGTCCTTTGTGTCCCCCATGTCCTTCGTGTCCCACGTGTCCTTCATGTCCTTTGTGTCCCCCATGTCCTTCGTGTCCCCATTGTCCTTCGTGTCCCCCGTATCCTTCATGTCTCCCATGTCCTTTGTGTTCGCCGTGTCCTTTGTGCTCCCAGTGCCCTTCGTGTCCCGTGTCCTTCATGTCCCCCGTGTCCTTTGTGTCCCCCATGTCCTTCATGTCCCCCATGTCCTTTGTGTCCCCAGTGTCCTTCGTGTCCCCAGTGTCCTTTGTGTCCTTTGTTTCCCCCGTGTCCTTCATGTCCCCCGTGTCCTTCGTGTCCCCTGTGTCCTTTGTGTCCCCAGTGTCCTTCGTGTCCCGTGTCCTTCGTGTCCCCCGTGTCCTTTGTGTCCCCCATGTCCTTCATGTCCCCCATGTCCTTTGTGTCCCTCATGTCCCCAGTGTCCTTTGTGTCCCCCGTGTCCTTCGTGTCCTCAGTGTCCTTCATGTCCCCCATGTTCTTCATGTCCCCTGTGTCCTTCATGTCCCCAGTGTCCTACGTGTCCCCCATGTCCTTTGTGTCCCCTGTGTCCCCCGTGTCCTTCATGTCCCCCATTTCCTTTGTGTCCCCCGTGTCCTTTGTGTCCCCCGTGTCCTTCATGTCCCCTTTGTCCTTTGTGTCCCCCGTGTCCTTCATGTCCCCAGTGTCCTTCATGCCCCCATGTCCTTCGTGTCCCCCATGTCTTTTGTGTCCCCCGTGTCTTTCATGTCCCCAGTGTCCTTCATGTCCCCAATGTCCTTCATGTCCCCAATGTCCTTCATGTCCCCAGTGTCCTTAATGCCCCCGTGTTCTTTGTGTCCCCAGTGTCCTTCATGTCCCCCATGTTCTTCATGTCCCCTGTGTCCTTCATGTCCCCAGTGTCCTACGTGTCCCCCATGTCCTTTGTGTCCCCTGTGTCCTTTGTGTCCCCCGTGTCCTTCATGTCCCCCATTTCCTTTGTGTCCCCCGTGTCCTTTGCGTCCCCCGTGTCCTTTGTGTCCTCAGTGTCCTTCGTGTCCCCCGTGTCCTTCATGTCCCCCGTGTCCTTCATGTCCCCAGTGTCCTTCGTGTCCCCCATGTCTTTTGTGTCCCCCGTGTCCTTCATGTCCCCAGTGTCCTTCATGTCCCCAGTGTCCTTTGTGTCCCCAATGTCCTTCATGTCCCCAATGTCCTTCATGTCCCCAGTGTCCTTAATGCCCCCGTGTTCTTTGTGTCCCCCGTGTCCTTCATGTCCCCCTTGTCCTTTGTGTCCTTCATGTCCCCGTGTCCTTCATGTCCCCAATGTCCTTCCATCTGCTGTATATCTCATTTGTCTCCAATGCCTTCATTTGAGGTTCTTTGCGGTTTGTTGAGGGTGATCATTTGTAAAAATACTTGGAGGGTTTCTGGGATTGGTCGGGTGAAATAATTTCATGTTGCCCTCACTGGGCTTCTGGGGTCTCTGGTGCCATCCTGTCCACAGGAAAGGTTGTAGGGGGCCTCGCTATGACAGATCTGGACATGAAACGTTGAGGAATGGTGTGGAGTACACAAACCCATGTTGCCAGGTGTATGCTAATATCTTATTGTTAATTCATGTTTTATTCATTTTAACGGTACCAACAGTTCAGCTTAGTAACCTTAATGGGCCAATGCAAGGCCATGAAAAGTGGACATGTACCAATCAGGTGTTAGGATCCGCCCACTTATGTTGACCAGTCAGTTTGCCAGTTCAAATAACTTGATGGTGTCGAGGACTGTTGCTGTGGTAACGATGCTGCTGGGAGAAGACATCTGTGAAGACATCAACCATCGGTGGAACCTCCCATTCTAATATGAATGGTTGGATCCAGGTGGGAGGTTGAGGGGGGGGGGTGGTATTAGGTTTCTGACACGGGGACACGGCATGGTGCTACACCGTGGTAGCTAGCTGCACAGTAATAAAGTGCACTGCTGTTCAGGGTGAGCTTTGGGATGATCAGATGGCACATTGTGTTCGCCGAGGCGCCCCCTTTGATGTCCACGTCCACACCCTTCTCCACGGTCGGCGTGGAGTAATACATGTACCCCAGGAGGTCCATTTGCATGTCTACGTTCTTGTACCAAAGTATCTGGTAGTAGTTCTGAACGCTGTGAGAACATTGGAGAGTGGCCGTCTGTCCCATTTCCTTGAAGATGTCAGTGGGAGTCTGGTGGACTTTCTCTCCTGGTGAGAAGATACAGAAGACAAAAGGTGGGCTTATTCCAGCACCGAGAGAAGATGTTGTACAGTTAGCGTGTGTACGTTGGTACCTGAGAGCAGAGCAATGCTGGCAGCAATGCCGAGGAACCGGAGCACCACCATGACTTTGTGCTCATCTCATGCGGCTGTCACGTCTACTAAATACCTGCAGCGCATGTGGGCGGGGTCAGCGTGTGGTGGCGTAATAACAGGTTCATGCACGGGTAGACCCCTGGTGGAGCTCAAGCACCGGGCAGGTCACCATGCATGAGAAAAGTCCTCTTTCTTCATTCAATTAAAAAAAAAAACCTTCTCATGAACAATTCTCCTCAAATGTTTGTTATTTTTGTTCAGCAGTGGTTTTGATTTTGGCAGTTTTTGTGGGGTCTTTTGTGACCTCTAAGAAGACTCGTCTCGACTCGTGCTCTCTTGGGGTCATTTTGGTCGGCCGGCAACTTCTGGGAAGGTTCACCACTCCTTCCATGTTTTTGCTATTTGTGGATAATGGCTCTCGCTGTGGTTGGCTGGAGTCCTAAAGCTTTAGAAATGACTTTATAAACTTTTGCAGAAGTTGTTTTTTTTCAGACTTTTTCCACACAGGGCCATGTGGCGTCGAAATTTTTTCACCCTTAATAATAAAATGTTTCATTTTAAAAAATTTATTTTGTGTTTTTATTTCATTATATGAAACACTTCCTCTTGTGTTAGATTTCTGGTATCATCTCTTATGTTAACGGGTCGGTTTTGACCCATATTATGTATTAAATCAGCTATAAAATACACTAAAAATAATAAGTTACTATCAAATTTGCTTCTCATGTCTTGGTTACCTTCTTAGGCTTCCTCATTCATGAAAATGTTGCTTTTAATACTTTTGGTGTGGCCATGTAGGCCTTTTTTTGTCACTATACCCCTCCATTTCTATTTCCAAAAATGAACCTCAAAAGAATCATATTCATAAAATGAAGGTTCTTTTGTTACATGGCTATTACTGAGGGATATAGAACATATCTCTTAAATTAATTAGTTGTATTTATTTTCTCATTTTAGTATGAATCAGTAAAGAAACATGTATGGTGTTGGGGTGAATTTTGACCCATATATATTCATGTCAAGAAAAGGTAGAAAAAGTGATTGTTTTCATCAACAGAACTTTAGTATAAAGTGAAATGAAAAAGCAGAACAGGTCCAGATCTTGGTTCACTGTACTTCTTGCCATTCTTTCCATGATCCAAATTGTAAATGTGAAATCAGCCAATCAAATGAGTGAATTCCCCTCCCATGTAAACTGGACCTTGTTTTTCTGCTGGTATACTGGAAAAGCGGTCCAAATGAGAATCCCCTGAAGCTTCCATGATGAGAAGAGGAGCTGGTTGTCATTGTGTTGGCTAATTGGACACTTATGACTTCAGTTGGGGCTCTAAATATTGCTTTATAGTCATTATTATTATTATTATAACCGGGTCCAAACCCACCCTAACAATACAGTGGTCATAATTTCAACCAGACCATTTTAAAATGTAGCCAAAATTATTTTTTGGGTTTTATTTTGTTTCCTGACAAAGTCAAAAAGCCTTCATGCAATAAATAAATAAATGTTATGGGATTCTTTTGATGCATTAAAATGTAAAACGGGTCGGTGCCGAGTCCAACACAAGAGGAGCGTTAAAAAAACTATATTATGAAAGCAGGAAGTGAACAAATAAAAATAAAAATAAAAATAAAAATAAAAATAAAAATAAAAATAAAAATAAAAATAAAAATAAAAATAAAAATAAAAATAAAAATAAAAATAAAAATATTAGGAAAGCAGGAAGTGAACAAATGTAACAGTTACTGATTATAAAAAACTATAAAACTATATTATGAAAGCAGGAAGTGAACAAATAAAAATAAAAATATTAGGAAAGCAGGAAGTGAACAAATAAAAATAAAAATATTAGGAAAGCAGGAAGTGAACAAATGTAACAGTTACTGATTATAAAAAACTATAAAACTATATTATGAAAGCAGGAAGTGAACAAATAAAAATAAAAATTAAAAACTATATTAGGAAAGCAGGAAGTGAACAAATGTAACAGTTACTGATTGTAAAAGTAAAAAAAACTATAAAACTATATTATAAAAGCAGGAAGTGAACAAATAAATATAAAAATAAAAATAAAAATAAAAATATTAGGAAAGCAGGAAGTGAACAAATGTAACAGTTACTGATTATAAAAAAACTATAAAACTATATTATGAAAGCAGGAAGTGAACAAATAAAAATAAAAATATTAGGAAAGCAGGAAGTGAACAAATAAAAATAAAAATATTAGGAAAGCAGGAAGTGAACAAATGTAACAGTTACTCATTATAAAAAACTATAAAACTATATTATGAAAGCAGGAAGTGAACAAATAAAAATAACTATATTAGGAAAGCAGGAAGTGAACAAATGTAACAGTTACTGATTATAAAAAACTATAAAACTATATTATGAAAGCAGGAAGTGAACAAATAAAAATAAAAATAAAAATATTAGGAAAGCAAGAAGTGAACAAATGTAACAGTTACTGATTATAAAAAACTATAAAACCATATTATGAAAGCAGGATGTGAACAAATAAAAATAAAAATATTAGGAAAGCAGGAAGTGAACAAATGTAACAGTTACTGATTATAAAAAACTATAAAACTATATTATAAAAGCAGGAAGTGAACAAATAAAAAAATAAAAATAAATTAAACTATATTAGGAAAGCAGGAAGTGAACAAATGTAACAGTTACTGATTGTAAAAGTAAAAAAAACTATAAAACTATATTATGAAAGCAGGAAGTGAACAAAAATAAAAATAACAAAACTTAAACTATATTAGGAAAGCAGGAAGTGAACAAATCCAACAGTTAGTGATTGTAAAAGTACCAGATGGAGGGGTAGGATTTAATAAGCTTTGCTTCTTCCTACTCCTTTTGGACATGTGGAACTGGGAACTGATTATGGGATGCATTCAATTGGAATCTGATGCACGTTCAAATGAAATTAAACCATTACCATTACCATTACCATAACATAATAAAAATATAAGAAATCAGGAAGGGGGCAAACCATTTTCCACACCACTGCATATTATTGCTATATTTATTTGGCATAATAATGATTATCATAATTTATGTACCCCCATAAAATGTTTGTGCACGCGCCTATGCCATAGCATGCATGATGCCAAATCAGTTCATAAACCCCAGCCCTGCCCCAGATGGGGTATTATGACAGCGCCACCGTGTGGTATGTTACAGAAATGTTGCATTTTTCCACACTTACCGCCTGTTCTTTAAAGTGGGTCACAGACCTTACATCTGTTTATGGCTATCTTTTTAGTTTTTGCGTGCTTCCCCAAAGACGTGAAGCACAGTGAACCATGCCGACGGCGCAGAAATACACGCCGCCGTCAGCCGCCTGCACGTTTCCCACCGTCAGGGACCCTCGCTCGGCCTCCACCTGAGAGGCCGACAGCTTGTCCGGCCTGGAGTCTCCGTGGAATTCCGCCTGGCTCTTGAAGGGCGCGGTGCTGGCAATCTGCATTAGACCCGATCCTGGTGGCTGTCGGTACCAGAACATGTGCAGGTAGGTTCCGCCCAGGTTGTGGCTGCAGTGCATGCGCCCGGAAACACCCGTCCTGACCAGCAACGCTGATGTCTGCCACACCCCCTTTTGGCTCCTGGCTGGAAGTAAATCAGCAGTCAGTCCAGATATGAATTCAATTTTTTAATTATTCAATAAATAAATAAATACTCAATTACTCAATAAATAAAGTTTTTTTAATAAAAAAATACTCAATAAATGAAGGAACTAGAAAATAAATAAAATCCTACGTGAATAAATGAAGGAACTAGAAAATAAATTACAAAATTCATGAAAAAATGAAGAAACTAGAAAATGAATAAAAACCTACATGAGTAAATGAAGGAACTAGAAAATAAATTTAAAAAATCATGAAAAAATGAAGGAACCAGAAAATAAATAAAAGCCTGCATGAAGAAATGAAGGAACTAGAAAATAAATAAAAACCTTCATCAATAGATGAACTAGAAAATAAATAAAAACCTACATGAATAAATGAAGGAACTAGAAAATAAATTTAAAAAATCATGAATAAATGAAGGAACTAGAAAATAAATTTAAAAAATCATGAAAAAATGAAGGAACTAGAAAATAAATTAAAAAATTCATGAAAGAATTAAGGAACTAGAAAATAATAAAAACCTACATGAATAAATGAAGGAACTAGAAAATAAATAAAAAACTACATGAATAAATGAAGGAACTAGAAAATAAAAATCTACATGAATAAATGAAGGAACTAGAAAATAAATAAAAACCTACATGAATAAATGAAGGAACTAGAAAATAAATAAAAACCTTCATCAATAAATGAACTAGAAAATAAATAAAAATCTACATGAATAAATAAACTAGAAAATAAATAAAAACCTACAAAGAATAAATGAAGGAACTAGAAAATCAATAAAAACCTACATGACTAAATGAAGGAACTAGAAAATAAATAAAAACCTTCATCAATCAATGAACTAGAAAATAAATAAAAACCTACATGAATAAATGAACTAGAAAATAAATAAAAAGCTACATAGAATAAATGAAAACTAGAAAATAAATAAAAACCTACATGAATAAATGAACTAGAAAATAAATAAAAACCTACATGAATAAATGAAGGAATGGGAAAATAAATAAAAACCTTCATCAATAAATGAACTAGAAAATAAATAAAAACCTACATGAATAAATGAACTAGAAAATAAATAAAAACCTACATAGAATAAATGAAAACTAGAAAATAAATAAAAACCTACATGAATAAATGAACTAGAAAATAAATAAAAACCTACATAGAATAAATGAAAACTAGAAAATAAATAAAAACCTACATAGAATAAATGAAGGAACTAGAAAATAAATTTAAAAATTCATGAAAAAATGAAGGAACTAGAAAATAAATAAAAACCTACATGAATAAATGAAGGAACTAGAAAATAAATAAAAACCTACATAGAACAAATGAAGGAACTCGAAAATAAATAAAAACCTACATGAATAAATGAAGGAACTAGAAAATAAATAAAAACCTACATACAACAAATGAAGGAACTAGAAAATAAATAAAAACCTACATGAATGAATGAACTAGAAAATAAAAATATCATGAAAAAATGAAGGAACTAGAAAATAAATAAAAAACCTACATGAATAAATGAAGGAACTGGAAAATAAATTTAAAAAAATCATGAAAAAATGAAGGTACTAGAAAATAAATAAAAACCTACATAGAATAAATGAAAGAACTAGAAAATAAATAAAAAACTACATGAATAAATGAACTAGAAAATAAAAAAAATCATGAAAAAATGAAGGAACTAGAAAATAAAAAAAATCATGAAAAAATGAAGGAACTAGAAAATAAATAAAAAACCTACATGAAAAATCATGAAAAAATGAAGGAACTAGAAAATAAATAACAAACTACATGAATAAATGAAGGAACTAGAAAATAAAAAAATTCATGAAAAAATGAAGGAACTAAAAAATAAATTAAAAAAATGAAGGAACTAGAAAATAAATAAAAACCTACACGAACAAATGAAGGAACTAGAAAATAAATAAAAACCTACATGAATAAAAATCATGAATAAACCAAAAACCCAAATAAATAAACAGAAAATGCCAGTATAAACACTAAGAAAATAGAGAGTTAAATCAACCAAAAACCCACATAAATAATCTAAATATGTACAGACGTAGCTAAGGTGTAAACAACAAAACTCCACCATCAAAGGAAAGTAGTGTTCGATACCTGCGGCGCTGCAGAGCAAACAGGCGCCAAAGAGGGTGCGCACCGGCAACATTTCCAGGAGTGCTCACGGAGATGCTGCAGTGGGAAGTGATCAGCATCTGGTGGCATCTTGCCCCCACCCAACGGTGGCATCTGTGAGGAGGAAAAAGGTCACGCCCCCATCGCCCCCCCAGCACGGAAATGATCTACTGGCGTTGCTTTGTTTCATGCCAGGCTCAAGAGAAATGAGTCAGTTCTTTAACCCTTAGACGCACGAGTGACTGGACCCTACACTCTTCCATAAGTGGGTCAAAAATCACCCATACTAGAATCAATGCCTTTTTGTGCCAATTTTGCCATTTTGGTTAGGAATAATCACTTGTATGATATTTAGTATTATATTTAGGACCACACAAGAATGATTTCATGTTAGAAACATCTTCATTTTTCACTTTTTTACATCTTTGAAAAAGAAAATGACCCCGTACAACAATAGAAAATATGAGGATCCATTGTGTGTTGCATAAAGGTAAGTTAAAAATGTGAATGGCATGATATCAAAAATATGTTTTTTGAGGAATACCTGGAATATGAAATGATAAAAAATTTTCATTATAAAGATATTTCAAGAAAACAACCTGACCGGGTCATTTTTGACCCACTTATGGAAGGTTGGGGTAGTAACACAAAAACTAAAAATTCTTAAAATGTATAAAAGTTAAAAATGTGAATGGCATGATATCAAAAACATGTTTTTTGAGGAATACCTGGAATATTAAATGATAAAAAAAATGTTCATTACGAAGATATTTCAAGAAAACAACCTGACCGGGTCATTTTTGACCCACTTATGCATCCAAGGGTTAATTAGGGGACACGTTTAAGTCTTAAAAGGCCCACACGGACCCCGAGGACGCGTTCAGCAGCACCTTTCAGGAAGTTGCAAATCCATCACGTCCACACAGACCACGCCCATCTATCTTGGAAAGAAAAAAAAAAACATTTATTTTGGTTTTTGACTATTCGGGCAGCAACAATATCATTTGTGGCTACACCCGAACTTCAAGATAACATTGAACATTTTTTTTTGGGAGGGGGGGCGCAGGTCGGGCAGATAGGGAAGATGTTGCAGACCCGACTGCCGCATCTCATCGATGAAGATAAAACAGTTGGAGTGGAAGCAAGTAAGGGGGGAGGGGTCCTGATGGGACGCCCGGGGGTCCATCTGGTGGACCTGAAACACAAACAGCATCTGTTAGCAGATCTTACACTTACTTTATCTTCAACGTTATTGGCCAAAGCCAAAAAAAAAGCCAAACAAGTGCAGAGATGATCTCTTATAAGTTGTTTTATCGCCATTGCACATTCCCATCATCCTCATCGCTATGGCAACAGACTACATCTCCTCCTTTTAGCTCACGTTTAAAGGGCAGAATAAGAAGCGCTACCTGTTGAGTTGAGCATGTGGGCGGCTGGAGGAGAAGATGGAGGAAGATGGAGGAAGATGGAGGAGGCAGGAAGGAGGCCACCTGGTGATTCATCATGAGGACCGGTCCAGCAGGATCCCTATTGCGCAACCATTCCTCCTTGCGTGTAAAGCTCCAGGTGGTCTGCAGGAGTTCTCCTTTCAAAGCCTCGGTGGTTGTCATGGAGTTAGGGCTAGAAAACGTGGATCGGGTTTGATTCCTGGTGGTTCCTGGTGGTGTCGAGATGTAAGGGATGTTTAGTTTGAGGGGGGGGGGTAAAGCCGATGTCTACTTGTCATCCAGGCCGGCTTTCAGCTGAGCTTCCAGCGCCATTTTGTCAAAAGTGCGCATGTTGGTCTCCTCGCGCACTTTGTCCCGCACATGGAAGGACGCACGGGCGACGGAGCGAGCGCTCTCCAGAACGGCTCGCTTCTCCTTGAAGATCTGCTCGCTTTTCTCCAGTTTCCTCTCGATGGACTGCAGGAGCTCCGAGCGCCGCTGCCTCTCTTCGTCCTCCACGCGCCGCCGATTGAGCCTCTGCAGGCGCTCCTTCTCCTGCCGGGATTGGACGGCACGCTGCGCCTTCTCCTTGGCGCGCTCCTCGGCCACCAGCGCGGCCTGCCGGGCCCGTTTCTCCGCCTCCTTGACGCGGGCCTCCAGCTGCTGCTGCTGCTGCTTCTCGCGCTTCTCAGCGGCCTTGCGAGCTCGTTGGATCTGCTTCTCCTCGCGCTTGGCCTTCTCCCTCAGCTCCTGGCCTCGCCGCTCCACAAGCTGCTCGTAGTTCTCCAGGGAGCGGCTCAGCTTCTCGTCCGCCGTCCTCTTGGCCTCGTCCCGCTCCTCCTGCTCCCGACGAGCGATCTCCTGGGTCAGAGCGGCGTGGCGCCTCCTCTCCGCTTTGTTGAGACCTCTTCTCTCCTCCTGGGCCTGGTGCTCCCTCTCCTGCCGCTTCAGCTCGGCAATAGTGAGCTTCTCCTTCAGCAGAAGCCGCTCCTGCTCCAGAACGGCCGCCCGCTCCTCCTCCAGGGCCTTCAGGTTCTGCTCCTGCAGGGCCTTCTTGTGCTTCTCCTCGCGCGCTGCCTGCTGCAGCCTCTGCAGGCGGTGGCGCTCCTGCTGCTCCGCCAACTCCTTCCAGTGCTTCTCGCTTTCCTCGGCTTGGCGCAGCTTGGCGGCGGCCGAGCGGCGCTCCTGCTGGCTGAGCCGGCGCTGGCGTGTGGTCACCTGCGTCTGCCACAAGCGCTGGTACTCCATGACTGCCCGCTGCTTCTCCCGCTCCTCCTGCTCGCGCCGCAGCTCCTCCATCCTGCGCTCGCTGTCCCACTGGAGGTGAGCCACGTAGCGGGTCTGGCTCATGATGTCCTCCTCCTGATACCTGGCGAGCATCAACGCCGCGATCTTGCGGTCGCGCTCCGACACGGCGTTTAGACCTCGCCGCTTCACCTCTTTGACGATGCGCTCCACCTTCTGCGTGGTCTGGGGGGAGTGGCTCAGGTCCCCCAGGCTCAGGCTGCGGCCCATCAGGGAGTTGAAAGTAGCCAAGGTCCGAGCGCGGGGGCTGGACACTTTGGCCCAGTGGTCCCGCGGGCCGTCCCAGCTGTAGGATGACGACGCTCCGGACTCGGAGGAGGTACAAGTCGTGGTGTTGGAGGTGGAGGAGGGCTCCATCCTTCTCTGCAGGGACTCCATGGAGTGACTTTTAACTCGCACTTTCGGGTGGAAGTGTCCGTTGTGCTTCGGGAAGACGCCGTTTAGTGGCGTGCCGGCGCTCTGCGGTTTCGACACAGATGACGTCAAGGTGGACTTGGCGCGGACGAAGGTTGGGGGTTTCGATGTCGGTCTGGGGAACGTGTTTGAAGATTTGCTGCCAGAGGGCTTCCGGACTACCACCGGAGGACCACCTGACAGCGGTCTCGTGGTTTTAGCTTGTTCACACGACGATGAGGACTGCTTGGGACCCGAGGAGCCGGCTTTGGTGGCTTTAGATTGGAGAGGTGTTCCTGACTTGGATGCTGGTACCCGAGGGGTGGATCCAGAATCACAAGCAGAGCTCACATGTTTGGGAGGCTGACAGGAACCAGAAAAGGCTTGGTGCTGCTCCACGGAGGAGGCGCAGCTATTGACTGCAGCCTGCATGGTCCTCCTTTTCTCCTCCCTGATGATGCGCTCCCTCTCCTCCCTGCAGTGCCTCAGCTTAGCGTGGCGATCCTTCTCGTAGACTTCAAATAGACCCGTGGCCACCCGCATGGAGCGACCCGGCGCCTCGCGGGCGAAGTCTGAGAGCGGGCGGGGCAGCAGCTCCACGGGCTTGACGCTGCAGCGGGCGCACGCCTCCAAGGAGCGAGGGCTGGTCAGCACGTAGCGGCTGCCCTCAGCAGCCGGGGAGTCAAAGTTGTACAGGTCCAGGTGGAGTTTGGGAGACAGATCGTCATCGGGCTGCGCCGGCGGACGCTGGACCGCCGCCTGAGGCTCGACCGCCGCCTGAACCGCGCCCTCTGGAACTGAGCCGTCTGTCTGAGCTGGACCCGGCACGGACACCGCGTGGCAGGGGCTCGGCTCGCAGCTGCCCGACGGCGGCGTCTGAAAGCAGGCGTCTCCTTCCTCCTCTGTGGTGGCGCCATCGGCCTGGTCTGGCAAGCGGAGGTCTTCAGAGGCCAGCGTGGGGGTGCAGAGTGGAGGCCCAATGGACTTGGTCTGCTCCTCGGCCTCGCAGGGGTCCACCATCTTTGGCTGATACTGCGGATGGAGGGATGGGGTGTTAAACTAGATAGAAACCTAAATTGGTTCCAGACCCGAGCATCATGAGGACATTCCTACAACATAACACTCTTAATATTTAAGTACTTTGATTATGGAGATGCTTCTTTTTAACATTAGAGCCCTCTAGACATGAAATAACACCCCTATAGTCACCTTTACACTCGTCTTACCCTGGCCTATATGTCTTTTTCCATCCTAATTTCCACTATTTTAACTTGACTTGAGAACTGACCCAGGGTTCAATTCCACCCTCGGCCATCTCTGTGTGGAGTTTGCATGTTCTCCCCGTGCATGCGTGGGTTTTCTCCGGGTACTCCGGTTTCCTCCCACATTCCAAAAAAAAACATGCTAGGTTAATTAGCCACTCCAAATTGTCCATAGGTATGAATGTGAGTGTGAATGGTTGTTTGTCTATATGTGCCCTGTGATTGGCTGGCCACCAGTCCAGCGTGGACTCGCCCGAAGACAGCTGGGATAGGCTCCAGCACCCCACGCGACCCTCGTGAGGAAAAGCGGTAGAAAATGAATGAATGATTACGGAGAACTTCTTATGGAGATCCTTCTATTTAACATTAGAGCCCTCTAGACATGAAATAACACCCCTATAGTAACCTTTACACTCGTCTTACCCTGGCCTGTATGTCTTTTTCCATCCTAATTTCCACTATTTTACCTTGGCTGTGTGGAGTGTGCATGTTCTCCGGGTACTCCGGTTTCCTCCCACATTCCAAAAACATGCTAGGTTAATTAGCCACTCCAAATTGTCCATAGGTATGAATGTGAGTGTGAATGGTTGTCAATAGTAGGTCACATGGGCATCAACAATATTACCACTTTCAAAATTTTTATTTTTTAATTACATTTTTTTCCTCATAACATTAGCATAATAATATGGTATTCTCGTAAAAAGATTAATTAAAATTACTGCTGAGTTTTCCATTTATGCTCTTTTGCAGTTTTGTGTTAAATTCTATTTTTAGAATCTGGTTCAGGTCAGACTCCGGTTTCCAAAAGCATGCTAGGTTAATTAGCCACTCCAAATTGTCCATAGGTATGAATGTGAGTGTGAATGGTTGTTTGTCTATATGTGCCCTGTGATTGGCTGGCCACTAATCCAGGGTGTACCCCGCCTCTCGCCCGAAGACAGCTGTGATAGGCTCCAGCACACGGGACCCTCGTGAGGAAAAAGCGGTAGAAAATGAATGAATGAATAGTTCAGGTCAGGCTGCACGGCGGTCGAGTGGTTAGCACGCAGACCTCACAGCTAGTATGAGACCAGGGTTCAATTCCACCCTCGGCCATCTCTGTGTGGAGTTTGCATGTGTGGGTTTTCTCCGGGTACTCCGGTTTCCTCCCACATTCCAAAAACATGCTAGGTTAATTAGCCACTCCAAATTGTCCATAGGTATAAATGTGAGTGTGAATGGTTGTTTGTCTATATGTGCCCTGGGATTGGCTGGCCACCAGTCCTTTCGCCCGAAGACAGCTGTGATAGGCTCCAGCACCACTCGAATGAATGAATGAGTACATAGCAAGTACTACTGTTGGTTCCAAAAATATACAGAATATTTGCAATGTGTGGTTTTGAATCATTTGAACTATCCTTTATGAAGGATTACGGTCAGGAGGGGGGAGGGGGGTCATATGGAGCTATGCATGCATGTTGATGCACTGAAGTGATTCTTCGGACCAGATGAGACATCCTGCCTCCAGGGAAGTGACATAACACACAAACACAGAGCCCTCCTTCCATACACGCTCCATCTATTTTTATCAGAGTTACTAGGCTGAGAGAATTAGCTGACTCTCAACGGGAAATATGTTTCAGGCTCAAGAGGGGCCTACAATCCAGGATGGAGCTTTTCAAACACATTGGAGTGTCGAACAAGAACCTTCTGCAGCATTTCCACGCACTACGTGAACTCACCTGCCAGTGTGCAGAACGTTGATCGAACCGGTGCTTTGTTCCCCTTCAGTCCGCCCTGGGGGCCTCTTTCCCCGCATATCATCAGCTTTCACTCGGCCCTCGACACCTCCGTGGAGCGTCACGTCGTCTCGGCATCGCTGCACTGATGGCGAATATGATGACGTCACCAAGCGACAGGTCCACTTCCAGTTAAATTATATTTATTACAGATATTGAGTTAGCTAAAATGATCTTTTCTAATTAAATGTTGAGAATATTTTCCTCCTCGGTATCCTGGACTCGGTCATCGGTTGCTGGAGTGCAGCATCCCGCTCGTCAGCCTCCTTGGCTCCTCCCCGCCCGCTCGGCGTCAATATGCTCAGCATCCTGACTGCATGGACCAATGAAGAAAAAGCTACATGCTTTTAACATGAAAACAACACGACTCCGCCCGCGGCTCCTGCGGTCCACCATTAGTGAAGACACGTCCACGGCGCATGCGCTGACTGTATTGTTACATTCTAATTTGTAAAGTCCATGCCTCCGACAGGCGCTTTAAAAGTAAATGTTTGTAAAAAAGCATAAGCAGCATTAAACCGATTTAACTCATGAAGGAAAGCAGCTGAGATCCGTCAACCTGGCATAAATACTATTATACCGTAGGTACACTCTATTGCCACTAGAGGGCAGAATAACACCACTCTATGTGGCAGACAGCTCCATTAATAATACGTTTACATTTTTCATTTTGAAAATCAAAATATTTTCGCACATTATTAATAAGGGGATTTTTAACACAGTAAACAACAAATTAATCGACTGTATCATCACTATATACGCAACAACACACAAAAATCCGGCGATCAAGTCTGATGCTGGTGTTGTGCTGTGACAGGCAGCGGACCAATCAGAAAGCTCCGTACTCAAGTGTGACTTTTCTCGTTTCGGTGAAGCTTTCTTTGATGCTAGCATTAAATATGCTAGCCATATATAACACAAGTAGCTAGCCAAACCCAGGGATACAGAGCTATATAGCTAACAGCGACATCGCACCATCAACTTTACAAACATATTGACATGGTATTTGAAGTGCTTTGTAGTGCTTTATACCCTCAGTTACTCACAAGAAGGAAGGTTCCCCAAGGATCAAACTGTTGCTATGTTGTGCTTCACCAGAGAGGCAAAACGTCAAAGATTGTCTAACAGCGAGAAGAGCACTCACTGGTGCTGTCACTGAAACGATTTGTTTTGAGAAGTTGTCTCGCTTTGAACTTTGTAATCATTTTTTTTACTATCTATTTTTAAGTTATTTACCAAGTATGAACCAAAGATTACAAATAAAGTCAGAAATCACATTAAACTAATGTCTTTGACCCAAACACATAACCAGCATTACTGGCTTAGTGTAAAGTGTAAAATACTACATCTCTTTCAATATATGATATATATGCATTGTAGCTCATTTGGCTATTTGCATGCTAGAAAATGTGGACAAAAAACATCAAATTTGCTTCAGAATTGCTTTTAACAGTAATAATAGGCAGTATTCAACCTTGAAACTGCATGATTTATGAATTTATTTATTTTTGTGAAAAATGAATTTGAAGCAGAGTGGTAAGGGATTACTGTATACCAGGGGTGTCAAACTCAATTTATTTGGGGGCCACTGGAGCTCGGGTCTGGGTGAGACTGGGCCGCATCAGGTTTTCCAAAAAAAAAAAAAAAAAAAGCATTTATTAAAAACAAAAAAAATTTAAAAATTTCGCTTTGGTTCCATTTTTCTACAAGAAAAGCTCTGATAAAACATTCCACTGTTCTCAAATATCTATAATTTTTATTTTTCTACACAAAATAAGATGAAAAATAAATAAACAAATCAAGAATAAAGAAAATAATAAAAACTTAAGAAACCACATATAGTTGTTGGGTAGACAAATGATTTTTTTCAGATTAAAATGAACAAAGCATTATTAGAGCCCTGTAGACATGACAAAACACGACTATAGTCACATTTATACTCTTTATTTACAACATATTGCGCAACTGCAGGGTCTTGAGACACATGCTAACTCGCAAACTAGAGAGCTAGCGACCTAAACGGTAGCCTCCAAGTTATTTCCTTTAAACTTAAAAAGCCCAAAACTTACCACTTCCACACAGATAGTGAGGATAACTATTAACAGTTATTTAACCTTTAACATGAACATGAATCAAACGTAATAATTTTTTCTGGGTACATGATACCATACAGCATCCATATCAAACTTAACATTAAACTTTCATATCAAAACGGGGGCCTCAAAATAGTGTACTGCGGGCCACATTTGGCCCGTGGGCCGCATGTTTGAGACCCCTGCTGTATACTGTAATATGTATATCAGTAGTGCCCCTTCTGGTAGCTGCCTGCAGTCAACAATCAGGGCCAGATAGCTGTGATGACCCACTAAACTTGTCACCCGCTGAGGGTAACCGTGCGACTTTAATTAAAAAAAAAAAAAACACACACACACACACACAGCAAAAGTGTTGGCCGGCTTGGCAAGTGGGGGCGTGGGGTCTGTGGTGTAGTCTGGGAGGGTGGAGGTCAAATGGTTGCTGCACAGTTGACTGGTGCAGGGGTATGCTCCGCTCAGTTTTTGTGTTGTTGTTTTTGTTTTCGGAAAAGGGAGCGGGACCCGCACCCCCCCCTACCCCCAGAAGCCTGGACTGGGGGGTTCACGGAGAGGTGAGCTGTGGAAGCCAACACCTGTCTGTCAGCGACCAATCACAACATTCTTAAAGATCGGCAAAAATGAACCTGACCTTTCACCCCTGCTACTTGCAGCATTTGGAGTCAGAGTAACAACAGATCTCAGGTCAGCTACTTTGAAGTAAACCCAGACATGCACGAGTGTATTACTACATAGGACTCACACAACAGTAATACTAATACTAATGTGATTGTTATTGTGCTATTTCCAGAAACACACAAAAAAAATTCCCACGGAATCAGCCTCATTGAATGCATCTCTTATCGTCCAATCAGTCTTAAGAACAAACAACCAGGGTGTCGATTAGATTAGATGGAAACACATCGGAAGCGGGCCTGTAATATATGGAATTATATTTATCTTGGAATTATCTCGAGACATGCATACTCAGTAATCCGTCGTTCATCATAATAAGTGAATTTCCACAAAGTAGGCTTACTTATTTTTGTACTTTTGTACAGAAATCTTATTTATAACCATCTGAATATGTCATTAGAGCCCTCTAGACATGAAATAACACCCCTATAGTCACATTTACGCTCATAGAGTGCTACCCAATATAGTAGATATAACTAGGGATCGACCGATATGGTTTTTTTCGGGCCGATGCCGATACCGATTTTTTTCCATCACCCTTAGCCGATGGCCGATTTTGTTTTTGCTGATGATAACAAATGATAACAAATATTACAGGTCTCAAGTTACCATACCATACAGCATCCATATCAAACTTGCGCGGGCCGCACTAAATGTGGCCCGCGCAAGTTTGATATGGATGCTGTATGGTATCATGTACCCAGAAAAAATTATTACGTTTGATTCATGTTCATGTTAAAGGTTAAATAACTGTTAATAGTTATCCTCCCTATCCGTGTGGAAGTGGTAAGTTTTTTATATGGATGCTGTATGGTATCATGTACCCAGAAAAAAATATTACGTTTGATTAATGTTCATGTTAAAGGTTAAATAACTGTTAATAGTTATCCTCCTTATCCGTGTGGAAGTGGTACGTTTTTTATATGGATGCTGTATGGTATCATGTACCCAGAAAAAAATATTACGTTTGATTAATGTTCATGTTAAAGGTTAAATAACTGTTAATAGTTATCCTCCCTATCCGTGTGGAAGTGGTAAGTTTTTTATATGGATGCTGTATGGTATCATGTACCCAGAAAAAAATATTACGTTTGATTAATGTTCATGTTAAAGGTTAAATAACTGTTAATAGTTATCCTCCCTATCCGTGTGGAAGTGGTAAGTTTTTGGCGATTTAAGTTGAAAGGAAATAACTTGAAGGCTACCGTTTAGGTCGCTAGCTGTCTAGTTTGCGAGTTAGCATGTGTCTCAAGACCCTGCAGTTGCGCAATATGTTGTAAATAAAAAGAGTATAAATGTGACTATAGTCGTGTTTTGTCATGTCTACAGGGCTCTAATAATGCTTTGTTCATTTTAATCTGAAAAAAATCATTTGTCTACCCACCAACTATATGTGGTCTCTTCTGTTTTATCTAGCATCAATAATCGATGACTACTCCTCCGCAGTGAGACGTGCGTATCGGCCGATACCGATTCAAGTAAAGAACGCAAATATCGGCTCGATATATCGGCCGGCCGATTTATCGCTCGATCCTTAGATATAACAATAGAAAATAAGACATAATATAGACTTGTTGTTGTTTCTTTTTTGTACTTCCGGGACTTGTAGCCATATCTGATGTAACATTACTGACACTTAGTGGCCAATGTAGAATACTACACATCAGAATGACTCTCAATGTGTTTTCTGAATGTCTTATATTTTATTATTGAGACATTTCAATGCTGGAAATGCTTAATGTAATCCAAAAAAAAAACGAATAGTCAACAATGAAACTAAAAGTACGTACATGTTCCTAAATGGCGCCAATTAATCAATCAACAGTTGCAGAGGTCAGAGGTCCCAGCTTGGCCAGAGGCTAAAAACAAAGTGTCGGGGGGTGTGAAAGGGACTACTGAGTGTGGACACGGGTGTCCCACACCTGCGCCGTGCTATTCAGCTCTCTGTTTACACACTGTCAACCACAATTAAAAGCTCCCGGGGACGGGGGCGCCCCCTGCCCTCCACAGGGCCCCTGTGCCCATCCCCGGCCCTTATGGATGCCTAATTGAGCATAGAGCTGCGCTGATTGAATTAACAGCTCTGCCTGTCTGTGGGACCTCTGTGCCCACACAAGGCACCACCCCTGGGGGGGTTGGGGGGGGGGGGGTGTTTGGAGAAAGGGTCAAAAAGGGGGATTTGTTGAATGTGTCCAGAAAACCTTTCTGTTGGCAAAGCAAAGCTGGAAATGTGAACTGGGGGCAAGCAAAGGTCTGAGTCTTCACAGGACCGGCAGGGTCCAGAAAGGACCAGTCGGGTCCTGTGTGGACGAGACTGGACTAGTATATGATGTTAGTACACTACGCTATTTCATCAAATTATATGGAAATTATTAAAAAAAAAACCAATAAAAATCATTAGACAATTGATTGTGCGAAACACCCTATAAAGCAGGGGTGTCCAAAATGCCACCTGGGGGCCATTTGCAGCGCGTGGCTGTTTTTTTAATTGACCTGAACCATTCATTCATTCATTCATTTTCTACCGCTTATCCTCACGAGGGTCACAAGGGGTGCTGGAGCCTATCCCAGCTGGCGGGGTACACCCTGGACTGGTGGCCAGCCAATCACAGGGCACATATAGACAAACAACCATTCACACTCACATTCATACCTATGGACAATTTGGAGTGGCTAATTAACCTAGCATGTTTTTGGAATGTGGGAGGAAACCGGAGTACCCGGAGAAAACCCACGCATGCACGGGGAGAACATGGAAACTCCACACAGAGATGGTCGAGGGTGGAATTGAACCCTGGTCTCCTACTAGCTGTGAGTTCTGCGTGCTAACCACTCGCCCACCGTGCAGCCTGACCTGAACCAGATTCTAAAAATGGAAAAAAAATGCAAAAGAGCATAGTAATTTTAAGTATTCTTTTTACGAGAATACCATATTATTATGCTAATGTTATGAGGAAAAATAACCAACAATTTTTTTTGAAAGTGGTAATATTGTTGATGCTCATGTGACCTACTCCTGACATGCATGATATGATGCTAGGTGGTTTATATGATGCTAGGTGGTATATATGATGCTAGGTGGTTTATATGATGCTAGGTGGTTTATATGATGCTAGGTGGTATATATGATGCTAGGTGGTTTATATGATGCTAGGTGGTTTATATGATGCTAGGTGGTTTATATGATGCTAGGTGGTTTATATGATGCTAGGTGGTTTATATGATGCTAGGTGGTATATATGATGCTAGGTGGTTTATATGATGCTAGGTGGTTTATATGATGCTAGGTGGTATATATGATGCTAGGTGGTTTATATGATGCTAGGTGGTTTATATGATGCTAGGTGGTTTATATGATGCTAGGTGGTTTATATGATGCTAGGTGGTTTATATGATGCTAGGTGGTAGCTAGGTGGTTTATATGATGCTAGGTGGTTTATATGATGCTAGGTGGTATATATGATGCTAGGTGGTATATATGATGCTAGGTGGTTTATATGATGCTAGGTGGTTTATATGATGCTAGGTGGTTTATATGATGCTAGGTGGTATATATGATGCTAGGTGGTATATATGATGCTAGGTGGTTTATATGATGCTAGGTGGTTTATATGATGCTAGGTGGTTTATATGATGCTAGGTGGTTTATATGATGCTAGGTGGTATATATGATGCTGGGTGGTTTATATGATGCTGGGTGGTTTATATGATGCTAGGTGGTTTATATGATGCTAGGTGGTATATATGATGCTAGGTGGTATATATGATGCTATGTGGTTTATATGATGCTAGGTGGTATATATGATGCTAGGTGGTTTATATGATGCTAGGTGGTCTATATGATGCTAGGTGGTATATATGATGCTAGGTGGTCTATATGATGCTAGGTGGTTTATATGATGCTAGGTGGTATATATGATGCTAGGTGGTTTATATGATGCTAGGTGGTATATATGATGCTAGGTGGTATATATGATGCTAGGTGGTTTATATGATGCTAGGTGGTTTATATGATGCTAGGTGGTTTATATGATGCTAGGTGGTATATATGATGCTAGGTGGTTTATATGATGCTAGGTGGTATATATGATGCTAGGTGGTTTATATGATGCTAGGTGGTTTATATGATGCTAGGTGGTTTATATGATGCTAGGTGGTATATATGATGCTAGGTGGTTTATATGATGCTAGGTGGTTTATATGATGCTAGGTGGTTTATATGATGCTAGGTGGTTTATATGATGCTAGGTGGTATATATGATGCTAGGTGGTTTATATGATGCTGGGTGGTTTATATGATGCTAGGTGGTTTATATGATGCTAGGTGGTTTATATGATGCTAGGTGGTATATATGATGCTAGGTGGTATATATGATGCTAGGTGGTTTATATGATGCTAGGTGGTCTATATGATGCTAGGTGGTATATATGATGCTAGGTGGTTTATATGATGCTAGGTGGTTTATATGATGCTAGGTGGTATATATGATGCTAGGTGGTATATATGATGCTAGGTGGTTTATATGATGCTAGGTGGTATATATGATGCTAGGTGGTTTATATGATGCTAGGTGGTTTATATGATGCTAGGTGGTTTATATGATGCTAGGTGGTTTATATGATGCTAGGTGGTATATATGATGCTAGGTGGTTTATATGATGCTAGGTGGTATATATGATGCTAGGTGGTTTATATGATGCTAGGTGGTATATATGATGCTAGGTGGTTTATATGATGCTAGGTGGTTTATATGATGCTAGGTGGTTTATGTGATGCTAGGTGGTTTATATGATGCTAGGTGGTTTATATGATGCTAGGTGGTCTATATGATGCTAGGTGGTATATATGATGCTAGGTGGTTTATATGATGCTAGGTGGTTTATATGATGCTAGGTGGTATATATGATGCTAGGTGGTATATATGATGCTAGGTGGTTTATATGATGCTAGGTGGTATATATGATGCTAGGTGGTTTATATGATGCTAGGTGGTTTATATGATGCTAGGTGGTTTATATGATGCTAGGTGGTTTATATGATGCTAGGTGGTTTATATGATGCTAGGTGGTATATATGATGCTAGGTGGTTTATATGATGCTAGGTGGTATATATGATGCTAGGTGGTTTATATGATGCTAGGTGGTATATATGATGCTAGGTGGTTTATATGATGCTAGGTGGTTTATATGATGCTAGGTGGTTTATGTGATGCTAGGTGGTTTATGTGATGCTAGGTGGTTTATGTGATGCTAGGTGGTTTATGTGATGCTAGGTGGTTTATATGATGCTAGGTGGTTTATATGATGCTAGGTGGTTTATATGATGCTAGGTGGTTTATATGATGCTAGGTGGTTTATATGATGCTAGGTGGTTTATATGATGCTAGGTGGTTTATATGATGCTAGGTGGTTTATATGATGCTAGGTGGTATATATGATGCTGGGTGGTTTATATGATGCTGGGTGGTTTATATGATGCTAGGTGGTTTATATGATGCTAGGTGGTTTATATGATGCTAGGTGGTTTATATGATGCTAGGTGGTATATATGATGCTAGGTGGTTTATATGATGCTAGGTGGTTTATATGATGCTAGGTGGTATATATGATGCTAGGTGGTCTATATGATGCTAGGTGGTCTATATGATGCTAGGTGGTTTATATGATGCTAGGTGGTTTATATGATGCTAGGTGGTTTATATGATGCTAGGTGGTTTATATGATGCTAGGTGGTTTATATGATGCTAGGTGGTTTATATGATGCTAGGTGGTATATATGATGCTAGGTGGTATATATGATGCTAGGTGGTTTATATGATGCTAGGTGGTATATATGATGCTAGGTGGTTTATATGATGCTAGGTGGTTTATATGATGCTGGGTGGTTTATATGATGCTGGGTGGTTTATATGATGCTAGGTGGTTTATATGATGCTAGGTGGTATATATGATGCTAGGTGGTTTATATGATGCTAGGTGGTTTATATGATGCTAGGTCAGGGGTCGGGAACCTTTTTGGCGAAGAGAGCCATGAAGGCCAGATATTTTAAAATGTATATCTGTGAGAGCCATATACATTTTTTTAAACATTGAATGCAATAAAATGTGTGCATTTTTATGTAAGACCAACAGTTTTAGATAATGGGCTCTAATTACGTAGACCAGGCACACTACCCCACGCCAATGGGGTGTGGCCAGCACACTTTCGTGAGCAGTGCAGTGTCTAATAATAAATCAAATACTTGTTGCCATTAATACAACTTCTGCTGTTGCATAGTTTTGCACCGTACTCCGTAGACGTATTTCATTCTTTTGGCCATCTTCGTCAGAAGGCTTGGTTCTGCAGCTTTAGCTATTTGACTAAAGGAGGAAAGTTTATATTTACATGTTTTTTTGACATCTCAATGACCGAGGTAGACTACAGCATTACCCAGTAATAATCAAGTTTTGGTGTTTGACCTGGAAAATATCATCAGGAAAGATAGATATGGTTGGCCGTATTGCAGCAGAATATAGATGGACGAATTAAAATGCATAAGAAAGTTGTTGATTTTGAATATTATTTTTAACAGTAATTTCTGTGATGGTTTACTTGAAAATGTTGGCAAAAATACATTTTTATTGTGGTAAGAAATGCTTGAGAGCCAGATACAGTCATCAAAAGAGCCCTACCTGGCTCCCGAGCCATAGGTTCCCTACCTCTGTGCTAGGTGGTTTATATGATGCTAGGTGGTATATATGATGCTAGGTGGTTTATATGATGCTAGGTGGTTTATATGATGCTAGGTGGTATATATGATGCTAGGTGGTTTATATGATGCTAGGTGGTATATATGATGCTAGGTGGTTTATATGATGCTAGGTGGTTTATATGATGCTAGGTGGTTTATATGATGCTAGGTGGTATATATGATGCTAGGTGGTTTATATGATGCTAGGTGGTTTATATGATGCTAGGTGGTTTATATGATGCTAGGTGGTTTATATGATGCTAGGTGGTATATATGATGCTAGGTGGTATATATGATGCTAGGTGGTTTATATGATGCTAGGTGGTATATATGATGCTAGGTGGTTTATATGATGCTAGGTGGTTTATATGATGCTAGGTGGTTTATATGATGCTAGGTGGTATATATGATGCTAGGTGGTTTATATGATGCTAGGTGGTATATATGATGCTAGGTGGTTTATATGATGCTAGGTGGTATATATGATGCTAGGTGGTATATATGATGCTAGGTGGTTTATATGATGCTAGGTGGTTTATATGATGCTAGGTGGTTTATATGATGCTAGGTGGTTTATATGATGCTAGGTGGTTTATATGATGCTAGGTGGTTTATATGATGCTAGGTGGTATATATGATGCTAGGTGGTTTATATGATGCTAGGTGGTATATATGATGCTAGGTGGTTTATATGATGCTAGGTGGTTTATATGATGCTAGGTGGTTTATATGATGCTAGGTGGTTTATATGATGCTAGGTGGTATATATGATGCTAGGTGGTTTATATGATGCTAGGTGGTTTATATGATGCTAGGTGGTATATATGATGCTAGGTGGTTTATATGATGCTAGGTGGTTTATATGATGCTAGGTGGTCTATATGATGCTAGGTGGTTTATATGATGCTAGGTGGTATCGGACAACGAGGAGAGACCGGAGAGACCACTGCTATGTACCAACTAAGATACCATACAATACTATAGTACTGATAGTATACTATATTATTTGCGGAATATTAATGCTAACACAGTATCATGATGAACATCTATCTCAAGGATCTCGGTGGGTTCTGTCTTATGTCGGGGGCAGGGAGGGGGTGGCGGTGTTCGGTAATTGGGAAGTACGTTTTCTTTTCAGCGTTCTTTGTCATTCCTTCTTTGTTTTTTCGTGGGACATTTTCTTTCATGCTCGGCCAGAATTCAAGTGTTGCTTTGCCTACAACAGCCTTACACTCGGCTAACTTCAACCTTTGCGGGGGCCTGGTGAGGGGGCGGGCGTAGGATCACATATAAAGTGATCTCGTTAACATTCCTTGAGACACTCCTGTTTGCTCCTCGTCCTCACATCCCACGCCATCTCTGCACTGGGCGGGGTCTGGCGGGACGGCGCGGGGTCAGGTTGGAGCATCCCTCCACTAAGGGTTCCTAACCACAAACAAGAATGCAGTCTTGAGTTCATCAAAGAAACCCTAAATTGTCCCATCACCCGACTGTGACCCTGCCCCCCCCCCCTCCTCCAGAGAGGGTCTCCTCCTCCTCTGGTAGAAATCGTTAATTCTGACCCTAATTGTGCCAATTCCAGCAGCTCAATATCTCTAATTACGAGGCCCTTCACCAAGCTGCTGTACTGTCATGGCCGATCTATGGGGACAAAGACTTGAGAGGGGGAGACTACTGGAGGGGTGGGGGTGAGAGGGTGACCGGATGGCCCCTTTTCGCCTCTTCCTGAGGACTGAATTTGGACACCTGCACTCACGTCGACATTTGAAGCGTTTTAGAGCAGTTTGGAGCCGTGCAAACCAAGCTTTGTTTCCAAGATAACGAGTGTTTACTGCTATTTTTAAAAATACTTTTACAGATCAAGTAAGGGACTTAAAATGACTTAAAATTCAGCGGTATAGAAAATGGACTTAGACTTCCATTATTGTCACATCAGTGAAATTGCCAAGGGAATATATTGATGAATCATGTTTGATAAATCAGGGTTATGAACGATAAACCAATACATAAAAGCCACATTAAAAGACGCAGGGAGTGATACGTAGTATTCTACACTGGTAGACACTGGTCACTAGGTGTCAGTGATTTTCAGTGAGTGACACAAGCACCAGACTCACAATTACTGGATTTAATCGAAACAACAAGCCTCAGATTAAAAGAGAGAAAAAAATAAAAATAAAAATAAAAATAAAAATAAAAATAAAAATAAAAATAAAAATAAAAATAAAAATAAAAATAAAAATAAAAATAAAAATAAAAATAAAAATAAAAATAAAAATAAAAATAAAAATAAAAATAAAAATAAAAATAAAAATAAAAATAAAAATAAAAATAAAAATAAAAATAAAAATAAAAATAAAAATAAAAATAAATAAAAAAATAAAAATAAATAAAAAAATAAAAATAAATAAAAAAATAAAAATAAAAATAAAAATAAAAATAAAAATAAAAATAAAAATAAAAATAAAAATAAAAATAAAAATAAAAATAAAAATAAAAATAAAAATAAAAATAAAAATAAAAATAAAAATAAAAATAATAAAAAAAAATAAAACATTTTAATAAATAAAAAAATAAACAAATAAAAATTAAAATAAAAAAAAAAAAATAAAAATAAAATAAAAAATAAAAAATAAAAAATAAAAAATAAAAATAAAAATAAAAATAAAAATAAAAATAAAAATAAAAATAAAAATAAAAATAAAAATAAAAATAAAAATAAAAATAAAAATAAAAATAAAAATAAAAATAAAAATAAAAAATATACAAATAAAAAAATAAATATAAAAAATATAAATATAAAAAATATAAATATAAAAAATATAAATATAAATATAAATATAAATATAAATATAAATATAAATATAAATATAAATATAAATATAAATATAAATATAAATATAAATATAAATATAAATATAAATATAAATATAAATATAAATATAAATATAAATATAAATATAAATATAAATATAAATATAAAGACCTTTTTGGCATTTTATTTGGCATCAAGGATAATGAGGAAAAAGGATGTATGGTAAAAAGAAAAGAGGAAAAAAATAAAAAAGAAATAAAATTAAAATTAAAATTAAAATTGAAATTAAAATTGAAAAAATTAAAATTAAAATTGAAATTAAAATTAAAATTGAAATTGAAAATGAAAATGAAAATGAAAATGAAAATGAAAATGAAAATGAAAATGAAAATGAAAATGAAAATGAAAATGAAAATGAAAATGAAAATGAAAATGAAAATAAAAAAACTTTTTGGCATTTTATTTGGCATCAAGGATAATGACGACAAAGGATGGTTGGTACATTGGTGGACATATATCAAGAATTTCATCCTAATTATTAAATATCCCGAGTTTGACAAATATATTTTTCTTGTTGTTTTATGAACAAACATTTATAGAAAAAGTCAAAACATTAAAAAAGAAAAGAAATATGGCACTGGATTGCGGGAAAGACCCAAAGCTAATAAATGATTCTATTCAACCTAAATGTCAGGAATATTGTTAAAAAAATACCAATTCAAACTGACCATTATTATTTTTGAGTGTGGTGGTTTCCATGGTCAAGATATACCAAAAGATGTGAGCAGTCACTCCTTCATAAAAATAATGCATGCATTACTCACACATAAATGATGGAATTGTTCATCAATTTGGTTTCAAACACGACAACAACAAGATAAGATTCACATCTCCCCCACAAAGTGACTTTTAGCATCGTGTTGCTAACTAACCGGCATCCTTGAGAAGGAAATAAACGCAGTGGAAGTGGGAGACTGAGCTGTTGACTTTCCTCCTCTTGTCGCTCGGCACCATTGGTAGAAGAGTGGGCGTGGTTTCCACACGAGCCCTTCCACCATTGGCCACGCTGGCACGTCACTCACGGTTCGGGTTCTTTAAAAGACTGAGCAATGGACTCGGCCGGGAAAGTCAACCTGTGCACGTGACGGGCATCTGAGTTTGTGGATACGACATCAACCCACACCCAAGAGAACCCACGAGAACCCACGAGAACCCACTAAAACCATGGTCTACCCACGCGTGGCACTATTATGTGACGAGTGACGTGAAGAATATTGTAAATAATTAAAAAGGGAAAGTGACAAGGTGACGTTTTCGGGGGTGGGGAAGCTCGAGCACCATGTTGTCTTCGTCACTTCATCTTCACCTTTTGCTCACCTGTTGTCACCTGCTGACGTCCCTGCTGCTCTGCTACCTGCCCCACGGACACGCCGCACACAAGCCTGCCTCCAGGGTGAGTCCACCAACCTTTGGCTTCACGTTAGACCTAAAGTATTAGCATTTCATTTAGCATGTTCAACACAGTATGACATTTGTGGTACTGTAATATCTACTGTAATATCTACTATACTTGCATCATGATGAGGGTTTTATGATAATTGCATAGATAATGGGGTAAATTATAATTATTAATTATCAATAATGGTCTTATTATGATGTACTAAGTGTAGCAATATGACTACTTTTAGATTAGCGTCTGTTTGCTATGCAGAACAATACCATTACAGCTACTGAACATTGGTTCTCAATGTGTGGCACATGTACCACTGATGGTACACGGGTATACAACATAGGGCAGGGGTCTCAAACTCAATTTACTTGGGGGCCACTGGAGCTCGGGTCTGGGTGAAACTGGGCCGCATCAGGTTTTCCAAAAAAAAAAAAACCACACATTTATTAAAAATTAAAAAATTAATTGGTTCCAATTTTCTACAAGCAACATTCCACTGTTCTCAAATATCTTACTTTTTATTTTTCTACCCATAATAAGAGGAAAAATAAATAAACAAATCAAGAATAAAGAAAATCAATCAGTAATAAAAAATAAATATAATAAAAATAAAATAATAAAAACTTAGACACCACATATAGTTGTTGGGTAGACAAATTATTTTTTCCGATAAAAATGAACAAAGCATTATTAGAGCCCTGTAGACATGACAAAACACGACTATAGTCACATTTATACTCTTTATTTACAACATATTGCGCAACTGCAGGGTCTTGAGACACATGCTAACTCGCAAACTAGACAGCTAGCGACCTAAACGGTAGCCTTCAAGTTATTTCCTTTCAACTTAAATAGCCAAAAACTTACCACTTCCACACGGATAGGGAGGATAACTATTAACAGTTATTTAACCTTTAACATGAACATGAATCAAACGTAATAATTTTTTCTGGGTACATGATACCATACAGCATCCATATAAAAAACTTACCACTTCCACACGGATAGGGAGGATAACTATTAACAGTTATTTAACCTTTAACATGAACATGAATCAAACGTAATAATTTTTTCTGGGTACATGATACCATACAGCATCCATATCAAACGGGCCGCACTAAATGTGGCCCGCAGGACACTAGTTTGAGGCCCCCTGCCTTGATATGAAAGTTTAATGTTAGTGTGCCCCGCGCAAGTTTGATATGGATGCTGTATGGTATGGTAACTTGAGGCCTGTAATATTTGTTATCATTTGTTATCATCAGCAAAAACAAAATCGGCCATCGGCTAAGGGTGATGGAAAAAAATCAGTATCGGCATTGGCCCGAAAAAAACCATATCGGTCGATCCCTAGTTATATCTACTATATTGGGTAGTACTCTATGAGCGTAAATGTGACTATAGGGGTGTTATTTCATGTCTAGAGGGCTCTAATGACATATTCAGATGGTTATAAATAAGATTTCTGTACAAAAGTACAAAAATAAGTAAGCCTACTTTGTGGAAATTCACTTATTATGATGAACGACGGATTACTGAGTATGCATGTCTCGAGATAATTCCAAGATAAATATAATTCCATATATTACGGTAGCCTTCAAGTTATTTCCTTTCAACTTAAATAGCCAAAAACTTACCACTTCCACACGGATAGTGAGGATAACTATTAACAGTTATTTAACCTTTAACATGAACATTAATTAAACGTAATAATTTTTTCTGGGTACATGATACCATACAGCATCCATATCAAACTTTAAACATTAAACTTTCATATCAAGGCGGGGGACTCAAACTAGTGTCCTGCGGGCCTCATTTGGCCCACGGGTCATGTGTTTGAGACCCCTGACATAGGGGCTCAACGTACATATATGTGTCCATTTACAGCTCTATTCTATTTCTTCATTTATTTACTAATAAGGTTTATATAAATTTGCACTTCTGGTTGGATGCTAACTGCATTTTGCTGCCCTGTACCAGCGACATGAGCAATAACAAAGCAAATCAAAATATCGAGCTGGTACTTGGTGTGAAAAGTTTTGGAACTGCCGTGGACTAATCACATACAGAAGGTCTCAGAAGGAAACAAAGCCAGGCAAGGCAACCTTTTTCCATCATAAAAGATACTCCAGAACGTTCTGTTACATCCTTTTGATGGGTAATTATGCAGGATTTACAACAGCACACAGCCATGAGTGATATTGAGTCAAATCATAAATGTAATAGCTGCCAGAGTCGGAGGCTCCGCGCGGGGAGCGGCGCTCTAATACTTTCTGACATGCTGGAACTATTTCTCCGCACATAAAACACTGACAACATTGAGCACCAAGTGCCTGTGTAAAGACCTCTCTGTTGTTTACATCAGGGGTCTCCAAAGTGCGGACCGGTGGTTTTGTTTTTTTGGCAAGGTGCTCATTATTTTATTGCCTCTCCAAATAAAATGTATTCATTTTGAATTCCACGTTTCCCATACGTTGATTGCTCTGTGGCGTGCCATTCTGCCTGTGACTGCAGCCCGTTGTGAAAAAGATGCATCGTAACTCCACTTACCTGCCGGAGAATAAGAAGATGTAGCAGGAGGGATCAATGTTGTCAAAGCGTCCATTACAATTTTGCAGTTCTTTGCATTTTTCTGTAAAGTATTCCTTCCCCAATTTACCCTTTGAATTTTTTAAAAATAACAAAACAAATCGGGCGGCACAGCGGTCGAGTGGTTAGCGCACAGGAGACCAGGGTTCAATTCCAGCCTCGGCTATCTCTGTGTGGAGTTTGCATGTTCTCCCCGTGCATGTGTGGGTTTTCTCCGGGTACTTCGGTTTCCTCCCACATTCCAAAAAAAACATGCTAGGTTAATTAGCCACTCCAAATTGTCCATAGGTATGAATATGAGTGTGAATGGTTGTTTGTCTATATGCGCCCTGTGATTGGCTGGCCACCAGTCCAGGGTGTACCCCGCAACCCTCGTGAGGAAAAGCGGTAGAAAATGAATGAATGTATTTTTGGCCATTTTCAAGCATAAAATTCAAATATAAGGTATTCAGGAGACCCATTGAAAGATATTGATGATTTGTAGTATTGTACACTGGTCACTAGGTGTCAGTAATGTTACTGTAATATTCGGTGAGACACACAACCGCCAGCCAGACCTGTTTACCTTTTATTGGACATTTGAATTATTTCACAAGATGCACAATAATAAAGATCACTAAAAAGCCACGCTAAGCTAAAACTCAACTCTGAACCAACAGCAAAGATGGACGAAAATAAGTCATTTAACGAGAATAATGTCACAATATTAGGACAATAAAGTTACAATAATAAAAGAAGTGGTAATCTCAGGAGAAAAAAATGTCATAATTTTACAAGACTAAAATTAAAATCTGAAGTATAAAGTTGAAATATTCAAGAAAAAAAAGTTGTAATATTGTGACAAAAAAACACAACAGAAATTGTTCAATTAGGTTGAGAAAAATGTTACAACAATAAACAATAAATTGGACAAAAATAAGTCATTTTACGAGAATAATGTCACAATATTAGGACAATAAAGTTACAATAATAAAAGAAGTGGTAATCTTAGAAGAAAAAAAATCATAATTTTACAAGAGTAAAATGAAAATCTGAAGTATAAAGTTGAAATATTCAAGAAAAAAATAAAAAGTAGTAATATTGTGACAAGAAAACACAACCAAAATTGTTCAATTAGGTTGAGAAAAATGTTACAACAATAAACAATAAATTGGACGAAAATAAGTCATTTTACGAGAATAATGTCACAATATTAGGACAATAAAGTTACAGTAATAAAATAAAAATGTGGTAATCTTAGGAGAAATTTTTTTCATAATTTTACAAGAGTACAATTAAATAAAGTTACAATAATAAAAGCAGTGGTAATCTTAGGAGAAAAAAAATCATAATTTTACAAAAGTAAAATTAAAATCTGAAGTATTCAAGAAAAAAAGAAAAAGTAGTAATATTGCGACAAAAAAACACAACAGAAATTGTTCAATTAGGTTGAGAAAAATGTTACAACAATAAACAATAAATTGGTCGAAAATAAGTCATTTTACGAGTATAATGTCACAATATTAGGACAATAAAGTTACAGTAATAAAATAAAAATGTGGTAATCTTAGGAGAATTTTTTTTCATAATTTTACAAGAGTAAAATTAAAATCTGAAGTATAAAGTTGAAATATTAAAGAAAAAAATAAAAAGTAGTAATATTTTGAAAAAAAACAACAGAAATTGTTCAATTAGGTTGAGAAAAATATTACAACAATAAATTGGACGAAAATAAGTCATTTTACGAGAATAATGTCACAATATTAGGACAATAAAGTTACAGTAATAAAATAAAAATGTGGTAATCTTAGGAGAAATTGTTTTCATAATTTTACAAGAGTAAAATTAAATAAAGTTACAATAATAAAAGCAGTGGTAATCTTAGGAGAAAAAAAATCACAATTTTACAAAAGTAAAATTAAAATCTGAAGTATTCAAGAAAAAAAGAAAAAGTAGTAATATTGCGACAAAAAAACACAACAGAAATTGTTCAATCAGGTTGAGAAAAATGTTACAACAATAAACAATAAATTGGGAAAAAGTCATAAAATGATGAAAAAAAAGGTGCAAAAATGAGAAAAAAATTTATTGTAAGGGGTAAAAGTTCATATTCATAATATGCTTTGTCACCAATAACTTCAGGCTACTTTTACTTTTATCTTTAGACATACAGTATACAGTATACAGTATACAGTATACAGTATACAGTATACAGTAGCTACAAAACAGAAAGCATCAACATGATCTTTCAGTTTGTGGGCTTGGGTGAAAGAAGCTGAGGTTCAGCGCTAAAGCTGCCATGTTAGACGTTTCCCGTGGAAGAACAACAGCAGCAAGTGCGAGTGGAAAAGAAGATGTCCACAAATCGTAATGCCGAAGCAAAAAAAAAAAACCCATTGGGCTGAATTCCGTGAAATGCCAGCGAACCATGTGAAGCCAATGGAGGTGAGCTCCAAAGCACACAGCTTTACGAGCCGAAGCCTCTCATTAGAAACAGCGAGACTCCACTTGGGTTTTCCAGGCCACTGACAGATGTCTCGGAGGGTGACTCCATCAAATGAGTTCACCCTCAGAAAATGCATTTCATGCTCAATTGTCCGGTGCTCTAATCAGTCTAATGGAAGACAGCTCTGCCGTTTCTTCTCCTTCTATCTGCTCAGCTTCGTCAGGCTGTGGCAACCATCAAAACATATATACCTATATACATATTTATATATATATATATATACGTATATATATATACATATATACGTATAGCATGGCCGCACTTGGTATCAACTTGCTATGTTATGTTGCTAATGTCTGCTTGAATTGGGCAGAATGTATGCTCTATAGTACACTCCATCAGCCCAATATATGCACTATAGTACACTCCATCAGCCCAATGTATGCACTATAGTACACTCCATCAGCCCAATGTATGCTCTATAGTACACTCCAGCAGCCCAATATAGGCACTATAGTACACTCCATCAGCCCAATATAGGCACTATAGTACACTCCATCAGCCCAATGTAGGCACTATAGTACACTCCATCAGCCCAATGTATGCACTATAGTACACTCCATCAGCCCAACACTCACACTCACACTAGCATAGCTGCAGTGCTGTCATGCTAGCACTTACAGCGCCCACATTCGTAGTTGGCGAATAGTCAGCAGGGATCTGGGCTTTGTTTTGACATGTGTAGTGAAGCCTGTTTTTTTATTTTTTTTTATTTTGATTTTTTGTATAAAGACTTTTGCAGGGTGAGTGGTTAGCGCGCAGACCTCACAGCTAAGAGACCAGGGTTCAATACCACCCTCGGCCATCTCTGTGTGGAGTTTGCATGCTCTCCCCGTGCATGTGTGGGTTTTCTCCGGGTACTCCGGTTTCCTCCCACATTCCAAAAACATGCTAGGTTAATTAGCCACTCCAAATTGTCCATAGGTATGAATGTGAGTGTGAATGGTTGTTTGTCTATATGTGCCCTGGGATTGGCTGGCCACCAGTTCAGGGTGTACCCCGCCTCTCGCCTGAAGACAGCTGGGATAGGTTCCAGCACCCCCGCGACCCTCGTGAGGAAAAAGCGGTATAAAATGAATGAATGAATGAAGAAACCACATATAGTTGGTGGGTAGACAAATGATTTTTTTCATATTAAAATGAACAAAGCATTATTAGAGCCCTGTAGACATGACAAAACACGACTATAGTCACATTTATACTCTTTTTATTTACAACATATTGCGCAACTGCAGGGTCTTGAGACACATGCTAACTCGCAAACTAGAGAGCTAGCGACCTAAACGGTAGCCTTCAAGTTATTTCCTTTCAACTTAAATAGCCAAAAACGTACCACTTCCACACGGATAGGGAGGATAACTATTAACAGTTATTTAACCTTTAACATGAACATGAATCAAACGTAATCATTTTTTCTGGGTACATGATACCATACAGCATCCATATCAAACTTGCGCGGGCCGCACTGACATTAAACTTTCATATCAAGGCGGGGGCCTCAGACTAGTGTCCTGCGGGCCACATTTGTCCCGCGGGCCGCGTGTTTGAGACCCCTGAAATAAACCATCCCATAGTATCCAAAACCATAGCGAATGTGCTTTTATATTGACTAATAAGTGACTAATACATCATTTGTGACTGGTGGCAAACCACTTCCACACGGATAGGGAGGATAACTATTAACAGTTATTTAACCTTTAACATGAACATTAATAAAACGTAATAATTTTTTCTGGGTACATGATACCATACAGCATTCCTATCAAATATTAAACTTTCATATCAAGGCGGGGGCCTCAAACTGGTGTCCTGCGTGCCACATTTGGCCCGCGGGCCGCGTGTTTGAGACCCCTGATTTAAACGCTACATGATGAGCGTTCACCTCCAACGTCAACATTTGAGTGGGATTTTGGGTCAGAGTTGACAAGTGACGAATGTTGTTCCTAAAACATCATTTGTGACTGGTGGCAAACCTAAATGGTTCTTTAAAAGTTCTATGGGACAGTCCACAATGTCTGCTTTTACCCTTACAAGCCTGGGACAGTGGGTGGGACGGAATGACTCGACAAAACTCTTATGTGGGAGACTTGTTAGGAATGTTTATTTCCACTTACCGCATCACACGTCTCGAAAGTCCCTGCTTTTTTAAAAAATATAGCTGCAGAGGTGGAAAAGCTGCGTCCATTAAGGCTGTGAGTCAGCAATGGGGAGGACAGGCCCCCGACCAGACAAAGCTGCGAGACAAAGAGCTGCCAAATAAAGTCCACTTAAGAAGCTGATTCAGTGACTTGATAGTTGACTAGTGACTGCAAGGCTGGGGGACGGCGTTGTGGATGTCTGCAACCTGGAGAACACAACAAATGCAGCAAGTACGGAGACTGTATGACCTTTCCTCTCCAAGAAGGCTAAAACAGGAAGTGTGCTACATTTTTCTGTTCTGTTCTGATGTAGTTTCACGCCGATCTGTCAGATGAGAACATTTCTCCTGCCAAGTCTTAAACTGCTGTGGATTTGTATCGTCTGGTCCTGAATGCTCCTTGATGTTAAACCTCATCTCATCTTTCTTTGTTTCTTGGGTAAACATCTGGAACCGGTGAAGCGTGATGAATGAGCTACACGTGTACCATCCTCGGACTCAAACCGAGGCAAAGATTTGCCATAAATTGACTATGCTAACCGAAAAACATGCTAACTGTTGCGTAAAATTTGCTTATTTAACTAATAATACATAATAATAACTGATAATGGGCGGCACGGTGGAGAAGTGGTTAGCGCGCAGCCATCACAGCTTGGAGATGAGGGTTCAATTCCACCCTCGGCCATCTCTGTGTGGAGTTTGCATGTTCTCCCCGTGCATGCGTGGGTTTTCTCCGGGTACTCCGGTTTCCTCCCACATTCCAAAAACATGCTAGGTTAATTAGCCACTCCAAATTGTCCATAGGTATGAATGTGAGTGTGAATGGTTGTTTGTCTATATGTGCCCTGTGATTGGCTGGCCACCAGTCCAGGGTGTGCCTGATACATGTTTTTATCAGGTGCACCTTTTGGGTGTTAAGTTGCTATGTGATGAATTTAGTGCTGTTGGTAGTGACGACATCATAACTGTCACTGTACACTGGTATATTTGCACATTTACACATTTGGCACCGAGACCTCACAGCTAGGAGACCCGAGTTCAATCCCACAAACTGAGTCTCAAACTCAATTTACTTAGGGGCCACTGGAGCTAGGGTCTGGGTGAGACTGGGCCTCATCAGGTTTTCCAAAAAAAAAAAAAAAATGCATTTATTAAAAACAAAAATTTTTTAAAAACTTCACTACGGTTCCTCAAATATCTTACTTTTTATTTTTCTACACAAAATAAGATGAAAAATAAATAAACAAATCAAGAATAAAGAAAATCAATCAATCAGTAATAAATAAATATAATAAGCCTTCAAGTTATTTCCTTTCAACTTAAATAGCCAAAAACTTACCACTTCCACACGGATAGGGAGGATAACTATTAACAGTTATTTAACCTTTAACATGAACATGAATCAAACGTAATAATTTTTACATGGTACATGATACCATACAGCATTCATATCAAATATTAAACTTTCATATCAAGGCGGGGGCCTCAAACTGGTGTCCTGCGTGCCTCATTTGGCCCGCGGGCCGCATGTTTGAGACCCCTGATTTAAACGCTACATGATGAGCGTTCACCTCCAACGTCAACATTTGAGTGGGATTTTGGGTCAGCGTTGACAAGTGACGAATGTTGTTCCCAGGAACACTTTTATGCCAGGATGCTACACCTGCTCTCTCGTCTTTTATACAAAACACGACACAGTCTCCGGCACAGTTTCGGCTCCAAACCTCGAATTTGATTTTAGGCTACAAAACACCTTCAGCCCGGCGAAGAGTGTAAACAAGATCTCGAGTGAAGACGTTAATGCGGGACAGATAATGGTAAAAGTCTCTGGAATTTTAATCAAGTTCGGAGCGTCGTCTTAAATAAATGATGGGTCACCTTTCTGTCAGACGAGTGTCGGCAAAGAAAACACAGACGGTGACGTGTGTTGGCGAGGAATGACAAAGTCATCCATGAGAGCAATTTGTCCGAGAGTCTGGCATCATCTCACACACAGCTGAATGCAGCCATTATTCAAAGTGGCAAATGCCGACGCGGGACTAGAATAGCACTCAGTAATGTTATTTAGACTTTTATGTTTCTTCTGTGAGTTGGTGAGACACAGTGAAGAAGTCCAGAAGTGCACTTAAATCTTGGCAGAGGTAGCAAAGAAGTCATGGTGGAACTACCACCAAACAGGTTCTGGCTTTTAAAAGATGAAGAACCGCAGCCAGAAGGTCACCGTGCCTTTTGTTGTGTCATTTCAGTGGCTGATCGGCGATCGGGACAGCAACTGTGGCGTCGTCTGCACGCGACCGCAAGCCAAGCCGGTGTGCGGCTCGGATGGGCGGAGCTACGAGAACGGATGCGAACTGCAGAGGGCACGCTGCAAAGACAAGACGCTGACGCTGGCGCACCGCGGGCGCTGTCGAGGTGCGGGCATTGCAATGATTATTCCCATGCCAAAACCCAGGAGGCGCACGCAAAAATGTCTGATTTCGTGGGAGCTTTTTTTGCTAAATTTTGTTAAATAACAATAACATGTGATTTTATGCATTTGTTATTAAAGTTTTTAGTGCTTTTTTGAACATCGATCCCCTCAGGATCTCAAGCTCCTTTTTTGAGATGCCTTATTTTTTTGGGGGGGCGGAGGCGTTTATTCAATCAATCAATCAAACTTTATTTGTAGAGCACTTTTCATACATAGAATGTAGCACAAAGTGCTATACATGTTAAAAAAGAGAAAGACAACAACAACACACACACACACACACACACACATAAAAAGTTTGTTTGCCATCTGCGCTGGGGGTTGCCCACAGCCCAGGCCATGATGCCGCAATTCAGGGGGGCCACCACACAACAGGTAGGCAGGGGACCCGCAGCGCTGCAGTAGAGCTCCCAGCCACCCCACGAGAGGAGACACCCCAACCGAGGACAGCCCCTAGCACAAAGAGCCCCCATTGAGGAAACACTGGATATATGGCATAAGAAATATAAAAATATAGAAATAAACATAAAACATTTTTTAAAAAAATGCAATTTTGCATTCTTGCAAAGAATAAGTGACAGTTTCGATAAACAAAGTTTACTTCTGTGTAGATATGATAGAGAATTTTTTTGCAGAGAACCACGTCTGGCAACATAGCACACAAAAAGGTGCAAAATAGACTTTTTTTTTATTTTTATTTTTTCAGGTTGCAGTGATGTGCCATATTCGAAAGTCTGCAATGTTGCAGTAGTATTTCATAACAATGTTATACTTATAACGTTATACTATACCCGCATGTACTAAGTGTCCCTTTGTCACACAATTTCAGGAAGAAGCTGGGTAAAGGTGGATCAGCCACAGGTGGCGCTAGCACCGACACCCCCGTCTATGAGCAGAGACTTGGTGCAAACAGGTAATGTGCCCGACTGGCCAGTAAACCAATCAGAAACCTCCAATTTCAACAACCACAAAATAATCACCAGAGTAAAATTTGAATATAAAGTTGTATTAAAAGTAATTAAAACCAAACCACAAGAACATCCGCTGACTAAAATTGAGTTCCAGATCTTCTTCTGTAAACTGAATACTGAGTAAAAAACAACCATGGAATAACTGAATGAGATGTCATTCCAGACTAGTATCACAGATTGATAGGTCTGGAGTAAAGGTTGCAATTTGGCATCTGCCTTCCCCCGTTTTTCCTCGACAGGCCCGATTATTAGAAAAGCAGCAAACCCATTTCTGGAAAGTAGCAACTTTTTTCTCAACGATTATAGGTGGCTTTGTTCCATAAAGTCATGCATGCGTGAAGGAAAGTCGGGCAAAGGAAACATCTCTGATCTGTGACGGATCTGTTTAGTTGCACACTGACGGGGTCAGGCAGCTCAAGGTCCTCACTGGACCCCATCGTGGCAAAGCCATGTCTTCTTGAACTGATGAAACACAATGACCACGCACATACAGGAGAATGACTCAGCAGGTTGAAGATGACTTGGATGCTGAAGGAGCGAACCTCATCGCCTTCAAGATCAGGTTTAAGGATTCACGTAAACTTTGCATCGTCCCAGCCACCACGACCTCTGGAGCTCCAGCCGGGAGTGAGAACCGTTGCCAAGAGTGGAGGACTGTGGTCATTCTGGTCAACTCTGTCAGGAGTTTGGTGGTGGAATCTTGGACCCGGGACAATGGACGTGAACGATCACAATGCAGTCAGTCTGAAATGGAAGGATTCTCCTGATGAGCTTTCAATGACAACAGGAAGTAGAGAAGTAGGATATGGAAAAGGTCTGCCGTTGCCATCCGGATGTACGGTGATTAAGACTGGGAAAGTACTCCAACAGTCTTTAAGGTTCGGAAGAACCATGTTTCAGGTGGGACGTGACCACCTGAAACATGCGGACACCTTTAGGATCTCAATTCCTCACCACAAAAGTGAGTCCTTGTGGAAGACCTAAGACAGGGGTCTCAAACTCAATTTACCTGGGGGCCACTGGAGCTAGGGTCTGGGTGAGACTTAACCGCATCAGGCTAAAAATAAATAAATAAATAAATAAATAAATGAATGAATAAATAAATATATATATATATATATAATAAAAATATTAATTATATTAAATATTAATAAATATATAATATAATAGTCTTCAATGCTTCTGCTATACCGTCCACTTTTTCAGTGCTTTGGTTCTTTGCAAAAGCTCTGATAAAACATTAAATTATACTAAATTATTATAAATTAATTTTTATTTATTATTAAATAAATGTTTAATGTTGTTTTTTATTTTACAACACAAAATAAGATGGAAAAATAAATAAGCAAATCAAAAAACAAATGAAACAAGTGAAACAAATTAACAAATAATTTTTTATTTATTATTAAATTAGTAAATTAATGTTTAATGTTAATTTTTATTTTTTGACACAAAATAAGATGGAAAAATAAATAAGCAAATCAAAAAACAAATGAAACAAATTAGTTTTTATTTATTATTAAATAAATGTTTCATGTTAATTTTTATTTTTCAACACAAAATAAGATGGAAAAATAAATAAGCAAATCAAAAAACAAATGAAACAAATGAACAAATTAATTTTTATTTATTATTAAATTATTAAATAAATGTTTAATGTTGATTTGTATTTTTTGACACAAAATAAGATGGAAAAATAAATAAGCAAATCAAGAAACAAATGAAACAAATGAACAAATTAATTTTTATTTATTATTAAATTATGAAATAAATGTTTAATGTTGGTTTTTATTTTTTGACACAAAATAGGATGGAAAAATAAATAAGCAAATCAAAAAACAAGTGAAACAAATTAACAAATTATTTTTTATTTTTTATTAAATTATTAAATTAATGTTTAATGTTAATTTTTATTTTTTGACACAAAATAAGATGGAAAAATAAATAAGCAAATCAAAAAGCAAATGAAACAAATGAACAAATTAATTTTTATTTATTATTAAATTATTAAATAAATGTTTCATGTTAATTTTTCGACACAAAATAAGATGGAAAAATAAATAAGCAAATCAAAAAATAAATGAAACAAGTGAAACAAATTAACAAATTAATTGTTATTTATTATTAAATTATCAAATAAATGTTTAATGTTAATTTTTATTTTTCGACACAAAATAAGATGGAAAAATAAATAAGCAAATCAAAAAACAAATGAAACAAATGAACAAATAAATTTTTATTTATTATTAAATTATGAAATAAATGTTTCATGTTAATTTTAATTTTTCAACACAAAATAAGATGGAAAAATAAATAAGCAAATCAAAAAACAAATTAAACAAATTAAACTTTCATATCCAGGCGGGGGCCTCAAACTAGCGGCCCGCGGGCCGTGAGTTTGAGACCCCTGACCTAAGAGAAAGGTTGTGATGGCAAGGTTTCTATGGCTGTCCTCCCAACAGATGTGGGTCAGTCCAAGTGTCGCGTTGAGAGGAACCAGGCTTTGGAGCAGGCGAGGAGGCCTCAGGAGTCCATGTTTATCCCAGAGTGCAACGAGGACGGGTCCTTTGCGCAGGTCTGCGATGAAAGATTCACTGACATTATCCTGACTAAATCTTCTACAGATTGCAACACTTTGGTTTGTGTACTGGTCTAGGTGCAGTGTCACACTCTGACAGGCTACTGCTGGTGCGTCACCAACGATGGGAAGCCGGTGAGCGGCTCGTCGGTGCACAACAGGACTCCGGTGTGTTCAGGTACTGCACGACAAAAGGCAGCCCGTGCTGAAAGGCTCACATTTGCTATGAACAAAAAACAAAGCAACGAGTTTTGCGGATGCATCAATAATGACTAGCCTAGTTATCACTGTCCACTTCATAGGAGCAGATCCTTTCACATGTTCAAGGATACCATCTTTATCCTTGGTGATGGTCGCAAAAGTCTGCTTAGACCTAGCATGTCACCAATGTTGTTGATCATTTCTCTGCTTTCTGAACGTTTTAGGATGGTTAAGTTCACTTTTCACCTTCCTTTTCTTTGATGCATAGAAAAGTAGAAAACACAATGGAGGTGTCGCTCAGTGTAGAGACATGCAAATACTGAAATTATTCCACGTATTCTTCCTCCGCATATACATAAGTCATTTTCTTTTTATACAGTGTTATATTATAATGCCAAATAAGCCCCTCTACCTGCCCACACGCACAACCAAAACTTTAAATTATTGTTATTTATTCTAAATTATTTGTACAAATTACTGTTTACACTGTACATTGTTCTTATTTGATGTAATCTATTTATTCTTTACATTATTTTTATTTGTTATTTTTTGTTTTATTTTTTATGCTTTTAATGTTTACTTTTTTATTTATATATTTTTTGTTTTTTATTTTTTTTTAATTATTTTTATTTTTATTTTTATTTTTATTTTTATTTTTATTTTTATTTTTATTTTTATTTTTATTTTTATTTTTATTTTTATTTTTATTTTTATTTTTATTTTTATTTTTATTTTTATTTTTATTTTTATTTTTATTTTTATTTATTTATTTATTTCTATTTTTTCTATTTTTATTATTATTATTTATTTTTTTATTTGTCATTTTTTATTATTTTATTTGTCATTTTTTATAATTTTATTTAATTTATGTAATTTAAAAATATATATTTTTCTAATTTTTGATTTTTGATTTTTGATTTTTGATTTTTGATTTTTGATTTTTGATTTTTGATTTTTGATTTTTGTTTTTAATTTTTAATTTTTAATTTTTAATTTTTAAATTTTTTTTTTTAATTTTTAATTTTTAAATTTTTTTTTTTAATTTTTAATTTTTAATTTTTTTTTTTATTTTTTTTTATTTTTACACGGGAGCCAGGTAACGGCATTTTGTTGGCAATTTCACTGCTGTGTTACTGTGCAATGACTATAGAAAGTCTATATAATATCATCATATCATATCATATCATATCATATCATATCATATCATATCATATCATATCATTTATGGTGAACCTGATTCATAGCTACCCCGGTTCCTTTCAGGAAGAACCATCCAGAATTCCAACAAACTATTCCAAGAAGAGTTTTCCGCAACCATGACTCTTTGTAACACAAAAAGTCGTAAAAAGGAGGACTGCCTGTAAATGAAAGAACATTCCCAAAGCTTGACTCCAAGTGGAGCAAGATGGAAGTCGACGGTTCCAACGTCTGGTCTGGTCTGGTCAGTGTTAGCGCACGTGTTCCAGCAGGTGCACGGCCAATTAAAAGGCTAATGGTGACCCATCTAAACCCCCATCTGGTCCCCCCAACAGTTTAACTGCTCACAGCAGGCCTGGGGAGACGGTAGAAAGGCTTAGTGTTGTCAGCTTGGAACACTTGATGATAATAACTGTGCTGTGTACGCATAACGATCTTTACAACTCAATTCAAGGCAACTGAATTCAAATGGAATTGAAATGAATTCAAAACGGTGCTACTTCAGAAGTTCCATCTTGGTGTATGACATCCCCAGTCATATGAGACTTCATGAAAAATAACTCAATATATATAAATACTCCTCAATATGATGACCCAATGAAAAAGAATGACATCCAGGACCTTTTCTTCACTTTGAAAATTAAAAAACACGACGTGATAAGAGGGCATGTCCTGGGAAAAGAGGATGTTTGGTCACCTATATTACTGTTGTTATGTACTGTGTGTGTTTGTGTGTATGACTGCCCAATGACAACAATGCAGCACTGCTAGATGTCTTTGTGACTGACTAGTAACTCCTGCTGTTACTAAGTGACTGACTGCTTTTTCCTTGTGTGCAAGCTGCTTATGGCTGGCTGGAAAAGTCACGACGCATGTCCAGTACACTTGGAAAGGTTCTCGGTTCGATACCGAGTGGGAATAGTTTCGAAGTTTACGACTCGGGCCGGACAACCGCAACAGTTTACTCTCCTGTTGAGCATGAGTTCAACGTATATTTAAATGCTTAATTAGTCGGTTGCTAATCTTGAGCCTGTCTATGGGATTTCACATATAAATTAGCATCGAGCTAACATACATATTTGCTGAATTTTGTTGACGTTCAGTGTCAAAGAGAATATACCAAAGAGAAAAATAAAGAAGATAAAGACTAGGATGGGGCGGCATGGTGGTCTAGTGGTTAGCGCGCAGACCTCACAGCTAGGAGACCAGGGTTCAATTCCACCCTCGGCTATCTCTGCGTGGAGTTTGCATGTTCTCCCCGTGCATGCGTGGGTTTCCTCCCACATTCCAAAAACATGCTAGGTTAATTAGCCACTCTAAATTGTCCATAGGTATGAATGTGAGTGTGAATGGTTGTTTGGCCACCAGTCCAGGGTGTACCATGCCTCTTGCCCGAAGACAGCTGGGATAGGCTCCAGCACCCCCGCGATCCTCGTGAGGAAAAAGCGGTAGAAAATGAATGAATGAATGAATGAATGAAATTAGCATCGAGCTAACATACATATTTGCTGAATTTTGTTGACGTTCAGTGTCAAAGAGAATATGCCAAAGAGAAAAATAAAGAAGATAAAGACTAGGGTGGGCGGCATGGTGGTCTAGTGGTTAGCGCGCAGACCTCACAGCTAAGAGACCAGGGTTCAATTCCACACTCGGCCATCTCTGTGTGGAGTTTGCATGTTCGCCCACATTCCAAAAACATGCTAGGTTAATTAGCCACTCCAAATTGTCCATAGGTATGAATGTGAGTGTGAATGGTTGTTTGGCCACCAGTCCAGGGTGTACCCCGCCTCTCGCCCGAAGACAGCTGGGATAGGCTCCAGCACCCCCGCGATCCTCATGAGGAAAAAGCGGTAGAAAATGAATGAATGAATGAAATTAGCATCGAGCTAACATACATATTTGCTGAATTTTGTTGACGTTCAGCGTCAAAGAGAATATACCAAAGAGAAAAATAAAGAAGATAAAGACTAGGGTGGGCGGCATGGTGGTCTAGTGGTTAGCGCGCAGACCTCACAGCTAGGAGACCAGGGTTCAATTCCACCCTCGGCCATCTCTGTGTGGAGTTTGCATGTTCGCCCACATTCCAAAAACATGCTAGGTTAATTAGCCACTCCAAATTGTCCATAGGTATGAATGTGAGTGTAAATGGTTGTTTGGCCACCCGTCCAGGGTGTACCCCGCCTCTCGCCCGAAGACAGCTGGGATAGGCTCCAGCACCCCCGCGATCCTCATGAGGAAGAAGCGGTAGAAAATGAATGAATGAATGAATGAAGACTAGGATGAGCAGAAAGTAGAAGTTCAGCTTTATTTTGTTCTCTGATTGGAAGCTCGCTGCTCAACCTGCTCAACTTGGCTTTAAACCAAAACCAGCGAAGCTGTCCTTGTCCATATTCTACCCGCGCTCACCTTCGTCGACACGCAATCAATCATGTCGCATACATTTGCAGGAAACTTCCATGAATTTATGGGAACTCATGCCGGGACGAGTGGATTGACAGGTAGTACATTCCCCTCCCCCTCGTGTCACCTTTTTCTTTCTTCTGATTGGTCTGGATCCTGTTCTCTACACCCGAATGCACCATGCACCACCCCCCCCCCCTGCATGCAGCACACTGCCAGTGCTCAACCTACAGTGCATCCGGAAAGTATTCACAGCGCTTCACTTTTTCTACATTTTGTCATGTTACAGCCTCATTCCAAACTGAATTAAATTAATCTCTTACCTCAAAATTCTACACAAAATACTCCATTATGACAATGTGAAAAAAGTTTTTTTTGACATGTTTTGAATTTATTAAAAATAGAAAACAAAAAAATCCCATTTACATAAGTATTCACAGCCTTTGCTTAATACTTTGTTGATCCACCTTTGGCAGCAGTTTTGCCCATTCAAGCTCAAGCTCCATCAGGTTGGATGGGAGACGTCTGTGCACAGCCATTTTCAGATCTCTCCAGAGAGGGATTCGATCGGATTCAAGTCTGGACTCTGGCTGGGCCACTCCAGGACATTCACGGAGTGGTTCTGAAGCCAATCCTTTGAGATCTTGGCTGTGTGCTAATGTCTACTGTCTATATGGTCAAGGTACATGACCAGTCTACTAAGGTCAAGAGCGCTCTGGAGCAGGTTTTCATCCAGGATATCTCTATATATTGCTGCATTCATTTTTCCTTCTATGCTGACTAGTCTGCCAGTTCCTGCTGCTGAAAAACATCCCCACAGCATGATGCTGCCACCACCATGCTTCACTGTAGGGATGGTATTGGCCTGGTGATGAGCAGTGCCTGGTTTCCTCCAAACATGGCGCCTGGCATTCACACCAAAGAGTTCAATCTTTGTCTCATCAGACCAGAGAATTTTCTTTCTCATGGTCTGAGAGTCATTCAGGTGCTTTTTGGCAAATTCCAGACGGGCTGCCATGTTCCTTTTACTAAGGAGTGGCTTTCGTCTGGCCACTCTACCATACAGGCCTGATTGGTGGATTGCTGCAGAGATGGTTGTCCTTCTGGAAGGCTCTCCTCTCTCCACAGAGGAACGCTGGAGCTCTGACAGAGTGACCATCGGGGCCTTGGTCACCTCCCTGACTAAGGCCCTTCTTCCCCGATCGCTCAGTTTAGAAGGCCGGCCAGCTCTAGGAAGAGTCCTGGTGGTTCCAAACGTCTTCCATTTACGAATAATGGAGGCCACTGTGCTCATTGGGACCTTCAAAGCAGCAGAAATGTTTCTGTATCCTTCCCCAGATTTGTGCCTCAAGACAATCCTGTCTCGCAGGTCTACAGACAGTTCTTTTGACTTCATGCTTGGTGTCAACTGTGGGACCTTATATAGACAGTTATTATATTTCCAAATCATGTCCAATCAACTGAATTTACTGCAGGTGGACTCCAATTAAGCTGTAGAAAGATCTCAAGGATGATCAGTGGAAAAAAGATGCACAAGAGCTCCATTTTGAGCTTCATGGCAAAGGCTGTGAATACTTATGTAAATGTGATTTTTTTTGTTTTCTATTTTTAATAAATTCAAAACATGTCAAAAAAAAACTTTTTTCACATTGTCATAATGGAGTATTTTGTGTAGAATTTTGAGGTAAGAGATTAAATTAATACAATTTGGAATGAGGCTGTAATATGACAAAATGTGGGAAAAGTGAAGCGCTGTGAATACTTTCCGGATGCACTGTAATACTCTGTTTTGCGTCCGGCCTAGTATTTGGCAGCGTGGGACGATCTTCCTAAAGTACTGAGAGAATGTACTCACCATTTCTAACTTGTGATGTCGTTGGGTTTTTGTTCTTGTTCGCTTGTGGCAACTAACGGTGACTTTGACATGACTGGACTCAACATAATTTACAGGCAAATGTGACATTGATTTTTTTTAAGTGCCTTTTGTTGCTGCACTTGGCTACCTTGTTTGTGTTTCGCTTGGTAGGGTCGGTGACCGACAAGCCGCCCGGGCAGCCAAGCTCCGGTAGAAAAGGTGAGTTGAGCTCTGTTGTATGTAAAAAAAAAAAAAAAAGCATGAGAGCGTAGATGTACTCCTTTAAAGAAAGAAAATACTACGATTTCCTAGTCTTGGTGTGGTACTGCCTTCCAAATGACTTGCAACAAAATGCTCCATGAAGCTTAAACTATAATTATGCTAAGTGTATTAGCAACTTAGCTCACTTGTGTCAGTTTTTAATATCTCACTTGATCTAAGGAGCTACTAGTTATTTTAGAATCTGTCAACTAAATCCAATCCAGGTTCTCTGTGCTTTGCTTTTTGACTCAATTACTTCCTAAAGGAACGTTCCGGATGCTCCCAAGCTGCACGTGGGTGAGTATTGCGAGGTTAGCGGAACTCCATGTTACGTAAGATGCATCCCATCGTCTCCACTTCTCCATCGTGACCTTGAGTTTTATCCAACTGATCAGTCGAGGCGGCGGTAACAGACTTTGCTTCAAATACGTTTGCAGTCGTGAGGGTTGCGTTTAAGAACCAAAAAATAGTTGCTATTTCTCCGGAATATTAAAAGTCCGGATGTAAAGCAGTGATTTTCAACCACTGTGCCGCGGCACATTAGTGTACCTTGTGAAACCGTCAGGTGTGCCGTGAGGAATTATCCAATATCACTTAGCCACGTATACATGGACCCAAATATTCCAATTCACTTTGGTTTATTTGCTCAAACGGAAAGAATTGAACAGGGATGGAATATTCCTTTAACCAATCCGATTGAGGTATCTTGTACCCGCTTAAACGGAAAGTTGTCAGGGTGCCTTCTTCTTCTTCTTCTGTTGTTTATTGGCGGTTGGTAAGCAGCTTTCGTGTGCATTAGCGCCATCTGTGGAACAGAATCTAAACCCTTCTATACTTTATTCACAAGTCCAGTTTTATTAAAAAAGAAAATATATATCTATATAAAACATGTCCTGAGTTGAATTATAAAATATTAGCAAGATTGAATTTGATCCTTTCCTGGTTAAATTTATCATATCGCATGCTCAGATATGACGTAACACGCAGATCCAGACGTTCTTCACTTTTAAAAATGGACGCCAGCAATCGGCACTGGACTGCTACGGAAAGTTTGTTTTTGATCCAAACTAAATTCCAAGACTGGACAAACAAAAAACTGGCAATACGGAGTTATTCCGACAAGTGGAAGAATAACTCAGGGAAGTCGGTATCACGTGATTTACGTTTTACTGGGCATGCCCTATTGACTATTCTGGTTGATTTTCACGCCGCATGTAGACAAGATATTGGAATATTCCTTTCCATGGATACCATTGTTTCCCGAAAGGTGATTGGGAAAGAGAAAAAGTGGTGATGTAAAAACATGGCTACTGTGGAGTGTCTGTGGTGTAAAGACTGGCATAGCAATGTAATGTAACACCTGCCTTGTTCCTCCTATAGACTTATTGATGCACGTGTGAGGTCGTGGTGACATTTTGGAACATTTTTGGTTAGTGGTGTGCCACAAGATTTTTCCAATGAAAAAAAACATGCCGTGGCTCAAAAAAGGTTGAAAAACACTGCCCTAAAGCACCAAATTTGATAAAAATCTATGGAAGCGAGGTGCTCACTTGTTTCGTCGTCTTCAGCCAGGTATTGGCGATACTCATTGGATACTTTCTGCAAATGCAGTCGTCCTTCCGCACATTCCAATTCAAATTTCCCAGCTCCACTCAATCATAGATTAAAATTGTATATTAATAAATAATGCAGTTTCAAGCATCAAAAAGATAAATGACCTAAAACACAAACACAAGGGATTCAGAAGACGCATTCAAAGACATCATGGATGCTATGTAGTATTCTGCACTGGTCAATAGATGTCATGCTTAACATGCTTTTATTACAGGATGGAAATGTCTCACAACCGAGGCACAATAATAACAGCATAATAGTCTTAATTATAATCAACATAATAATAAAGCTAATGTAATCCACTCAGATCTCAACCATTTATGTCACTTCCTGTCCTGGAACACATTAACAGCAACACATGAGCACAAGTCTCATTTATGTCTTAAATGGCTTGAGTGATATGAGCTCAAATGTGACTATAGGGGTGTTATTTCATGTCAAGAGAGCTCTAATACTGTAAAAAAAAACATATTTAGAAAGTCTTAAACTGGTTTCTTATGCTCTCTCTAAGAAAAAGGGTAGCTCACATAGCTATGCTAGACATTGTACCGGGTACATGATACCATATTGAATTTGAACCCCCAATTTGAGGTTCAATGTGAACCCCTTAAATAAATGGGTATTACCCAACACAAACAGGACACATGCAGCCTGGGCCTTCAGTGGGGACTTCCATCCATCCATCCAATCATCTCACTAGGGTTGGGGGTATGCTGGAGTCTATCCCAGCTGACTGGGAAGGCGGGGTACACCCTGAACTGGGGACTTCAATGGGGACTTACAAAAACACAATCCAACAACCCAAATGGGGATTCCATTCCATTCTCCCCCTGCTTGTCCGGATCCAAGTAGGGCGGGGCAACAGTCTCAGTCTTCCCAGTGTCCAGCCACCTCCTCCAGCGCTACCGGGAGGACGCCATGGCGTTCCCCGGTCGGCTGTGAGAGATAATAACTTTGCATCTTAAACTGTCTAAAGTCCAGCATCAAGGATCGTTTTTAGACAACACACTTCCAAAACACCACCGTGGGACCTTCATACTTGGAATTGTCCATAAATCCAAAACTAGGATTAAGGGAAGCTCCCAATGTGGACTAACATTTAATCCCCAAGCCACAAACACTGGCTCCAATAAGAGAAGATTATCACCCTTGGGAAGAGTGGGTGGTCCTTGATCAACACATCGTTCTTCTAAGGGTACAGGTGGTGGCTTGTCATACTTTGGTGTGTGTGCGTGTGTGTGTGTGTGTGGGGGGGGGGTGCTTGTGGGTTCTTACAAGAGCCTGTGCTAATGTGAAGCTGTTTCATGTCAGTGTGAGATTAATTTAACGACGTGTGTGTGGTGTGTGTGCGTGTGTGTGGGTCCCAGAACAATCAAGAAGATGTGGGTGGTCATGCTTTGTGCTTGTATTCTTCAATGTGTGTGTGTGTGTGTGTGTGTTTTGTGTGTGTCCTGGCCGGGCCATGTGCAAATCCCAACCATTCAACAGTTCTGGAGAGTAGATTGTATTAACCTCAATAATGGTAGTCTCTTTCCGTTTCTTTCTCACTCTCAATCCAGATGATGGCTCCAAGCCCACGCCCACCCTGGAGACCCACGTCCCACTGGTAGGGGATGGTAAGCGTCACACCGCAAACACGGTTCAAAACCAAAGCTGTAATTCATCAAAAGGGCTCCCATCGCTGAGTCCACTGGTTCAGAAGTTCAAATGAACACTTCCAGAGCCGTGAGACCAAAACAACGGTAATCGGCAGGACTTTGTGTCCGTGTGTCATTGCAGAGATAACTGCTCCCACCCTGTGGATCAAACAGTTGGTCTACAAGGAGAACAAGCAGAACAGCTCCACCTCCAGGAAGCAAGGTAAGCTCACGGACGCTGCTAATCGTCCACTTTGTAAATACATATAGACAAACAACCATTCACACTCACATTCATACCTATGGACAATTTGGAGTGGCTAATTAACCTAGCATGTTTTTGGAATGTGGGCGGAAACCGGAGTACGCGGAGAAAACCCATGCTAACTCTACGCAGAGAGGATGCAATTAGAGTAGAAACCGTAGTAGGATCCCTGCTTACTCTTTAAATAACAGCTACTGCTAAATGTTGTTTTCATACATTAGTAGCTAAACTTTGCCAAAATATGTGATTTTAGTAAGGCCGACCTGTCACGTGACTCTCCCCAAAGACACGATGAGCCTACGGCACACCACCTTCCTGTTTTGCCATGAGTTATTTTTTGAATTCCGTCATATAGGAAGCAACCGTGTTTTCTTTCGTATTCCAACTATCGTTACATACAATATGTGATTTTAGTAAGGCCGACCCGTCACGTGACTCTCCCCAAAGACACGACGAGACTACGGCACACCACCTTCCTGTTTTGCCATGAGTTATTTTTTGAATTCCGTCATATACGAAGCAACCGTGTTTTCTTTCGTATTCCAACTATCGTTACATAAAATATGTGATTTTAGTAAGGCCGACCCGTCACGTGACTCTCCCCAAAGACACGATGAGGCTACGGCACACCACCTTCCTGTTTTGCCATGAGTTATTTTTTGAATTCCGTCATATAGGAAGCAACCGTGTTTTCTTTCGTATTCCAACTATCGTTACATAAAATATGTGATTTTAGTAAGGCCGACCCGTCACGTGGCTCTCCCCAAAGACACGATGAGGCTACGGCACACCACCTTCCTGTTTTGCCATGAGTTATTTTTTGAATTCCGTCATATAGGAAGCAACCGTGTTTTCTTTCGTATTCCAACTATCGTTACATAAAATATGTGATTTTAGTAAGGCCGACCCGTCACGTGACTCTCCCCAAAGACAAGGGTGGAATCGAACCCTGGTCCTCCTAGCTGTGAGGTCTGCGCGCTAACCACTCCCCCACCGTGCCGCCAACTTGATCTTTTTTTCTCATCTTTGCCGTTTTTAAAAAAAAAAAAATTGTACATTTTTTTCTTAGTTATGACATTATTTGCGTCATATTTGGACTTTATTCTCACTACATTATCATGTTGCCGAGTAATCTTTCTCATAATTAGCACATCTTTATTCTTTAGTATTTAAACTTTATGCAACTTTATTGGAACTTTCTTCCAATATATAAATAGAAATTTATATAAATTAAACAGACACAAACAAATCCATCATCATGACATTTTTGCTGGTTGAGAAAATTAGCAGGAAAAGTGAGGCGATGTGCAGTATTGCAGTATTGCAGTATTGCAGTATTAGTATAAGAAGTGGAGGCCCTCATTATAGCCAGCCACCTTTAGCAGCGCCACAAAGCACCAGTGGGAGCGTTCCTATTTCTAACTTTTCCGGCATTTTAGCAGCAGAGACTTGAAACAATATTGCAGTGATTACGGCACAGCTGAAAGCCATTGGATGTCAGGCAGGCAAGATGATGGGCGGGGGTTAACTCCAGCAAGGAGGCTGTCGGGATGAAGGGAACCGGAGGAGGAGGAGAGGTTAGGGTTCAGGGAAGGTGGGAGGAAGACAGCGATGGCGGGCGTACAATAAAAAAAAAGAGGGGATCTGAGAACTGACGTTTAAAAATTCACTTGGCTCAGGGCCGGAAGGACCAGGGCCAATGTGAGAGGCATAAAAAAAGAGTCTGTTCTCAGAAGAGATGCTTCACATGGTCATCTTTTGTCTATTATACAGCCCCCCCGCACCCCCCCACCACCACCACAAAAAGCAAACAGTTCCATAATGATGTGACTTTGTCCTTATGGCCTCGACTTCCCTTTTTTCCTGATGCTTCGTGGCTCTCGTTGTAGTCCTGTCAAAGGAAGAAAGAGAATGAACAAAAGCAATAAAAAAAAAAATTAAAAAACAGCAACCCAACAGTAGATTAGATTTCATGTCTGTCTGTCCTTTTCCTTTCACACGCACAAAAACTATTTTGTCGGGGAAATCCTAGCGTCTGGCGCCAGCGTAAAGTCCATAGAATAAACAGTACAAAGTCATTTACACATGAAGGAACCTTGGCCAGGACCAGAGTGACAGTACGACACTTGAGTCACCTTTGTTCAAGATGGGAATACGTTTCATTTCATGTACTACGTGCCTATATGTAGTACATATATACTAATAATAGGCCACAACAACAGCATTTATTAACTTTTGTTTTGAAAAGCCGTGGTTCACTGAAGAAATACGAAATGCTCAAATACGTTGACAGCTGATTGATGGATACGATTCTACTCTTTCCTACAATAGACGCAAGGGCAGAGGTGTCCGGGCCGCACTACCCATCCTAGCCATCATACCCATCATACCCATCCTACCCATCCTACCATCCTAGCCATCCTACCCATCATACCCATCCTAGCCATCATACCCATCCTACCATCCTAGCCATCCTACCCATCCTAGCCATCATACCCATCATACCCATCCTACCCATCCTACCCATCCTAGCCATCCTAGTCATCCTACCCATCCTAGCCATCCTAGCCATCAGACCCATCCTAGCCATCCTAGCCATCATACCCATCCTAGCCATCCTACCCATCCTACCCATCCTAGCCATCCTAGTCATCCTACCCATCCTACCATCCTAGCCATCAGACCCATCCTAGCCATCCTAGCCATCCTACCCATCCGAGCCATCATACCCATCCTACCCATCCTACCCATCCTAGCCATCCTAGCCATCCTACCCATCCTAGCCATCCTACCCATCCTATCCATCCTACCCATCCTATCCATCCTACCGATCCTACCCATCCTAGCCATCCTGGCTATCCTACCCATCCTATCCATCCTACCCATCCTATCCATCCTACCCATCCATTCCATCCAAGCCATCCTACCCGTCATACCCATCATACCCGTCCTTGCCATCCTACCCGTCATACCCATCCTATCCATCCTACGCATGCTATCCATCCTACCCATCCATTCCATCCTACCCATCCTACCCATCCTACCCATCCTGGCCATCCAATCCATCCTACCCATCCTACCCATCTTACCCATCCATTCCATCCTACCCATCTAACCCATCCTAGCCATCCTACCCATCCTACCCATCCTACCCATCCTACCCATCCTACCCACCCTATCCATCCTATCCATCCTACCCATCCTACCAATCCTAGCCATCCTACCAATCATACCCATCCTGCCCATCCTATCCATCCATTCCATCCATTCCATCCATTTCATCCATTCCATCCTATCCATCTAACCCATCCTAGCCATCCTACCCGTCATACCCATCATACCCGTCCTAGCCATCCTACCTGTCATACCCATCCTATCCATCCTATCCATCCTATCAATCCTATCCATCCTACCCATCCTATCCATCCTACCAATCCTAGCCATCCTACCCATCCTATCCATCCTACCCATCTTAGCCATCCTACCCATCATACCCATCATACCCATCCTACCCATCCTACCCATCATACCCATCCTACCCATCCTACCCATCCTACCCATCATACCCATCCTACCCATCCTACCCATCATACCCATCCTACCCATCCTACCCATCCTACCCATCCTAGCCATCCTAGCCATCCTACCCATCCTAGCCATCCTACCCATCCTACCCATCCTACCCATCATACCCATCCGACCCATCCTGCCCATCCTACCCATCCTACCCATCCTATCGAGCGATTGAGTTTGACACCCCACATCTTACTGTCAGACATCATTTAAAAAGTCACTTTGGGTAATGCAGGACTTTAGCCAAGACCCCCAACAGGGACTTAACTGTACAGGGGGTCTGTGTTGTTCCTCCCAAGTCCTGTAGGTGTAGCTATTGTGCATTTGAAAGTGTTGCCAGCCGCTGATGCTAAACACAACAAGAACAACAACCTGGAATGAATTGGCCCTGTGTCTTCTGAAGTAAACATGAGCAGGGAAGTGGACCAAGGACTGTTCACTAAAACCTCCAAATCGGCCCCGGGATCTGTTTTCTCAGCCCCGCTGGCACGAGACAGATTTTTAACGCCACGTTTTTGACCTTTTCGAAAACCAGAAAGAAGCTTTTTTGTTCACTTGGAAACAAGATGAAAACAGGTAAGGTGACCTTTTGACAGAGCCTCGCCGTGATGAGGAACACAAGGTGTCATCCCGATGCCAAAACTTATTGCTTTGTGACACAATGGAAAAAAACAATGGGAGAGAAAAACATGACTGTTATGACAACTTCCAGCCCTGTGGGAAGGAAACGTCTGGTCGTGCTCACGAAGCAGAAAGCGACTGTGCCGTGTTGTCCTAATTCCGCTTTAATTGCTCAGACCACCGGAGCTGCGATGGGAATAATCAGCTGCACATTTTTTATGACTACCAACTACATTGACACCATATTGAAGGCGGGCGTGTCCAATGTGTGGATCGGGGTCCTTTTGCGGCCTGTGACTCATTGTTTACCGGCCCTAAACACAAAATTAAACACAAAATCACATTGGGGCAATTAGAGTAGAAACCGTAGTAGGATCCCTGCTTACTCTTTAAATAACAGCTACTGCTAAATGTTGTTTTCATACATTAGTAGCTAAACTTTGCCAAAATATGTGATTTTAGTAAGGCCGACCTGTCACGTGACTCTCCCCAAAGACACGATGAGGCTACGGCACACCACCTTCCTGTTTTGCCATGAGTTATTTTTTGAATACCGTCATATAGGAAGCAACCGTGTTTTCTTTCGTATTCCAACTATCGTTACATACAATATGTGATTTTAGTAAGGCCGACCCGTCACGTGACTCTCCCCAAAGACACGATGAGACTACGGCACACCACCTTCCTGTTTTGCCATGAGTTATTTTTTGAATACCGTCATATAGGAAGCAACCGTGTTTTCTTTCGTATTCCAACTATCGTTACATAAAATATGTGATTTTAGTAAGGCCGACCCGTCACGTGACTCTCCCCAAAGACACGATGAGACTACGGCACACCACCTTCCTGTTTTGCCATGAGTTATTTTTTGAATACCGTCATATAGGAAGCAACCGTGTTTTCTTTCGTATTCCAACTATCGTTACATAAAATATGTGATTTTAGTAAGGCCGACCCATCACGTGGCTTTCCCCAAAGACACGATGAGACTACGGCACACCACCGTCCTGTTTTGCCATGAGTTATTTTTTGAATTCCGTCATATAGGAAGCAACCGTGTTTTCTTTCGTATTCCAACTATCTTTACATAAAATATGTGATTTTAGTAAGGCCGACCTGTCACGTGACTCTCCCCAAAGACACGATGAGACTACGGCACACCACCTTCCTGTTTTGACATGAGTTATTTTTTGAATTCCGTCATATAGGAAGCAAGCATGTTTTCTTTTGTATTCTAACTATCGTTACATAAAATATGTGATTTTAGTAAGGCCGACCCGTCACGTGACTCTCCCCAAAGACACGATGAGGCTACGGCACACCAACTTCCTGTTTTGCCATGAGTTATTTTTTGAGTTCCGTCGTGTAGGAAGCAACCGTGTTTTCTTTCGTATTCCAACTATCGTTACATAAAATATGTGATTTTAGTAAGGCCGACCCGTCACGTGACTCTCCCCAAAGACACGATGAGGCTACGGCACACCAACTTCCTGTTTTGCCATGAGTTATTTTTTGAATTCCGTCATATAGGAAGCAACCGTGTTTTCTTTCGTATTCCAACTATCTTTACATAAAATATGTGATTTTAGTAAGGCCGACCTGTCACGTGACTCTCCCCAAAGACACGATGAGACTACGGCACACCACCTTCCTGTTTTGACATGAGTTATTTTTTGAATTCCGTCATATAGGAAGCAAGCATGTTTTCTTTCGTATTCTAACTATCGTTACATAAAATATGTGATTTTAGTAAGGCCGACCCGTCACGTGACTCTCCCCAAAGACACGATGAGACTACGGCACACCACCTTCCTGTTTTGCCATGAGTTATTTTTTGAATTCCGTCATATAGGAAGCAACCGTGTTTTCTTTCGTATTCCAACTATCGTTACATACAATATGTGATTTTAGTAAGGCCGACCCGTCACGTGACTCTCCCCAAAGACACGACGAGACTACGGCACACCACCTTCCTGTTTTGCCATGAGTTATTTTTTGAATTCCGTCATATAGGAAGCAACCGTGTTTTCTTTCATATTCCAACTATCGTTACATAAAATATGTGATTTTAGTAAGGCCGACCCGTCACGTGACTCTCCCCAAAGACACGATGAGACTACGGCACACCACCTTCCTGTTTTGCCATGAGTTATTTTTTTAATTCCGTCATATAGGAAGCAAGCGTGTTTTCTTTCGTATTCCAACTATCGTTACATAAAATATGTGATTTTAGTAAGCCCGACCCGTCACGTGACTCTCCCCAAAGACACGATGAGACTACGGCACACCACCTTCCTGTTTTGCCATGAGTTATTTTTTGAATTCCGTCATATAGGAAGCAACCGTGTTTTCTTTCGTATTCCAACTATCGTTACATAAAATATGTGATTTTAGTAAGGCCGACCCGTCACGTGACTCTCCCCAAAGACACGATGAGACTACGACACACCACCTTCCTGTTTTGCCATGAGTTATTTTTTTAATTCCGTCATATACGAAGCAACCGTGTTTTCTTTCGTATTCCAACTATCGTTACATAAAATATGTGATTTTAGTAAGGCCGACCCGTCACGTGACTCTCCCCAAAGACACGATGAGACTACGGCACACCACCTTCCTGTTTTGCCATGAGTTATTTTTTGAATTCCGTCATATAGGAAGCAACCGTGTTTTCTTTCGTATTCCAACTATCGTTACATAAAATATGTGATTTTAGTAAGGCCGACCCGTCACGTGACTCTCCCCAAAGACACGATGAGACTACGACACACCACCTTCCTGTTTTGCCATGAGTTATTTTTTTAATTCCGTCATATACGAAGCAACCGTGTTTTCTTTCGTATTCCAACTATCGTTACATAAAATATGTGATTTTAGTAAGGCCGACCCGTCACGTGACTCTCCCCAAAGACACGATGAGACTACGGCACACCACCTTCCTGTTTTGACATGAGTTATTTTTTGAGTTCCGTCGTGTAGGAAGCAACCGTGTTTTCTTTCGTATTCCAACTATCGTTACATAAAATATGTGATTTTAGTAAGGCCGACCCGTCACGTGACTCTCCCCAAAGACACGATGAGGCTACGGCACACCAACTTCCTGTTTTGCCATGAGTTATTTTTTGAGTTCCGTCGTGTAGGAAGCAACCGTGTTTTCTTTCGTATTCCAACTATCTGCACATTTTTTATGACTACCAACTACATTGACACCATATTGAAGGCGGGTGTGTCCAATGTCTGGAGCGGGGTCCTTTTGCGGCCTGTGACTCATTGTTTACCGGCCCTAAACACAAAATTAAACACAAAATCACATTGGGGCAATTAGAGTATAAACCGTAGTAGGATCCCTGCTTGTTACGTTTTTTTTTTTTACTCTTTAAATAACAGCTACTGCTAAATGTTGTTTTCATACATTGGTAGCTAAACTTTGCCAAATTGCTATCATTCGCTGACAACGATGCGTGTGAGTGTTGTGGCCTTCGAGAGCACACTGCAGGCCCTTTCAAATTTCCAAAGCCAAAAATGGCCGATGCGACAAGAGCACACTCCATCTCCATGACAACCACAAAGCTCCGGTGTGCTCGTCTTAAGGGTGACAGATGTCCCAAATGGATGCAAGTGTAAATACAGAGACAAGGGACAAGGTGTCGGAACGTTTTGTCAAACATTTGCGTCTTCCCATCTTCAGTCGTAGGAGTGATGATGACACTTAAGTGTACTGAGTGTATTTTTTTATCCCTTCAGAGAAAGTTCCCTCTTGCGACCAAGAGAGGCAGAGCGCCCTGGACGAGGCCCGGCAGAATCCCCGAGAGGCCATTTTCATCCCTGACTGCGCTCCCGGAGGTCTTTACAAAGCCGTCCAATGCCACCAGTCCACAGGTTACTGCTGGTGCGTGCTGGTAGACACAGGAAGACCCATTCCGGGAACCTCCACCAGGTAAGAACTGCAACCCGAGGCAGGTTATATCACGCAATGGAAATACACACTTGGCCCTGCAAGCCGTCGGACAACATGTTGTGTAATTTTCCATTCCGGACACAAAAGCCAGGAGAAAAGGAGTCATACGGTGGATAAGTGTTATGGCTTTTATTAGCCTTGTAGATGCTAAGTTCAATTTATTTCAGCCTATAAAAAGATGGGCCCGGCGGCTTTGAGAGATGGGTAGCCAGAGAGTCGGTTATTGATTTCAGCTCAGCTTTTTCACACAATTTTCCTTTCATTATATTCCTCCTCCGTTCATGTCTCGTGTTTTTCTTCTAACAGGTACCAGACGCCAGAATGTGACAGAGCGGCGCGGTCTCACGTCTCAGACTCGGAGGACCTTTTCCAAGGCAGAGACCTGACAGGTTTTCCTCACTTTCTCCTGCTGTCAATGAACCTTTGGATCACATGACCGTACGCCAGGATGTAGTGTTGATACAAACGTTCCTTTGTACACCACCTTCCTGTTTTGCCATGAGTTATTTTTTTTATTCCGTCGTGTAGGAAGCAAGCGTGTTTTCTTTTGTATTCCAACTATCTGCACATAAAATATGTGATTTTAGTAAGGCCGACCTGTCACGTGACTCTCCCCAAAGACACGATGAGGCTACGGCACATCACCTTCCTGTTTTGCCATGAGTTATTTTCTGAATTCCGTCGTGTAGGAAGCAAGCGTATTTTCTTTCGTAATCCAACTATCTGTACATAAAATATGTGATTTTAGTAAGGCTGACCTGTCACGTGACTCTCCCCAAAGACACGATGAGGCTACGGCCTACGGCACACCACCTTCCTGTTTTGCCATGGGTTATTTTTTGAATTCCGTCATATAGGAAGCAACCATGTTTTCTTTCGTATTCCAACTATCGTTACATAAAATATTTGATTTTAGTTAAGCCGATCCGTCACGTGACTCTCTCCAAAAACACGATGAGGCTACGGCACACCACCTTCCTGTTTTGCCATGAGTTATTTTTTGAGTTCCGTCATGTTGGAAGCAACCGTGTTTTCTTTCGTATTCCAACTATCTGTACATAAAATATGTGATTTTAGTAAGGCCGACCTGTCACGTGACTCTCCCCAAAGACACGATGAGACTACGGCACACCACCTTCCTGTTTTGCCAAGAGTTGTTTTTTTAATTCCGTCATATAGGAAGCAACCGTGTTTTCTTTCATATTCCAACTATCGTTACATAAAATATGTGATTTTAGTAAGGCCGACCTGTCACGTGACTCTCCCCAAAGACACGATGAGGCTACGGCACACCACCTTCCTGTTTTGCCATGAGTTATTTTTTGAATTCCGTCGTGTAGGAAGCAAATGTGTTTTCTTTCGTATTCCAACTATCTGTACACAAAATATGTGATTTTAGTAAGACCGAGCTGTCACGTGACTCTCCCCAAAGACACGATAAGAATACAGCACACCACCTTCCTGTTTTGCCATGAGTTATTTTTTTAATTCCGTTGTGTAGGAAGCAACCGTGTTTTCTTTTGTATTCCAACTATCTGTACACAAAATATGTGATTTTAGTAAGGCCGAGCTGTCACGTGACTCTCCCCAAAGACACAATGAGGCTACGTCACACCACTTTCCTGTTTTGCCATGAGTTATTTTTTGAGTTCTGTCATGTAGGAAGCAACCGTGTTTTCTTTCGTAATCCAACTATCTGTACATAATATATGTGATTTTAGTAAGGCCGACCTGTCACGTGACTCTCCCCAAAGACACGATGAGACTACGGCACACCACCTTCCTGTTTTGCCATGAGTTATTTTTTGAGTTCCGTCATGTAGGAAGCAACCGTGTTTTCTTTCGTAATCCAACTATCTGTACATAATATGTGATTTTAGTAAGGCCGACCTGTCACGTGACTCCCCCCAAAGACACGATGAGGCTACGGCACACCACCTTCCTGTTTTGCCAAGAGTTATTTTTTTAATTCCGTCATATAGGAAGCAACCGTGTTTTCTTTTGTATTCCAACTATCGTTACATAAACTATGTGATTTTAGTAAGGCCAACCTGTCACGTGACTCTCCCCAAAGACACGATGAGGCTACGGCACACCACCTTCCTGTTTTGCCAAGAGTTATTTTTTAATTCCGTCATATAGGAAGCAACCATGTTTTCTTTCGTATTCCAACTATCGTTACATAAAATATTTGATTTTAGTTAAGCCGACCCATCACGTGACTCTCCCCAAAGACACCATGAGGCTACGGCACACCACCTTCCTGTTTTGCCATGAGTTATTTTTTGAGTTCTGTCATGCAGGAAGCAACCGTGTTTTCTTTCGTAATCCAACTATCTGTACATAATATATGTGATTTTAGTAAGGCCGACCTGTCACGTGACTCCCCCCAAAGACACGATGAGGCTACGGCACACCACCTTCCTGTTTTGCCAAGAGTTATTTTTTTAATTCCGTCATATAGGAAGCAACCGTGTTTTCTTTCGTATTCCAACTATCGTTACATAAAATATGTGATTTTAGTAAGGCCGACCTGTCACGTGACTCTCCCCAAAGACACGATGAGGCTACGGTACACCACCTTCCTGTTTTGCCATGAGTTATTTTTTGAGTTCCGTTGTGTAGGAAGCAACCATGTTTTCTTTCGTATTCCAACTATCTGCACATAAAATATGTGATTTTAGTAAGGCCGACCTGTCACGTGACTCTCCCCAAAGACACGATGAGGCTACGGCACACCACCTTCCTGTTTTGCCATGAGTTATTTTCTGAATTCCGTCGTGTAGGAAGCAAGCGTATTTTCTTTCGTAATCCAACTATCTGTACATAAAATATGTGATTTTAGTAAGGCCGACCTGTCACGTGACTCTCCCCAAAGACACGATGAGGCTACGGCCTACGGCACACCACCTTCCTGTTTTGCCATGGGTTATTTTTTGAATTCCGTCATATAGGAAGCAACCATGTTTTCTTTCGTATTCCAACTATCGTTACATAAAATATTTGATTTTAGTTAAGCCGATCCGTCACGTGACTCTCTCCAAAAACACGATGAGGCTACGGCACACCACCTTCCTGTTTTGCCATGAGTTATTTTTTGAGTTCCGTCATGTTGGAAGCAACCGTGTTTTCTTTCGTATTCCAACTATCTGTACATAAAATATGTGATTTTAGTAAGGCCGACCTGTCACGTGACTCTCCCCAAAGACACGATGAGACTACGGCACACCACCTTCCTGTTTTGCCAAGAGTTATTTTTTTAATTCCGTCATATAGGAAGCAACCGTGTTTTCTTTCATATTCCAACTATCGTTACATAAAATATGTGATTTTAGTAAGGCCGACCTGTCACGTGACTCTCCCCAAAGACACGATGAGGCTACGGCACACCACCTTCCTGTTTTGCCATGAGTTATTTTTTGAATTCCGTCGTGTAGGAAGCAAATGTGTTTTCTTTCGTATTCCAACTATCTGTACACAAAATATGTGATTTTAGTAAGACCGAGCTGTCACGTGACTCTCCCCAAAGACACGATGAGACTACAGCACACCACCTTCCTGTTTTGCCATGAGTTATTTTTTTAATTCCGTTGTGTAGGAAGCAACCGTGTTTTTTTTTGTATTCCAACTATCTGTACACAAGATATGTGATTTTAGTAAGGCCGAGCTTCACGTGACTCTCTCCAAAGACACAATGAGGCTACGGCACACCACCTTCCTGTTTTGCCATGAGTTATTTCTTGAATTCCGTGCAGCAAGGATCGGACATGCAGAGGTCATAACCTTGTTCCTACTCATTACCGCTCACCTCGCTTTGTTTCCGCTGTGGCGAAGGCAGCACTTGTAACTCCTGCTTTGATTCCCCCATCTGGTGACTTCACAGAGTGGAGCGCGGCTCCTGGCTGCGTCACAGATGTGTGCCGTGTTTTATGATGGGAAGCCGTGAGTGAGGCTGCGGTGGGTGTTGGACGCCGCTGGGGGTGAGGGTGCCGAGGGATGCTCTGAACGACACAATGAAATCGGGTATTTCCCAGCCGTTCCAGAGCCGTCAGACAAATAACTGGTGATCATTTAAAGCGGGAGCGTCTAGTAAGAAATCAGTTCCGGCAAGCTTGGGGGGTCACTAAACAATATTCATTCAAAAGAGTAATACATTTGTATCAACCAACCAACATGTCGTCAGGTTGAATTAGCAGTAGCGTTGCCTGCTACGAGCTACTGTAAACATCCATGGCGTCTTAGCAGGTTGTTGGAGACATGCGTCGTGTTGCCGTGGTATTTTAGCTAACCTTTACGTCACCTACAGACAGCGAGCAACGTACGTTGCTTCCAAAAGTTATTCCATACGCTGGACCACAGTGGTGGTTTAATTATTTCTTCCTCGCCGGATTGTCGGGCTACATACGTTTTGTCTGCCGGCGCATGGTGATGACATCACAGACTGGCAGACTGAATGGAGTAACGTCTTTATCATGAAAGTGCTTAAATGCAATACTATGATGCACTCCATTGATGACCTTAAACGACCTTGATCGATCAATATATGTCGTATGGAATGGCAACTTTTTGAACAGATGGAAGTTGGATCATATAAATCAGGGGTCTCAAACTCAATTTACTTGGGGGCCACTGGAGCTCGGGTCTGGGTGAGACTGGGCGGCATCAGGTTTTCCAAAAAAAAAAAAAAAACGCATTTATTAAAAACAAAAAAAAATTTAAAAACTTTGCTTTGGTTCCGATTTTCTACAAGAAAAGCTCTGATAAAACATTCCACTGTTCTCAAATATCTTAATTTTTATTTTTCTGCACAAAATAAGATGAAAAATAAATAAACAAATCAAGAATAAAGAAAATTAATCAATCAGTAATAAATAAATAAAAATAATAATAATAAAAACTTAAGAAAGCACATATAGTTGGTGGGTAGACAAATGATTTTTTTCAGATTAAAATGAACAAAGCATTATTAGAGCCCTGTAGACATGACAAAACACGACTATAGTCACATTTATACTCTTTTTATTTACAACATATTGCGCAACTGCAGGGTCTTCTTAAATAGCCAAAAACTTACCACTTCCACACGGATAGGGAGAATAACTATTAACAGTTATTTAACCTTTAACATGAACATGAATCAAACGTAATAATTTTTTCTGGGTACATGATACCATACAGCATCCATATAAAAAACTTACCACTTCCACACGGATAGGGAGGATAACTATTAACAGTTATTTAACCTTTAACATGAACATTAATTAAACGTAATAATTTTTTCTGGGTACATGATACCATACAGCATCCATATAAAAAACTTACCACTTCCACACGGATAGGGAGGATAACTATTAACAGTTATTTAACCTTTAACATGAACATTAATTAAACGTAATAATTTTTTCTGGGTACATGATACCATACAGCATCCATATAAAAAACTTACCACTTCCACACGGATAGGGAGGATAACTATTAACAGTTATTTAACCTTTAACATGAACATTAATTAATGTAATAATTTTTTCTGGGTACATGATACCATACAGCATCCATATAAAAAACTTACCACTTCCACACAGATAGGGAGGATAACTATTAACAGTTATTTAACCTTTAACATGAACATTAATTAAACGTAATAATTTTTTCTGGGTACATGATACCATACAGCATCCATATCAAACTTGCACGGGCCGCACTAACATTAAACTTTCATATCAAGGCGGGGGCCTCAAATTAGTGTCCTGCGGGCCACGTTTGGCCCGCGGGCCGTGTGTTTGAGACCCCTGATATAAATAGATACATGATATAGTAGAATCCATCTCGTCCTTTTTTAATCCTAATAAGCCATATTCAACCACAAAACAACATGATGTATTTATTAATATACTAGAACTGGAGTCGAATTTGGGAGAAAACTTTATTTTTCTTGCAAACATTAACTTGGACTCTTTGCTACGTGAGACATGAAAGTCCCGTCTCTCAACCACAACAGGAAGCCTAAAAACCCCCGTCCCTTGCGCGCACCCCTCCTGGTCGCAACCCCTCCCTTATCGATGGTTCTGGGGTGAATTATGTCGCGGTAAGCTACCACTATAATACTGTGACATAAAATTTGCAAAATTGGTATCCTCATGTGGCGAGGGATGGCGGTAGCCACATTTAGCCTTTGTACAACTACTGTTCCTGACACCCACTTGGGGCTCACAGTGTCTGCTGAGAAGAACCGGAAATTGGACAAATGTCATTGAGGACCCCTGTGCTCCATTCATACCATGCCAGATTGTTCTGCTGGACCCCGTTGGCCTATACTCGTACGGAGTATTAGCACTTTATTCGTTCGACTGTTTAGGAGCAATAGCATTCTTTAAAGAATAACGTGCAAAGGTACTCCTGAGCGAGTGAACATGCAAAGCCCCAAAAAGAGGAAGGAGGCCACAAGAAGGGGCGGACCAATAAAAAGAGATTAGTTTACTACACAGCTGCGTTGGAAATGACGATAAAAAACGTCCGCGGCTTTGCTTTACTATGAAGGTGGTACATCTGGGCCATAACACGGCTACCTAAGGTGTTTGGAATCGTGTCATAAAAGTTTACAGGTCGGCTCTCGCCATGTGTCTCGAAATGAAACGTTGTCATCGCGTACGCTCCATTTTCTTCATCATGGCGAGTCTTTAACGACGCCGTAACGATTGGAATTAGTAGTCGACGCTAATTTTTTTCTGTCGTGTGTTGATTTATTCCAGGTTGCCCCGAGGGGAAGAAAGTAGAATTCATTACGAGCCTGTTGGATGCGCTCACCACCGACATGGTTCAAGCCATAAATTCACCGGCCCCCTCTGGTGGAGGGAGGTGGGTATGACACGCTTGATAAGAACACAACACATACCTGTGCTCCTCCTCCGAGCGCCCTTCTTTTGAAACTCTAGCTTTCACTTCCTCCACCAGTTATGGTTCTTATTTCACACTAGAATATTAGAAACACCTCTTAGTTAGCAGAACTGATACACTTCAGATGGGGAATGAGATGCATTTTGATTTAAAGGGGAATACGCTTGCCAACCTTTGGCTATGTGGATAAAAACAGTGCATTCTTTCGTGATTAAAAGGAGATGTAACAGCGCCTGTATAGAAATACAGCACCGAGGTGGGGGGGAGGGGGGGGCGACGTGCACCAGCATGTTGTAAATGTTCCTGTTGTCTAAATAGCTGATAGATAGCATGATCATGAATATTCATTCATTTTCTACCGCTTATAGAAAACAAACAACCATTCACACTCACATTCATACTCACATTCATACCTATGGACAATTTGGAGTGGCTAATTAACCTAGCATGTTTTTGGAATGTGGGAGGGAACCGCAGTACCCGGAGAAAACCCACGCATGCACGAGGAGAACATGTAAACTCCACACAGAGATGTCCGAGGGTGGAATTGAACTCAGTTCTCCTAGCTGTGAGGTCTGCACGCTAACCACACGACCACCGTGCACCCATGATCATGAATATAATATAAAATATAAAATAATATAATATGATCATAAAGAGGGCGGCACGGCGGTCTAGTGGTTAGCGCGCAGACCTCACAGCTAGGAGACCAGGGTTCAATTCCACCCTCGGCTATCTCTGTGTGGAGTTTGCATGTTCTCCCCGTGCATGCGTGGGTTTTCTCCGGGTACTCCGGTTTCCTCCCACATTCCAAAAAAAACATGCTAGGTTAATTAGCCACTCCAAATTGTCCATAGGTATGAATGTGAGTGTGAATGGTTGTTTGTCTATATGTGCCCTGTGATTGGCTGGCCACCAGTCCAGGGTGTACCCCGCCTCTCGCCCGAAGACAGCTGGGATAGGCTCCAGCAACCCCAGCGAACCTCGTGAGGAAAAGCGGTAGAAAATGAATAAATGAATGAATAATAATAATAATAATAATAATAATAATAATAATAATAATAATAATAATATATGTGACTTGTTGTAAGGAAATGTATACCAGCTGTACACCGAGTACTCTAAAAGTACTCCAAAGATGCGATGGCTGTACTCACTTCTGACTGTAAATGTTTGGTGATGCCCACCAGGTTTGTGGAACCAGACCCCAGTCACACGCTAGAGGAGCGGGTGGTCCACTGGTACTTTGCCCAGCTGGACATCAACAGCAGCCAGGACATCAACAAGAAGGAGCTGAAGCCCTTCAAGAGATACCTGAAGAAGAAAGCCAAGCCCAAGAAATGCGGACGCAAGTTCAGCGAATACTGCGACCTGAACAAGGACAAGGCCATTTCCCTGCCGGAGCTCAAGGGCTGCCTGGGCGTCGGCAAGGACGGTAAGAGCGTGGCTGACATGATGGATGAGATATCTCAGGGTCGGGGATTGAGCTGCACGCCACTTCCGACCGCCGTGCGTGACGCCAAGCGAGCGTCTTGCCACGATCCACGTCGTACTTTGTTGTGGTTTTAACATTAGACTTCTTTTTTAGAGGCTCCAGTTTGACACTGGAACAGACTTTTTATGTCAGATTGCTTCCCCTTTTTAAAACCGGAAAAATCTTCCATCTTGTTAATTATTCTTTTTATTTGGCTTTTGCAGGTGGTTCAACAGCAGGCAGCAACCACGGGACAAGGCAAGGGACCAATGCCTCTTTTACTAATATTTTTATAGTCAGTAACATATTAATACGCTCCTCAATAATCCCAATAATCATATTCATATTTGTCTGGAACTCGTGACATAATCCCTCCATCCATCCATTTTCCTCCGCTTATCCGGGTCCGGGTCGCGGGGGCAGCAGTCTCAGTAGCGAGGCCCAGAATTCCCGGTCCCCGACCAGCTCCTCCAGGTCCTCCAGGAGGACACCAAGGTGTTCCCAGGCCAGCTGTGAGACCTAATCCCTCCAGCGTGTCCTAGGTCTGCCAAGGGGGCTTTCCCCCGGAACACCTCATCAGGGATCCGGACTAGATGCCCGAGCCACCTCAACTGGCTCCTCTCCATGTGAAGGAGAAGCGGCTCTAGTCCCTCCCGCGTGACGGAGCTCCTCACCCTTGCATTTCCCTTAGAACCAGATCTGGCCCCATGGGTGAAGGCCCGACCACCAGGCCCCGGGTCCAGCTCCAGGGTGAGGCCTCGGTATACCAAGTCTGGGCGATGTGCGGTCTCGCCTCTTGAACCTTCTTTATAGGGGTCATGAGCAGGAACATCTCAGCTAGACAGCCATCGGATAGTCGGATAGCATTTTAAATGGCCTTGATCCTTGATCTTTGATCCTTGATCTTTGATCCTTGATCTTTGATCCTTGATCGTAAGTCAGGATGCTGTTGCCGAGTGCTAGTTGGCGTTGTACTCATTGTACTCAAGGTGGCAATGTATTCACACGGTTTGGGGTGCCTCTAGGGACCAAATCTTGATGACAAGATAGGTCGATGGTGTCCAAAGTGTGGCCCAGGGGCTTTTTGCAGTACATGGCTGTTTTTTGTGGTTAGTTTTTTTAATTGGCCCATTAAAAACACATTCTAGAACTATAAGAAACCTAAATAAGAAGAAAAAAATTTAAATCCGCAATAATATTACAAGAATAACAAGTGGAAAAATAACATAATTTTGGAAGGTGAAATAATATAGAAAACAATTTCATTTTTGGAAAATTAGTTCGCAGAAAAAGTAAGAATGAAATCCAAATATTATGGGAATAAAGTCATACTTACAAGATGTTGAAATTAAACAGGCTGCACAGTGGTGAAGTGGTTAGCAGACAGGCCTCACGGCTACGAGACCAAAGTTCAATTCCACCCTCGGCCATCTCTGTGCGGAGTTTGCATGTTCTTCCTGGATTTTCTCCGGGTACTGCGGTTTCCTCCCACATTCCAAAAACATGCTAGGTTAATTAGCCACACAAATTGTCCATAGATATGAATGAGAGTGTGAATGGTTGTTTGTCTATATGTGCCCTGTGATTTGCTAGCCACCAGTCCAGTGTGGACCCCGCCTCTTGCCACAAGACAGCTGGGATAGGCTCCAGCACCCCCGCCACCCTGGTGAGGATAAGCATGAGAAAATAATGTGTAATTGTCGTGTAGAAAAGACACAAGGCGCCATTTGTAATTAGACGAGCGTTCATGCCCTCATTAGACCTGCTAGGTTGACTTGAGGGCTGGAGGGTATTTACGCACGGCTCTGGAAGAACAAGTCTGGATGCTTGTTGCATCCTTCGGTTGCCCCTCATTAGCCAGCTGTGAATGGACTCCATTGCAGAGCCGACCGATGTTGACTTTTGTTTTATTTTGTTAGTCAAAACTCAGGGCGGCTGTTAATCGTTAGCGTGACACCCGAAAACAGGTTTTTTTTCTACAGCAGCAAAATAGCGTTTCATGAGCTCGAACCTGCTGCCTCGGAGAGCGTCCCAGAGCCCTTTAGACATGTCTGGGAAAAGGCTCCGAATAAGGACAGGTGATGTCTCGCCACATCCAAGTTTGGGAAGCTTTCATGGAAGCTTTTCTTGGATTGGGAAATAGAAAGAATATGAACCTTTATGAAAGATATTCATTCTTAAGTGACAAAAACAATGTGATGGTTTCATGGTAAACCATACAATACATTCATTCATTCATTTTCTACCGCTTATCCTCACGAGGGTGCTGGAGCCTATCCCAGCTGTCTTCGGGCATGATATTGATAATGATAACCATAATGATAATGATATCGATAATGATAACCATAAGGATATTGATATTCATTCATTCATTTTCTACTGCTTATCCTCATGAGGGTTGCAGGAGTGCTGGAGCCTATCCCAGCTGTCTTCGGGCATGATATTGATAATGATAACCATAATGATAATGACATCGATAATGATAACCATAAGGATATTGATATTCATTCATTCATTTTCTACTGCTTATCCTCACGAGGGTGCTGGAGTCTATCCCAGCTGTCTTTGGGCGTGATATTGATAGTGATAATGTTATTGATAATGATAACCATAATGATAATATTGATATTCATTCATTCATTCACTTTCTACCGCTTATCCTCATGAGGGTTGCAGGAGTGCTGGAGCCTATCCCAGCTGTCTTCGGGCATGATATTGATAATGATAACCATAATGATAATGACATCGATAATGATAACCGTAAGGATATTGATATTCATTCATTCATTCATTTTCTATTGCTTATCCTCACGAGGGTGCTGGAGTCTATCCCAGCTGTTTTTGGGCGTGATATTGATAGTGATAATGTTATTGATAATGATAACCATAATGATAATATTGATATTCATTCATTCATTCATTTTCTACCGCTTATCCTCATGAGGGTTGCAGGAGTGCTGGAGCCTATCCCAGCTGTCTTCGGGCATGATATTGATAATGATAACCATAATGATAATGACATCAATAATGATAACCATAAGGATATTGATATTCATTCATTCATTCATTCATTTTCTACTGCTTATCCTCACGAGGGTGCTGGAGTCTATCCCAGCTGTCTTTGGCCGTGATATTGATAGTGATAATGTTATTGATAATGATAACCATAATGATAATATTGATATTCATTCATTCATTCACTTTCTACCGCTTATCCTCATGAGGGTTGCAGGAGTGCTGGAGCCTATCCCAGCTGTCTTCGGGCATGATATTGATAATGATAACCATAATGATAATGACATCAATAATGATAACCATAAGGATATTGATATTCATTCATTCATTTTCTACTGCTTATCCTCACGAGGGTGCTGGAGTCTATCCCAGCTGTCTTTGGGCGTGATATTGATAGTGATAATGTTATTGATAATGATAACCATAATGATAATATTGATATTCATTCATTCATTCATTTTCTACCACTTAGCCTCACAAGGGTCTCAAGGGTGCTGGAGCCTTTCCCAGCTGTCTTGGGGCATGATATTGATAATGATAATGATAATGATGTTGATGTTGATATTCATTCATTCATTTCTACTGCTTATCCTCACAAGGGTACTGGAGCCTATCCCAGCTGTCTTTGGGCGTGATATTGATAATGATATTGACATTGATAACCATAATGATATTGATATTCATTCATTCATTCATTTTCTACCGCTTAGCCTCACGAGGGTCGCGAGGGTGCTGGAGCCTATCCCAGCTGCCTTCCGGCGTGAAATTGATAATTATAATAATAACCATAATGATATTGATATTCATTCATTCATTTTCTGCTGCTTATCCTCATGAGGGTGCTGGAGCCTATCCCAGCTGTCTTTGGGCGTGATATTGATAATGATAACCATAATGATATTGATATTGATTTTGATATTGATATTCATTCATTCATTTTCTACCGCTTATTGTCACGAGGGTCATGAGGGTGCTGGAGCCTATCCCAGCTGTCTTCGGGCGTGATATTGATAATGATAATAACCATAATGATATTGATATTGATTTTGATATTCATTCATTTTCTACTGCTTATTCTCACAAGAGTCGTGAGGGTGCTGGAGCCTATCCCAGCTGTCTTTGGGCGTGAAATTGATAATGATAATGATAACCATAATGATAATGATATTGATATTCATTCATTTTCTATTGCTTATCCTCACGAGGGTCATGAGGGTGCTGGAGCCTATCCCAGCTGTCTTTATAATGACAATGATAACCGTAATGATAATGTAATGCTGCCAATCAGCAACCAGGATGGCTGAAAACTATTATTATTATTAAAATTATTTTATTATTATTATTATTATTTATTATTTTCCAACGTGATGCCCCATCAGAGCGGAGCGTCTGTAAGCAATCAGGGCTCATCTTCTCCTCTGCTAGACCTCTGCATCATCTCCCATCTTCTTTAGCTCCCTTAGCCTCCCTCGCTAACGTAGACGCAGGGCCGTGCACTTCCTCCTCTGACGCCGACGCTTCCTGTGCTTGCAGTCGGCCGTCCGGTGTGAGACGAGACGGGCCCAGGAGCCGAGAGGAGAACCGAGGGCACAGAAGGAAGGCATCGGCACGCTCGCTCCACGGCGACAGGAAGAAAGACGGCGCGGAGGGAAAATAGCTTCCTGGGTTGTTTGGTTTCGTGAGACAAAGACGACGAAAAAGCAGCGCCAAAATATTTGCACTTTCTCCTCCATGTTTGACATTTGATCCGTTTGTGCTTGTATTCCCAGCCCGGATGATTGGAAGGTAGGAATAGATTTGGGAAGAGTTGCTGGGCTCACCACAGGCAGCATCCTGGGGGAGGCGTAACCGTGGCGATGGAACGAATGTCTGTACATATCAACGTGCAAAATGAACCCATTACAACGGGACTGTGACCCCTTATGACTTATTCATTCCGCAGCCCAGGACATGTACAAGCGTTTCGGGTTCAGTAAATGGGAATAAACATCGGGAATACGGTGCCAAGACTAGTCCCCCCCTACTGTACTGACCCTGATATTAGATTGGAAAGCTGTGAAAAAAAGTCTTTTTCAGAGCTTTTCTTCTCTGATTCACATGCAATCCAGTCAAGTTATTCGGACCGCAGAAGACGCTTTGTCAACTCGACTCCAGGACTTTTTATTTCACATTTCCAATTATTTCCAGGAGCATGAACACAGCGAAACGCGGCTGTAACTTAGCAACCGCAGTTGTTACGTAACGTAACGGTCTTTTCTCGTTGTCATCATCTGAGTATCCGTGAAAGTGACGTGAATCGTCTTCACAACAACACTCGAGTAGCGTTTACGTTTTTTTAGTAATAACTTTCTAATTTATGAATGAATGATGAACACGTGTCATCACGTGACGCCTATCTTTAAAAATAGCGGCCATCTTGCTGTCAGGGCTGTGACCAACAGGTGGCGCCAAAAGGTCTTTACCCCAAACAGTCAGAGCTTTTCTTCCCGTCACACACCGGTGACCTTAGCTAGGTCGGTATGATAGCCCAGGGGTCTCAAACTCAATTTACTTGGGGGGCCACTGGAGCTCGGGTCTGGGTGAGACTGGGCCGCATCAGGTTTTCCAAAAAAAAAAAAAACGCATTTATTAAAAACAAAAAAATTTTAAAAACTTCGCTTTGCGCAACATATTGCGCAACTGCAGGGTCTTGAGACACATGCTAACTCGCAAACTAGAGCGCTAGCGACCTAAACGGTAGCCTTCAAGTTATTTCCTTTCAACTTAAATAGCCAAAAACTTACCACTTCCACACGGATAGGGAGGATAACTATTAACAGTTATTTAACCTTTAACATGAACATGAATCAAACGTAATCATTTTTTCTGGGTACATGATACCATACAGCATCCATATAAAAAACTTACCACTTCCACACGGATAGGGAGGATAACTATTAACAGTTATTTAACCTTTAACATGAACATGAATCAAACGTAATAATTTTTTCTGGGTACATGATACCATACAGCATCCATATCAAAAACTTACCACTTCCACACGGATAGGGAGGATAACTATTAACAGTTATTTAACCTTTAACATGAACATGAATCAAACGTAATCATTTTTTCTGGGTACATGATACCATACAGCATGCATATAAAAAACTTACCACTTCCACACGGATAGGGAGGATAACTATTAACTGTTATTTAACCTTTAACATGAACATGAATCAAACGTAATAATTTTTTCTGGGTACATGATACCATACAGCATTCATATCAAACTTGCGCGGGCTGCACTAACATTAAACTTTCACGCGGGCCGCATGTTTGAGACCCTTGATGTAGCCGGAAGCAATATTTACAAAATCTTGGACAATTTTTTATTCTCGTATCGCCGATGAAAAGGAGTCATTGCTGTACTTTTCACCTTGCAGGGTCGGTAAGGATGACTGTGGGGTCTTGGCAAGGGGGGGGGGGGGGGTCATGTTATATTGGGGTCACAATGGTACCGTATGTTTGTATTTTTTCTTTTTCAGTTGCTAGCGCTTTGTCCTCACACAGTTTTTTTTTTTCCTTAAAATAAAGTTTGTGCCAACATAAAGCACAATAAAAATAGCAGCACTAGCCGTCGTGTAAAGCTATGAGTAAGAGTCGAGATGGAGGCACCGCACACATTTTGGGCGGGTTTTGGCCGCTTACTCGGACAAAGACACAAAACATCCCCACTGGCAGAGAGTAAAGATGACTAAACACAAGCAGAAGTGGGATACCATGTTTACATGCCTCGCAAAGTCCTTTTAATACTGGCGGTTCTGCTCTGCTTCATCCTGTTTCTTCTACAAATGGCCGTCCATGAAATAAACATTGGACTCTCCGGAGTCTAACTATCAGTGACCCTTTATTGTCGTGCGCTTTGCAATGCATCAACGTCCAAGCGCCGATAGTATCGTGTTACCGTCGTCTCATCTGCGGTCAACTTTCCCTTCCGACCAAAGCGCCGCTAAATGTTAAGAATGTAGAAAATATTTTTGGATTACTGGGTCCTGCTGCGCCTAATTTTGGCCAAGTAACCGCCAAGGGAGGTTTGACGGGGGGACGCAAGGGGGGGGCGTATATCCGTCCGTCCACTTTTGAAGACCGAAGCCGCTCAACTGCTTCCAGACACGGCCTAAAAGCAGCCTTCGACAGCAGCAATCACTGCTGATCGGGATTGGGGGTGCGGGTGGGGGTCCCATGAGGGGGAACGCTCCAAGACGAGCTCCAAAAGAGCACTAGGAGATCTCTGGTTCATAAAAACAGAAAGAAAATAGTCCTGATTTTACAAGAATAACGTCAAATAAGAGATCAAATGTATAATATTATTATTATTATTATTATTTTGCTACCATTTGGGAAAGTGAAATATAAATAAGATTATCAGAGTTTGTCCCCTGATCCTAAGTATTCCACCAGGAATAACCTTGACCTCTAAACGTATGTTCAGAGTCGGAAGGGACACCTGGAGGTCAAGATGGTTGCATCTCCAGGTTTGGACATGATGAAAGTGCCAGGTGTACCAGGCCACTCGGACAAATAATAGCTTCCATCTTCAGAGGCCCCCAGGATTAACGACACCGACTCGATCCGGCTACGTGATGCTCCGGGGTCTCGATGGGCGGCGTCTCGTATCGGCGATGAAACCGGAGCCGTGAGGCAGCTGGACCGCATCTGTGTCATCTACTGACACGTGGCATTTTACTTCAAAAGACGTTCATAATGACACAGCTGCTCGGATGTGGGGGGGGGGGGGTGTGGGCAGGGGCGGTTGGGGCAAAGGACTTTCACAGGTAAGGACTGGAATTTGGGCTTCTGGAAGTGACGTCCATGTTGATGAGTTGATCAGCAGAGAAGCCTGGTGTATTGTGGGATCAAAAGTAAAAGATGGTGGTGGTAGTGTGAAGGTCAAACACGGTCAAATGCCTGTTCCAAGTCCATAAAGCACATGTAGACCGGTTGGGCCAACTCCCGGTTCCCCTCTAGGAAACGGCAGTGAAAGCTAAAAAAAAAAACAGCAGCATATCCAAGGATTGGCCCCCACTGGGAATGCTAAACTGTTAGCTTAGCATTCCGATCTCATATGTTGACATATTTGTCATATTCGTTGTTGTGAACTCTGACGTCCCAACAAAGCTGACTTTGCTGAGTCAACAAAGTAAATACTGTAAACACTGAATCAACGGTAAAAGATGGTGGTGGTAGTGTGAAGGTCAAACACGGTCAAATGTCTGTTCCAAGTCCATAAAGCACATGTAGACCGGTTGGGCCAACTCCCGGGTCCCCTCCAGGAAACGACAGTGGAAGTTTAAAAAAAAAACAGCATATCCAAGAATTGTCCCCCCTGGGAATGCTAAACTGTTAGCTTAGCATTTCGATCTCATATGTTGACATATTTGTCATATTTGTTGTTGTGAACTCAGACGTCCCAACAAAGCTGACTTTTGCTGAGTCAACAAAGTAAATACTGTAAACACTGAATCAACGGTAAAATATGGTGGTGGTAGTGTGATGGTCTGGGGCTGTTTTGCTGCTTCAAGACCTGGAAGACTTGCTGTGATTAACGGAAGCATGAATTCTCCTGAAGGAGAAGGTCCGGCCATCTGTTGGTGACCTCCAGCTGAAACCAACTCGGGTCCTCCGGCAGGACGAAGATCCAGGAAGTCCACCTCTGAATGGCTGAACGGCTGGAGCGGCCTGGTTAAAGTCCTTTGGCGTTATGACTGCCCTCATGTTTTTCTTCTTCTGGCATCACCAAATAAAAAGCTCAAGAAAAAGCGAAAAAAAACATGATCCATGATCCATTTATTTGCTTTCCATTGGAACACTTAAACTACATCAGACACCATTAGGAGTAATTGGAACAGTGGGGATGGGGGGGGTTGGGGGGGTCGGCGCCCTCCGAGCCCGCACCTGCACGGCGGGGTCAAGGAGTTGTCTGGGCCTGCGGGAGGTCAAAGGTCAGACTCCAGACACACAGATTGAGAAGTCAGCTGCGTGAACTGAGCTTGCAAGCGGATGACGCATTCAAAGGCATCGTGTTAAACATTCTTTCCGATTTTCAGCTTGTAAATCGCGACTCCGCTTCCTGGCGCAGAACGAAAATGATTGTTTTTCAATGAATACGATGCCTGGAATTTTTTTCTGTTTGGCTATGAAAAGGTAATAGTGGCCTTTTAGACTCGCTGGAACTGGATTCATTGTGTAAACTGGTTTAAATCTACTGGGATCGATTTGAATTCCCAATCAAGCACTTTGAAAGAGAACAGTACGATGGAACCTACTACAGAACCATACTGTGGATTTGTTGAGCTGCATGGTGGACGAGTGGCCACACAGCTAGGAGACCCAAGTTCGATTCCACCCTCGGCTATGTCTGTGCGGAGTGTTTTGCGCAGGTTTTCTCCGGGTACTCCGGTTTCCTCCCCCATTCCAAAAACATGCTAGGTTAAACATGCGGCTTGGGGTGCCTCTAGGGACCCGAGCTTGATGAGAAGATAGGTCAATGGTGTCCAAAGTGTGGCCCAGGGGCTTTTTACAGTACGTGGCTGTTTTTTATTTTTATTTTTTGTTTTTTAATTGGCCCGAAGCACATTCTAGAACTATAAGAAACCTAAATAAGAAGATAAAATTGAAAACTGCTGCACAGTGGTGGAGTGGTTACCAGGCAGGCCTCACAGCTAGGAGACCCGAGTTCAATTCCACCCTCGGCCATCTCTGTGTGGAGTTTGCATGTTCTCCCCGTGCATGCATGGGTTTTTTTTTCTGGGTATTCCGGTTTCCTCCCACATTCCAAAAACATGCTAGGTTAATTAGCCACTCCAAATTGTCCATAGGTATGAATGTGAGTGTGAATGGTTGTTTGTCTGTATGTGCCCTGTGATTGGCTGGCCACCAGTCCAGGGTGGACCCCACCTCTCGCCACAAGACAGCTGGGATAGAAAGAGGTATACAAAGGTGTCCAACTCCTGGGGTGAGTCCAGTCGTTCACCACGCTCCACGACCCCCCAGATACTTGAACCCCTCCACCTGGTTCAGGACCTCATTCCAAACCAACTGAGAACCATGGCCTTGGATTTGGAGATGCTGAGTCTCATCCCAGATGTTTCACACTCAGCATCAGGACCACATCGTCTGGGAATAGCAGGGACGATGTCACTCAGTTAGACTCCATGATGGTTCATTTAGTTTCCTTTCATGCTTCAGTTCCTGGTTCATGCTCTTATTTTGTATTCACTTCCTGTGAACACAGTCAAATGCCTGTTCCAAGTCCATAAAGCATATATAAACCGGTTGGGCCAACTCCTGGGTCCAGTCCAGGAAACAGCAGTGAAAGCTAAAAAACAGCAGCATATCGAAGGATTAGCCCCCCTGGGAATGCTAAATTGTTAGCTTAGCATTCCAATCTCATATGTTGACATATTTGTCATATTTGTTGTTGTGAACTCTGACGTCCCAACAAAGCTGACTTTGCTAAGTCAACAAGCTAAGTAAATACTGTAAACATTGAATCAACGGTAAAAGATGGTGGTGGTAGTGTGAAGGTCAAACACGGTCAAATGCCTGTTCCAAGTCCATAAAGCACATGTTGGGCCCTCCAGGAAATGGGAGTGAAAGCTAAAAAAACAGCCGCATATCCAAAAAGGATTGCTCCCACGGTAATGCTAAACTGTTAGCTTAGCATTCCGATCTCATATGTTTACATATTTGTCATATTTGTTGTTTTGTAACAACAAAGCTGACTTTGTTGAGTCAACAAAGCAGTCATATACTTTCACACCTCTGCCACTCGGGGGGTGGGGGCGGGTGGTTTGGGACAGACTGACATGCTTCAAAGGGGGGGGGGTGGCGGCCATTATGTAATCGCCATCATCATCTCAGGAGGAAGAGACGTATTTTTGCTTACGCAAACAAACTTAATGGTTCCGTCTCCAAATCCTCCAGGCTCCAAATGATCACATCTATGAAACTTGCACAGGGGGCGGGGCCATGTGGCCCCCAACGCTACTGTTTATGGTGGACTTATTTGCTGCTGAGCATTTGTGTCGCAACAAGTGCAAATACTGGGAGGTTGCGAGTGCAATCATGTTCATGGAGTGAACATCATCACACCAGCACTGGGGCACTACGACCCCCAGGCACGGCGGTGCAAGGTACAGGTGAACTGATCCCAAGTCAGCCTCTGAGCCTTCCATGGGAACGCGGAGGAGGCCCTTGGCACGTCGTTTTATCGTGTCAACCACAAATTCAGCATCTCCATGTGACTTCGTCAGTGGAATAACTGGTAGGGTAAGTGTGCGTGTGTGTAGTCCCCAGGGTGGAGCGTTCGGCTTTACTTCCAGGATGAGGATGCCATCGACGTACAAGACTTGGAATTAGTGGAGAACTGGTATTTTCCCATTTGGACTTTCTTCAAGAAACTTCACTCCACAGCGCAGGTGAGGATGCGTCCATGTTGTATTTCAATCCTGAAGCACGGCGAATTCCTCAGGGAAAAAGTGGATCTCAGAGATCCATGATTCTAACACGGATCCAAGCGTTGGGGTTTGGAACGGGTCCACAAAGAAGCCGTTCGATCCTGAGCCGAGTGGGGCGGGGACAGCCCGGGATGAGTCGAATAAAATAAAGTCTCCGCTTTGTAAAGCAGGACTGTAAAGTCTTCAGTTGACGCCTTTATTCATAAACAGCTTTTACCAGATGCGTGGTCGACAAAAGCAAATAACCCCCGGGGCTTTAATTAGCACGGTGGCTACGTTGGAAGCATCATGTGGCATCCAGCAGCTTTATGTGCCTCTGCATGCGCTTTAAAATGTTGGCGTTCTGCTTGACGTACTGTTTTCAATGAACTCATCATCAGTGGGTCACTTTGATCCTTTCCGCTACAACAGCATCATGCTAGGTGCTCAATGGTAATGGCAATGGTAATGGTAATGGTAATGGTAATGGTAATGGTAATGGTAATGGTAATGGTAATGGTAATGGTAATGGTAACGGTAACGGTAATGGTAATGGTATTTGAACACGCATCAGATTACAATTGAGTGCATCCCATAATCAGTTCCCAGTTCCACATGTCCAAGAGGAGTAGGAAGAAGCAAAGCTTATTAAATCCTACCCCTCCATCTGGTACTTTTACAATCAGTAACTGTTACATTTGTTCACTTCCTGCTTTCCTAATTTTTATTTTTATTTTTATTTTTATTTTTATTTTTATTTATTTTTATTTTTATTTTTATTTTTATTTTTATTTTTATTTTTATTTTTATTTTTATTTTTATTTTTATTTTTATTTTTTATTCACTTCCTGCTTGATTTTAATTTTAATTTTAATTTTAATTTTAATTTTAATTTTAATTTTAATTTTAATTTTAATTTTAATTTTAATTTTAATTTTAATTTTAATTTTAATTTTAATTTTGTCTGGTCAGATCACAGAGTATTTTCCCAGAGGTCTTAGGGATCCTCAAAAACATGCATCAGATTCCAATTGAGTGCATCCCATAATCAGTTCCCAGTTCCACATGTCCAAAAGGAGTAGGAAGAAGCAAAGCTTATTCAATCCTACCCCTCCATCTGGTACTTTTACAATCAGTAAATGTCACATTTGTTCACTTCCTGCTTTTCTAATTTTAATTTTAATTTTAATTTTAATTTTAATTTTAATTTTAATTTTAATTTTAATTTTAATTTTAATTTTAATTTTAATTTTAATTTTAATTTTAATTTTTAATTTTTTAATTTGTAATTTTTTAATTTTTTAAATAATTTTTTGCTCACTTCCTGCTTTCCTAATAAATATTTATTTTTATTTTTATTTGTATTTGTATTTGTATTTGTATTTGTATTTGTATTTGTATTTGTATTTGTATTTGTATTTGTATTTGTATTTTTATTTTTATTTTTATTTTTATTTTTATTTTTATTTTTATTTGTTCACTTCCTGCTTTCCTAATACAGTTTTTTAATTTTAATTTTAATTTTAATTTTAATTTTAATTTTAATTTTAATTTTAATTTTAATTTTAATTTTAATTTTAATTTTAATTTTAATTTTTATTCAGTCCATCTTTTGTCAAAATGGAGACAAGTCATAACGTTGTTTTAGTTCAGCAGTGGTTTTGGTCTTGGAACCTTTTTCCCAGCGTCTGTCTGATGGTGGACTCATAAAAACTGACCTTAACTGAGGCAAGTGAGGCCTGCAGTTCTTTGGATGTTGTTGTGGGGTCTTTTGTGACCTCTGGGATCAGTCGTCACTTCACTCTTAGGCTCATTTGGGTTGGCAGGGAACTTGTGGGACGGTTCCCCACACGACTAAATCTGTTTGGTGGCAAGAAACCAGGAAGGGCTCAAACACGTGTCCACGCTGCTTTATTTCCACTTTATTTCCAATCCCACCACCACAGGACTGGAGTGGAACCACATCAAGCCGGCCGAGGCCCAAGTTTAGGCTAAGTTTAGGCTAAGTTTAGGCTAAGTTTAGGCTAAGTTTAGGCCAGGCATGACGTCCCAACCCAGACGGTGTGTTGTGCCTTTGCAGACGGGAATCGGAAGTGAATAAATGCATGTCCGCCTCCGGGGAGGCAAAGCCATCTCAACCTGACCAATGGCGTTACAGGAGGTGAGTTGTGACCACCAGCAACCTGAACATCTGAAGGGTACAACTTCTTCAGGTAAATATCAAGTAGTACATGTAAGTAGTACATGTTGCCAGTGTGTGAAAATACTCCGTAGCACCTTTGACCTGTCAAAGTGCAAGCGTCAGCATTTTACTGTTGACAGTGAAGGCGACGTTCATCTACACGGTACAGTTCAAACAAAAGTTTTTTTTTGTTAAAAAAAAAAAAAAATTTTGTTTAAAAAAAAGGTTTTTTTTGTTTAAAAAAAAGTTTTTTGTTAAAAAAAAGTTTTTTTTGTTTAAAAAAAAGTTTTTTGTTAAAAAAAAGTTTTTTTTGTTAAAAAAAAGTTTTTTTGTTTAAAAAAAAGTTTTTTGTTAAAAAAAAGTTTTTTGTTAAAAAATCGATAAAAATGTTTAAAAATCAATATAAAATATCAAATTATTTAGGAGGACTTATGAACATTTTAGGGGTTTTGCCTTATTATATGAAATTTGTCATAGATTTTTTTAGAAATCAATAAAAAAAATATCAATAAAAAATGTCAAATTATTTAATTTGTCAGATATATTTTTGGTTAAAAAAATAATTAAAAAATCAATACAAAATATCAAATTATTTAGGAGGGCATATGAACATTTTAGGGGGCCTGCTTTTGCCTTATTATATTAAATTTGTCAGAGTTTTTTTTAATCAATAAAAAATATCAATAAAAAATGTTAAATTATTTAATTTGTCAGAGTTTTTTTGGTAAAAAAAATCAATTTAAAAATGAATACAAAATATCAAATTATTTAGGCAGGCTTATAAACATTTTAAGGGGCCTGCTATTATATGAAATTTGTCAGAGATTTTTTTAAAAAATCAATAAAAAATATCAATAAAAAATGTCAAATTATTTAATTTGTCAGATTAATTTTTGGTTAAACAATTAATTAAAAAATCAATACAAAATATCAAATTATTTAGGAGGGCATATGAACATTTTAGGGGGCCTGCTTTTGCCTTATTATATTAAATTTGTCAGAGTTTTTTTATCAATAAAAAATATCAATAAAAAATGTTAAATTATTTAATTTGTCAGAGTTTTTTGGTAAAAAAAAAATCAATTTAAAAATGAATACAAAATATCAAATTATTTAGGCAGGCTTATAAACATTTTAAGGGGCCTGCTATTATATGAAATTTGTCAGAGATTTTTTTAAAAAATCAATAAAAAATATCAATAAAAAAATGTCAAATTATTTAATTTGTCAGATATATTTTTGGTTAAAAAATTAATTAAAAAATCAATACAAAATATCAAATTATTTAGGAGGGCATATGAACATTTTAGGGGGCCTGCTTTTGCCTTATTATATTAAATTTGTCAGAGTTTTTTTTAAATCAATAAAAAATATTAATAAAAAATGTTACATTATTTAATTTGTCAGAGATTTGTTTGGTAAAAAACATCAATTTAAAAAATTAATACAAAATATCAAATTATTTAGGAGGGCATATAAACATTTTAAGGGGCCTGCTTTTGCCCTATTATATGAAATTTGTCAGAGATTTTTTTTTAAATCAATAAAAAATATCAATAAAAAATGTCAAAATACTTAATTTGTCAGACATTTTTTTGTAAAAAAAATCAATTTCAAAAAATCAATACAAAATATCAAATTATTTAAGAGGGCTTATCAACATTTTAGGAGGCCTGCTTTTGCCCTATTATATGAAATTTGTCAGAGATTTAAAAAAATCAATAAAAAATAAAAAATATCAATAAAAAAATGTCAAATGATTTAATTTGTCAGACATTTTTTTGGTAAAAAGAATCAATTAAAAAAATCAATACAAAATATCAAAATATTTGGGAGGGCTTATGAACACTTTAGTGGGCCTGCTTTTGCCCTATTATATGAAATTTGTCAGATTTTTTTTTTTAAATCAATAAAAAATATCAATAAAAAATGTCAAATTATTTAATTTGTCATAGATTTTTTTGTAAAAAAATCAATTTCAAAAAATCAATACAAAATATCAAATTATTTAAGAGGGCTTATCAACATTTTATGGGGCCTGCTTTTGCCCTATTATATGAAATTTGTCAGAGATTTTAAAATAAATAAATAAAAAATAAGAATATCAATAAAAATTGTCAAATTATTTAATTTGCCAGAGATTTTTTTTGTAAAAAAAATCAATTAAAAAAATCAATACAAAACATTTTCGGGGCCTGCTTTTGCCCTATTATATGAAATTTGTCAGAGATGTGTCAGAGAAAAAAATCAATAAATAAAAAAATATCAATAAAAAATGTCAAATTATTTAATTTGTCAGAGATTTTTTTTTAAAAATCAATAAAAAATAAAAAATATCAATTAAAAAATGTCAAATGATTTAATTTGTCAGAGATTTTTTGGGTAAAAAAATTAATTAAAAAAAATCAATACAAAATATCAAATTATTTCGGAGGGCTTATTAACATTTTAGGCGGCCTGCTTTTGCCCTATTATATGAAATTTGACAGAGATTAAAAAAATCAATAAAAAATAAAAAAATCAATAAAAATTGTCAAATTATTTAATTAGCCAGAGATTTTTTTTGTAAAAAAATAAATTAATTAAAAAAATGAATACAAAACATTTTCGGGGCCTGCTTTTGCCCTATTATATGAAATTTGTCAGAAATGTGTCAGAGAAAAAATCAATAAATAAAAAAAATATCAATAAAAAATGTCAAATTATTTAATTTGTCAGAGATTTTTTTTTTTGTAAAAAAAAACAATTAAAAAAATCAAATTATTCAGAAGGACTGAAGCCCCCCCTCAAATAAGCCTAATGACACCACTGGCGGCGTCATCATGAAGCGGCGTCTGTGTACTATCTTGTCCTAACGTGCTACATGTATGCTATATGCTATGTAACTGTTCCAGTGCCATCCGACAGCCGTACTCCTGACCTCAGTCTTGGCGGCGGTCCTGGGCTCCCTGCAGGTCGGCTACCACACAGGCAATGTCAACGCCCCCGCCAAGGTGATTTTAGGACATTGTGTCGGTCTCTAACGCTAACAACTGGCAATGATCTTAACTCAAAGAAAGATCAATCAATCTTAATCATGTCTCAGAGGAGTATTGGAAGCGTGAAGCTTGAAGTTCCGAAACTTTGGAAGTGCTTCAGACAAGCCCCTGTTTGTGTGTCTAAAGTTATACATTTAAAAATGGAATATTTTTGCAATTTGAGCATAGAAAACCTACTTCGGATCTTCCAAGTTGATTTGTTAGCATTATTAGAGCCCTCTAGACATGAAATAACACCCCTATAGTCACCTCTACAGTCGTTTACCCAATACGGCAGGGGTCTCAAACTCAATTTACTTGTGGGCCACTGGAGCTCGGGTCTGGGTGAGACTGGGCCGCATCAGGTTTTCCAAATAAAAAAAAAAAAAACGCATTTATTAAAAAAAAAAAAATTAAAAACTTTGCTTTGGTTCCAATTTTCTACAATAAAAGCTCTGATAAAACATTCCACTGTTCTCAAATATCTTAATTTTTATTTTTCTACACAAAATAAGATGAAAAATAAATATCAATCAGTAATAAATATAATAATAATAAAAGGGCAAATAATAAAAACTTAAGAAAGGTCTTGAGACACATGCTAACTCGCAAACTAGAGAGCTAGCGACCAAAACGGTAGCCTTCAAGTTATTTCCTTTCAACTTAAGTAGCCAAAAACTTACCACTTCCACACGGATAGGGAGGATAACTATTAACAGTTATTTAACCTTTAACATGAACATTAATTGAACTAACATTAAACTTTCATATCAAGGCGGGGGCCTCAAACTAGTGTCCAGCGGGCCACATTTGGCCCGCGGGCCGCGTGTTTGAGACCCCTGCAATGAGGTAACAATTATTACCTCATGCTTTGCCGTACCCAAATCCACGACAACCGTTCTTGTTTTCAGATCATGGAACAGTTTTTCAATGAGACCATGAGAGACCGACACAACCAAACCATCTCAGACCACAGCCTGACCCTCCTGTGGTCCCTGTCCGTCAGCATTAAGGACTTTGGAGCTCTGTTGGGCTCGCTGGGAGTCAAACATCTAGCAGATTCGCTCGGACGGTGAGAATAAAATTCCCAACGGAGCCGACGTGTTATTCCGAAACTGTTATCCTCTCTCCCGGTCCAGGCGTAATTCCATACTGGTGGTGAATTGTTTATCCGTGGTGGGAGCGTGCCTGATGGTCATCTCCAAAGCCATACGAGCATTTGAGACTCTCATACTAGGAAGACTCTTGTTCGGTTTGTTCTGCGGCCTGGTGATGAGTCTGAACCCGCTCTACATCCAGGAAGTGTCCCCCACCAGTCTGAGAGGGGCCTTTGCGACGCTGAACCAGGTGGCCTTTGCTTCAGGGATCCTGCTGGGCATGGTGAGGCCGGGGCCAGAAGAACACCTCGCCTGGTGGCGTGCGGTTATGAAGGTTTATGTGGGTCTTGCAGGTGTCCGGCCTGGAGACGGTGTTGGGGACGGTAGACCGCTGGGACATGATGCTGTCTCTGTCCTTGATCCCGGCTCTGGCGCAGTACCTGATCTTGCCTTTCTGCCCCGAGAGCCCTCGATACCTGCTGATCAACAAAGGACAGGAAAGCAAAGCGGACGCCGGTGGGAAATGCGGTAGTAGTGGACGGCGTTGCGTTTTTTATGTTTGAATCCCTTTTTCCTTGTCACCAGCGCTGCTGAAGCTGAGAGGAAACCGAGACGTTGTCCTCGCCGAGCTGGAGGAGATGAAAGGAGAGGCGGCGCACACTCAGCCTCGAGTGTCCATCTGCCAGTTCCTGAAGAAGCGAAGCTACAGGCTGCCCATCGTCATCGTCCTCTTCGTCAACTTGGCCAGCCAGCTGTCTGGGTTCAATGCGGTGCGTTCCTCGTTTAAAAACATCCTAAACGTTGCATGACTGTGTGACAGATGCTCGTTCGTTCTTCAATCCCATAAAAAGTCCCAAACGTTCCCTTTCAGTGGGATAAAACGCTAATGCCTGGATGATGTTGATCTTGGCGTCTTCTTCTATCTTTGGTCACCAACAGTCCACTTCATAAAACCTATAGAGGTCAATATGTCAGTCTATACCAGGGGTCTCAAACACACGGCCCGCGGGCCACATTTGGTTTGAGGCCCCCGCCTTGATATGAAAGTTTACGTTTACGTTTGATTCATGTTCATGTTAAAGGTTAAATAACTGTTAATAGTTATCCTCCCTATCCGTGTGGAAGTGGTAAGTTTTTGGCTATTTAAGTTGAAAGGAAATAACTTGAAGGCTACCGTTTAGGTTGCTAGCTCTCTAGTTTGCGAGTTAGCATGTGTCTCAAGACCCTGCAGTTGCGCAATATTGTTTGAGTGAATAATTGAATATGAAATATGAAATATGAAATATGAAATATGAAATACGAAATATGAAATAAAAAACAATAAAAACAGCAAAAAAGACGGCTGCAGACATATGCAGGTGCCGATCAAGTCTGGTGCTTGTGTCTCACATGAGTGTACAGTGTACTAGAGTACTTCGTATTTATTCACACTATCTTCTAATATACCATATGTATTTTATGTAATTTTGCCATTTTTATGTTTGAAAATGCTTAATTAATTTATGAAAAAATACAAATAATTTGTTTGAGTGCATAATTGAATATGGTATGAAATATGAAATATGAAATATGAAATATGAAATATGAATATGGTGACAATAAAAACAGCAAAAAAGACGGCTGCAGACGTTTGGTCCCCAAAGGTGCCGATCAAGTCTGGTGCTTGTGTCTCACGTGAGTGTACAGTGTAGAATACTTCATATTTATTCACAGTATCTTCTAATATACCGTATGTATTTTATGTAATTTTACCATTTTTATGTTTGAAAATGCTTAATTAATTTATGAAAAAATACAAATAATTTGTTTGAGTGCATAGTTGAATATGAAATATGAAATATGAAACACGAAACATGGAATATGAAATATGAAGTATGAAAGATGAAATATTAAGTATGAAATATGAAATATGAAATACGAAATATGAAATATGAAATGTGAATATGGTGACAATAAAAACAGCAAAAAAGACGGCTGCAGACGTTTGGTCCCCAAAGGTGCCGATCAAGTCTGGTGCTTGTGTCTCACGTGAGTGTACAGTGTAGAATACTTCATATTTATTCACAGTATCTTCTAATATACCATATGTATTTTATGTAATTTTGCCATTTTTATGTTTGAAAATGCTTAATTAATTTATGAAAAAATACAAATAATTTGTTTGAGTGCATAATTGAATATGAAATATGAAACACGAAACATGGAATATGAAATATGAAAGATGAAATATTAAGTATGAAATATGAAATATGAATATGGTGACAATAAAAACATCAAAAAAGACGTTTGGTCCCCGAAGGTGCCTGAGATGTTCATTCTTTGTTTCAATTTCGGATTCTGAAATTTTTTTTTCAGAAAAATTCATTCCTGCTTTTTTTTTTTTTACAGGTCATCAATTATTCCACCACAATATTCCAGGCCTCGTTCGACCAGGCCAAGTACCTGACCCTGGGGGTGGGGGCGGTCAACGTCACCTTCACGTTGGTGGCAGTGAGTCCTGGTTCCTCTTGCTTTAGTTTCTCCCTAAGCTCCGATCTAAGGAGTCTCAGATGTGGTTTTTATCTTCAGTTTTTCCTGATGGAAAAGGCGGGAAGAAGGCGATTGCTCCTGATCGGTTTCATCTGCATCGCGCTGTGCAGCTTACTCATGACCGTGGTCGATTCCGTATTGGTAAGATCCTTTTATATCTTCACTCTTTTTTTCAAGCGAGATCCCAAATATGAAGGGGGGGGCGGCGGGAACTGTTAAGTACGGTGCACCCGAATAACTCCAAAAATATTGGCCGAAAAATACATCAAGAAAAAACAGGACAAGACAAAGTTTTCAGACATTTTCAGATGTGTAGCGAAGCCTGTCCAGGGAGGCGCTCGAGCTAGATGCTGGAGCCAACTCAACTGGCTCCTCTAACTGACCCAAACTGTCAGTCAAACAGGTTCCTGGAACGGATCTGTGAGGGTCCATCGTGGAACTCGTTGACCAAAAAACCTTTCTATCCACTGTCCAGCATCTGGTCCCACAGATGGGGACCCTGCAGGTCCTGCTGGTGTTCTGCCTGATCTCCGCCTATGAGCTGGGTCCCGGACCAATCTCCTGGTTCCTCGCCGGGGAACTGTTTGACCAGCCGGGCCGACCCATCGGTATGGCCTTTTCCAGTATGCTGAACTGGGGAGGGAAGTTTGTTCTGGCGCTGCTCTTTCCTCCGGTGCTGGTGAGTTTCTACTGATGCCCAATGGATGCCCCCTTTGGGTGGGTGGATGCCCCCAAATAGAACCAAGATTGGAGTCTTGTTATGTCCCCGACGTTGTTTATGTTCCATTTGTAAATATGGGAATATCTTTTCCACGCAGAAACTCATCGGCGGATACACGTACCTCCTCTTCATGGTCCTGGCGGTAATCGGTTTTGTCTTTACCTGGTTTCAACTTCCCGAGACAAAAGGCCGCACGTTTGACGAGATAGCGGAGGAGTTCAGGGGGAAGGACTTCCTCCCGTTGCACAATAAGAACTGTTTCAACACCTTCACCTAAAGGGACCTTTAGCGCCTTCCATAAATGCATCCATGTTATTAAAAATGGGGGCGCCCCGCCCAGCCGCCCCACAAATTATCTTTGGTAAAGATTCCAAAAAATGACAGTGAATCACTATCACTGTACTTCCATGCCAGTCATGTGACTAATCTGTACATTAAGATTAAAACGGGACCCCGCCGGGGTGGGTGGATGGGGGCAGCCAGCCATCTACAGACTGTACGCTCTGGCATCTCTTGCTCTACCATGAATCACTACCATGATTGTCATATGATGGTAGAGTCTCATTCAGACCTACTTCCTGCTTATGTTCTATCATCATCCTAGGAACTGTACTTCCTAAGCCGTATTCTCTAGATGGATACACGCAGTACATGGATGCTTCATTCATCTCCAGGAGAAATTCCCTAGAAATTCCCTCGCCAACCTAGTGGGTGAGCGGGAAACACAAGGATGCATAACTATGTTGGAAATACGGTAATATCATTTCATATTCATATCAATTCATATCACGGACATCATCATTTGGGGGACAATAAAGATTTCAAAATCCACCTGCGTTGTTTGGTGACTTTCTTATATTAAAAAAATAATATTTTAATAGTAATTTTCTTCAAATAAGGTTTAGATCTCATCTGGTCCCGTTCTCGTAGATAAGAAATAATGCTAATGCTAATCATATTTTCCAGAAAAGCTAAAATGTTGACACAAGATACATTTTTACACTTTTACACAGCCTTCATCCTGATGACCTTCAGCCTGGTGACCTTCAGCCAGGATAGATTCTCCAATCCATACGGCTTGCAGACTTTCAATACAATATTAACAGATTAACCACAACCCTAACCCTAACCCTAACCCTAACCCTGACCCTAACCCTTAACCCCAACCGTAACCCTTACCCTTAACTCCAACCCTAACCCTAACCCTAAATCTAACCCTAACCCTTTACCCCAACCCTTAACCCAACCCTAACACATAACCCTAACCCTTAACCCCAACCCTTAACCCTAACCCTTAACCCCAACCCTTAACCCAACCCTAACCCTTAACCCTAACCCTTAACCCCAACCATAACCCTAACCCTAACGCTAATCCCCCTAACCCCGCAACCCCTAACCCTACCCTAACCCCCCTAACCCCTACCCTAACCCCTAATCCTAACCCCCCTAACCCTAACACTAATCCTAACCCCTAACCCATAAACCTTAACCCTACCTTAACCCATAACCCTAACCCCCCTAACCCTACCCTAACCCCTAACTCTAAACCTAACTCCTAACCCCTAACACTAACCCTAACCCCCTAACCCTAAGTAACCCTAACCTAACCCTAACCCCCCTAACCCAAACGCTAACCCCCTAAGCCCTAACCGTAACCCTACCCTAACCCCCCAATCCTAACCCTAACCCTAACCCATAACCCTAACCCTTAACCCCAACCCTAACCCTCACCCTAACCCTAACCCTAACCCTAACCCTAACCCTTAACCCCAACCCTAACCCTTAACCTTAACCCTAACCCTAACCCTAACCCTAACCCTGTTATTATGTCTATTATATTGGATAATACAAGTAAAAGTGACTATTCATGTCACCATCCATAAGTTGGGTTAGGGTTAGGGTTAGTTTGCTCCCCTTCTGGGCCTTAGTTCCATGCCCTTATTTAGGCTTGGCTGTTGGGCTAGGGGTTAGGCCTAGGGTTGGGGTCAGGGGTTAGGCCTAGGGTTAGGTTTAGGGTTGGGGTTAGGCCTAGGGTTGGGGTTAAAGTTAGGGTTGGGTTTGGGGCAAGGGTTGTGGTTTGGGTTAGGTTTAGGCTTAGGCCTAGGGTTAGGTTTAGGGTCAGGGTTAGGCTTAGGTTTAGGACTACGGTTGGGGTTAGGCCTAGGGTTAGGTTAAGGGTTAGGGGTTAGGCCTAGGGTTAGGGTTGGGGTTAAGGGTTAGGGTTATGGTTTGCGTCTGTAAAATTATTAGACTTCAGGTGAAGGTCATGGTTTTGGCCTGTTTTTGAAAAAAATATTTTTAAAAATTCAAAATAATTGTTGGACCATAATCTTTGTAATGCTAAATCACGAATGTGCAAAGGTTTGATCATCAACTGATCGATTTGATCAGTTTTTGTGCAACTTTTGAGTTTTTTTTCCACCATAAAAACTATAGTGTGCTATAGTTCTATGATAACTTTACCTTGTATAAAAGTCCTTATAGAATTGAGCAGTAAACAACATATTTCTTGCCCTGGTGAATACATTTGAATGACCCAGTATACCCAGTATGCCATTGTTGTTAGTAATACTAGAACCTTACAATAAGAACGTTGTCAACTCCTATGAGGTTGTATGATTTATGATGGCAGTTTGACGGAAAGATAAAACCCTTGTAGACTTCAACACGTCTGCAGTATTTGTTCCACCAGGAGGTGGAGCCAAACGTCAGGTAGCTCACATGAAGCAAAGCGGTCCTTGTTGCTGAAGCTGGAACACCTCCCCTGTTCGTCTCCCCCAAGATGAAGACAGTGCAGTCTCACAGTTCAGCTAACTTTATATTTATATTTTTATTTGCTATATTTTGCCAGCGCCAGCTACTGCGGACCGAAGGTAGGGAAAGAGGATTATTCCTAAGAAGGCATGTCATATTTGTGTCGTGTTTGTCCAAAACAGCAAACACAAAGACCCACGCGGTGTACCAAAGACCCGCGTTCATCAGCAGGAAAAGCGGCGACCAAAGCGTTGAGATGAGCTGCCGGCACAGCATAACCAACTACGATGTCTTCCTCTGGTACAAACAAGGCCGACACGGCGTCCTCCAGCACCTGGGCTATCAGATGTTTCCAAAGCTCGAGGAGAACCTGGAAGGGAAAATCCACATCAGTGGAGACGGCCGCCAATATTCCAACCTGTCCATCTCTCATTTGGAATTGGAAGACAGCGCCGTGTACTACTGCGTGTCGCCCACGGTGCTGCCGAGTCAGCTCACATTGACGCAAAAACACAAAAAAACACTCTTATCGTTTTCCATCTAAATCAACACCTGCAACATGTGAGCGTCAATCATCCCTTTTTGATGCCGAACCGCTGGGTCACATGTTAGTTCTTATGTGGAAAAATCAGTCAAGAAAAACATTTAGAAGCAGTGATTTAAAAAAAACAACATAAGTTTTTATAAATAACTGCATCAAATGTTGTGCAAATGTTTGTTAAGTTTAAAACTGAGGGCTATTGTTTTATTGGACGAAATATACTATTAACTAATAACTAAAATACTAATATAAATATACTCTCAGAAATATCATAGTTTCTGCATGTTTATGTCATGACAACAATATGGTCATATCACCCAAAATAAAAATAAAAATAAAAATAAAAATAAAAATAAAAATAAAAATAAAAATAAAAATAAAAATAAAAATAAAAATAAAAATAAAAATAAAAATAAAAATAAAAATAACAAATGTGACAGTTACTGATTGTAAAAGTACAAGATTGAGGGGTAGGATTTAATAAGCTTTGCTTCTTCCTACTCCTTTTGGACATGTGGAACTGGGAACTGATTATGGGATGCACTCAATTGGAATTGGACGAAATATACTATTAACTATTAACTAAAATACTAATATAAATATACTCTCAGAAATATCATAGTTTCTGCATGTTTATGTCGTTTTGTGCCATTTGTGCAACCACCTGAAGACAACAATATGGTAATATCACCAAAAATAAAAATAAAAATATGATATTATTAACAATAATAATAAAAAACTAATAATAACATTATTTAATAATAATATTAATAATAAATAATATACTTAATTAATAATAATAAATTAATAATATTAATTAACTAAATGTAATTAAAATTAAAATTAACTATATTAGGAAAGCAGGAAGTGAAAAAATAAAAATAAAAATAAAAATAAAAATAAAAATAAAAATAAAAATAAAAATAAAAATAAAAATAAAAATAAAAAAAAAAAATAAATAAAAAAAAAATAAAAATAAAAATAAAAATAAAATGATATTATTAACAATAATAATAAAAAACTAATAATAACATTATTTAATAATAATATTAATAATAAATAATATACTTAATTAATAATAATAAATTAATAATATTAATTAACTAAATGTAATTAAAATTAAAATTAACTATATTAGGAAAGCAGGAAGTGAAAAAATAAAAATAAAAATAAAAATAAAAATAAAAATAAAAATAAAAATAAAAATAAAAATAAAAATAAAAATAAAAATAAAAATAAAAATAAAAATAAAAATAAAAAAAAAAATAAAAAAAAATAAAAATAAAATGATATTATTAACAATAATAATAAAAAACTAATAACAATAATTAATAATACTAATAATAAATAATATACTTAATTAATAATAATAAATTAATAATATTAATCAACTAAATGTAATTAAAATAAAAATTAACTACTTTAGGAAAGCAGGAAGTGAACAAAATAAAAATAAAAATAAAAATAAAAATAAAAATAAAAATAAAAATAAAAATAAAAATAAAAATAAAAATAAAAATAAAAATAAAAATAAAAATTAGGAAAGCAGAAAGTGAACAAATGTAACAGTTACTGAGTGTAAAAGTACCAGATGGAGGGGTAGGATTTAATAAGCTTTGCTTCTTCCTACTCCTTTTGGACATGTGGAACTGGGAACTGATTATGGGATGCACTCAATTGGAATCTGATGCATGTTCAAATGAAATTAAACCATTACCATTACCATTACCATTACCATTACCATTACCATTACCATTACCATATAGAAAACTCATGGATTCATGTTCCCTTTTGCTTTGTCTGGGGTTTATTCAAACTTTCCCACCCGTAGTCCTTGAACGCACCATAGCCATCCATCCATTTTCTATGCCGCTCATCCTCATTAGCGCACCATAGCTGACAAAAAAATGAATGTATGTATACATTTCTCTCATCCTTGACTCCTAATGTTAGTACTTTGTTATATATAATTGTACAAATAGTACATTTGGAATACAGGAAGTGAACAAAATGATTGGAATTGATGTGAATGAAATAGGATAGGATGAAATAAACTTTGCTTCTTCCTACTCCTTTTTTGGACACGTGGAAGTGTGAATTCCAATATAACTTGTATGAATGTTCATATTAATCCACACAGATTTGCCCAACAAAGATTTGAACCCGCATCTTCCAGCTTTCCTGGCTGTGTAGCCAACATGCTAACCATCAGGCCACCATGCAGCCAATAACCACAAGCATTTATTGCTATTTCTGGGAGAATTCAACCTTCTCAAGAACCAAGATGCTAATAAAACATATTGTATTTTGGTAGATTTGCTGAGAGAAAAAGCACTTAAATCAGTGACAACAAATGTATTATTTTTTTACCAAACAAGATGATTCATGTTTTTGAAAAAATAAGCCTCAAAACGTCAGTGGGACATTTTAGGCTGCAACAATCGCAATAAAAGCCCGCCCGCAGCAGCACTTCTTTAATCACACAAAGTCCTGGAGGATGTCTTCTGCCGCATCTGGTCTTGTCCTTGTCTTGCTTACACGTAATAATAAGATTACGATTTCTACTTCATGTCGTCTCTTGTGTTTGGATGAATGCTAACTTCTATATGATATTATATGATATTATCGCAGACCAAACCTGGAGTGTCCAGTTTCAGCTTTCTGCACCCAAACTGGTCCCCGAAGATTCACAGGTGGATCTTCAGTGCAGTCACGATGACAACAGCCAGGACATCATGCTGTGGTACCACCAAGGCAAAGGCAGCCGCCTCATTGGCCTCATCGGGTCCAGCTACATCGGCAACAAGCCCGTCTACAGGCGTCAAGACGATCGCTTCAGAATAACACGAGAGGACGTGCAAAGCGGATCTCTCAGCATTCTCAGAGTCAAACTGTCAGACGCAGGTGTGTACTTCTGCGGAACTAGCACACGGTGACACGCTTAGTGGCGCCCCCCCGCACAAAACTCACAATACCTTCAGGACAAGTTAGACCTTTGCAACAAACGGCCAACATTTGTGTTGTTCTGGCAACACTGAACTCATCATTGGTATCGACATGTCAGTCAATGTTTGATATATCTGATATATCAGCTGGAATCAATACTAAAATGTCCCTCATTTATCACTGTTCCACCAAGTGGATGAACGATCAGCTGGGATCGATAATAAAATGTCCCTCATTTATCACTGTTCCACCAAGTGGATGAACTATCAGCTGAGATCGACACTAAAAATGTCCCTCATTTGTCACTGTTCCACCAAGTGGATGAACTATCAGCTGGGATCGATACTAAAATGTCCCTCATTTATCACTGTTCCACCAAGTGGATGAACTATCTGCTGGGATCTATACTAAAATGTCCCTCATTTATCACTGTTCCACCAAGTGGATGAACTATCAGCTGGGATCGACACTAAAATGTCCCTCATTTATCACTGTTCCACCAAGTGGATGAACTGTCAGCTGAGATCGATACTAAAATGTCCCTCATTTATCACTGTTCCACCAGGTGGATGAACTATCTGCTGGGATCTATACTAAAATGTCCCTCATTTATCGCCCTTTGCAACAAACGGCCAACATTTGTGTTGTTCTAGCAACACTGAACTCATCATTGGTATCGACATGTCAGTCAATGTTTGATATATCTGATATATCAGCTGGAATCAATACTAAAATGTCCCTCATTTATCACTGTTCCACCAAGTGGATGAACGATCAGCTGGGATCGATAATAAAATGTCCCTCATTTATCACTGTTCCACCAAGTGGATGAACTATAACCTGAGATCGACACTAAAAATGTCCCTCATTTGTCACTGTTCCACCAAGTGGATGAACTATCAGCTGGGATCGATACTAAAATGTCCCTCATTTATCACTGTTCCACCAAGTGGATGAACTATCTGCTGGGATCTATACTAAAATGTCCCTCATTTATCACTGTTCCACCAAGTGGATGAACTATCAGCTGGGATCGACACTAAAATGTCCCTCATTTATCACTGTTCCACCAAGTGGATGAACTGTCAGCTGAGATCGATACTAAAATGTCCCTCATTTATCACTGTTCCACCAGGTGGATGAACTATCTGCTGGGATCTATACTAAAATGTCCCTCATTTATCGCCCTTTGCAACAAACGGCCAACATTTGTGTTGTTCTAGCAACACTGAACTCATCATTGGTATCGACATGTCAGTCAATGTTTGATATATCTGATATATCAGCTGGAATCAATACTAAAATGTCCCTCATTTATCACTGTTCCACCAAGTGGATGAACTATCAGCTGAGATCTATACTAAAATGTCCCTCATTTATCACTGTTCCACCAAGTGGATGAACTATAACCTGAGATCGACACTAAAAATGTCCCTCATTTATCACTGTTCCACCAAGTGGATGAACTATCTGCTGGGATCTATACTAAAATGTCCCTCATTTATCACTGTTCCACCAAGTTGATGAACTATCTGCTGGGATCTATACTAAAACGTCCCTCATTTATCACTGTTCCACCAAGTGGATGAACTATCAGCTGGGATCGACACTAAAATGTCCCTCATTTATCACTGTTCCACCAAGTGGATGAACGATCAGCTGAGATCGACAATAAAAATGTCCCTCATTTATCACTGTTCCACCAAGTGGATGAACGATCAGCTGGGATCGATAATAAAATGTCCCTCATTTATCACTGTTCCACCAAGTGGATGAACTATCTGCTGGGATCTATACTAAAATGTCCCTCATTTATCACTGTTCCACCAAGTGGATGAACTATCTGCTGGGATCTATACTAAAACGTCCCTCATTTATCACTGTTCCACCAAGTGGATGAACTATCAGCTGAGATCGACAATAAAAATGTCCCTCATTTATCACTGTTCCACCAAGTGGATGAACGATCAGCTGGGATCGATAATAAAATGTCCCTCATTTATCACTGTTCCACCAAGTGGATGAACTATCAGCTGGGATCAACACTAAAATGTCCCTCATTTATCGCCCTTTGCAACAAACGGCCAGTGTTCTAGCAACACTGAACTCATCATTGGTATCGACATGTCAGTCAATGTTTGATATATCTGATATATCAGCTGGAATCAATACTAAAATGTCCCTCATTTATCACTGTTCCACCAAGTGGATGAACTATCAGCTGCGATTGATACTAAAATGTCCCTCATTTATCACTGTTCTACCAAGTGGATGAACTATCCGCTGAGATCGACACTAAAAATGTCCCTCATTTATCACTGTTCCATCAAGTGGATGAACTATCAGCTGGGATCGATACTAAAATGTCCCTCATTTATCACTGTTCCACCAAGTGGATGAACTATCAGCTGGGATCGACACTAAAATGTCCCTCATTTATCACTGTTCTACCAAGTGGATGAACTATCAGCTGAGATCGATAAGACATAAATATTGTACTTGTGTGTTCCGAGAGGTTTTAGCTTGCTATCTCTTCCAGTCGCCATAGCAACCAGCATGAATACGATCATAATACCATCATAATGTCTTTGGAAGCATTTTATGAATACCTTATATTTGTATTTTACTTCATTTAACCATTTGTAAAACAAACATAATAATGGATGGGTGGATGCATGGATGGATAGATGGATGGATGGATGATGGATGATGGATGGATGATGGATGAATGGATGGATACATAGTTGGATGGATGGATGTATGGATGCATGGATGGATGGATGGATGCATGGTTGGATGGATGGATGTATGGATGGATGCATGGATGGACGGATGGGTGGATGGATGGATGGATGGATGAATGGATGTCCCCCTCTGTTAGAGCAAGATAAAACGGCGAGATGGGGATCGGTCCTGTGGCCGCGTGGTTGCGGTGACTAAAGGCGTGAAAAGACGCTGTGGGTTTTTGAGCAAGGTGTTCCCAGCGTGGGTACAGGCCCACTGCCGCTTCAGAGGTTCACTTTGACAGAGGAACAAAGCTAAAAGTGCTGGGTAAGAAAACACTTTTAGTTCACTTTCATGTTTCTTCATCTCATCTTTGGAGATGTCCCGGAATGATGTCATGGGAGGTGGAATGTTCTTGGGAAAACAAAGGGGAGCATCAGGAGTTAAGACCTGTTGAGTTTGGGCTTATTTCACGGATGCACTGGGACTTTAACGTAAGACAGCATTTATAATCCTCTTGGCTGCTTTTCATCATTTGGAATGGAAGTATTTTCCATCAAGTTTGGTTGGTTTTGTGGCCTCAGATGTTGCTTTAATGCGATGTAGTAGAAATGGCAAGTTTTGTACTAAGACTGTAGTAACTGTAGTAAGTTACTGTACTAAGACTGTAGTAACATTCATACATTTGTACTAAGACTGTAGTAACATTCATACATTTGTACTAAGACTGTAGTAACATTCATACATTTGTACTAAGACTGTAGTAACATTCATACATTTGTACTAAGACTGTAGTAACATTCATAAATTTGTACTAAGACTGTAGTAACATTCATGCATTTGTACTAAGACTGTAGTAACATTCATACATTTGTACTAAGACTGTAGTAACATTCATGCATTTGTACTAAGACTGTAGTAACATTCACGCATTTGTACTAAGACTGTAGTAACATTCATACATTTGTACTAAGACTGTAGTAACGTTCATACATTTGTACTAAGACTGTAGTAACGTTCATACATTTGTACTAAGACTGTAGTAACGTTCATACATTTGTACTAAGACTGTAGTAACGTTCATACATTTGTACTAAGACTGTAGTAACATTCATACATTTGTACTAAGACTGTGGTAACATTCATACATTTGTACTAAGACTGTGGTAACATTCATACATTTGTACTAAGACTGTAGTAACATTCATACATTTGTACTAAGACTGTAGTAACATTCATACATTTGTACTAAGACTGTAGTAACATTCACACATTTGTACTAAGACTGTAGTAACATTCATACATTTGTACTAAGACTGTAGTAACATTCATACATTTGTACTAAGACTGTAGTAACATTCACACATTTGTACTAAGACTGTAGTAACATTCATACATTTGTACTAAGACTGTAGTAACATTCATACATTTGTACTAAGACTGTGGTAACATTCATACATTTGTACTAAGACTGTAGTAACATTCATACATTTGTACTAAGACTGTAGTAACATTCACACATTTGTACTAAGACTGTAGTAACATTCATACATTTGTACTAAGACTGTAGTAACATTCATACATTTGTACTAAGACTGTAGTAACATTCACACATTTGTACTAAGACTGTAGTAACATTCATACATTTGTACTAAGACTGTAGTAACATTCACACATTTGTACTAAGACTGTAGTAACATTCATACATTTGTACTAAGACTGTAGTAACATTCATACATTTGTACTAAGACTGTAGTAACATTCATACATTTGTACTAAGACTGTAGTAACATTCATACATTTGTACTAAGACTGTAGTAACATTCATACATTTGTACTAAGACTGTAGTAACATTCATACATTTGTACTAAGACTGTAGTAACATTCATACATTTGTACTAAGACTGTAGTAACATTCATACATTTGTACTAAGACTGTAGTAACATTCATACATTTGTACTAAGACTGTAGTAACATTCATACATTTGTACTAAGACTGTAGTAACATTCATACATTTGTACTAAGACTGTAGTAACATTCATACATTTGTACTAAGACTCTTATGAAGTCTTATGAACTCTTATGAAGTCTTATGAAGTCTTATGAACTCTTATGAAGTCTTATGAAGTCTTATGAAGTCTTATGAAGTCTTATGAACTCTTATGAAGTCTTATGAAGTCTTATGAAGTCTTATGAAGTCTTCATAGACTCTTGGCCTATTTTGGGTTTTCCAGAACCAGGCCATCTTGTCAAGCCGCCTGCGGTCACCTTGCTACCACCTTCTCCCGAGGAGTGTCCCAACGGGGGCAAGAGGAAGAAGACGCTAGTGTGCGCGGTCACCGGCTTCTTCCCGGACCAGGTGGTGGTCTCCTGGCAGGTGGATGGCAGCCCCGTCACAGACGGCGTGGCGACGGACGGCGACGCCCTGCAGGACGGAACCTTCTACAAAATGAGCAGCAGGCTGAGGGTGGAGGCGGACGCGTGGTTCACACCCGGCAGGACCTTCACCTGCATCGGCAGCTTCTTTAACGGGAACCGGACCAGCTTTCATTCGGATAGCGTTTACGGCGCTGAAGGTCAGCAAAGCATCAGCTACAAAGTCAGATCTTTTGAACGTTTTTTTTTTAAACGATCATCTCATTTTTATCTCCCATCTGGTGAAAAAGACACGGTGACAAGAGGTAAATATACGTAATATATGAATTACCCAAATATGTAAGTTCTGTATGTAGTAATGCGTGAGTTTGTGTAGAGGAATACTTGAGAACGTCTCAGAGAGCCAAGCTGTCCTACACCGTCCTGCTGGTCAAGAGCAGCATCTACACAGCTTTTGTTGTCCTCCTGCTGTGGAAGCCCCAGGTTGGTCCTCCTCCTGTTACTATTTTGTGTAAGGATCCCATGTCTGCTTGGGTCCTGGGTGTGGATTTTGTCTCACGGGTCAAACTGGAGACTTGAATGGGATCGGCCCACGGTGTACCGGGCTCCAGCTCATCTTTGACCCTCATGGGACCCTCATATTTCGATTTTTTCTTTCAGGGTTGGACCACGACAAAGCAGAGTACTTCCCAGCTGACCCCAGGTCGCCATGATGGAGGTCCGTGTGTCTGATACAGAGCCTTAAAATAGCGGTTTCAAACCAGTTCTGCGCTTTTTATTGTTCCTGTAATGTAGGAATACAATATACATATACAATATGCATATACAATATGCATATACAATACATATGTGTATACCTGTGTTTGTGTGATCTCATTAAAAGCAACAGTCAAGTCAGTTTGTCACACCCCCCCCCCCCCCCCCAATATGGATGCCTTCATGAAAAACTGAAAAGTCATCCTACAGGAGACAAAAGTCCATAACAATAAATTCTTCCATTTGTATATTGGAAGCTATTAGTCATAAATGTTAAAAGGCTTACTGGAACTGGTAGAAGGTCTGGAACTGGTAGAAGGTCTGGAACCGGTAGAAGGCCTGAGAAGAAGAGAGGATGTGGTCACAGTCAGTCAGTCACAGTGATGATAAACTTTACCACAAGCTTCCGGCTTCCATGTTGCACCTGCTTTCATGTTTACCATGTTTACCTATTTTATTATGTTTATCATGTTTATCATGTTTACCATGTTTATCATGTTTATCATGTTTACTATGTTTATCATGTTTATCATGTAGCATGGGGACTCTCATGGTGTACTTCATCATGTGTCCTGTACACACGGTTAGCTCCTTGAGTATTGGGCTCATCAGACACCCTCTGGATGGCCAGTTTTAGCTCATGAACCATCCATCTTGAGGTGCAAATCCAATTTTTAGTACACCCCGGTGTACTAGAGCGTGGGGCTGCGCCATTGGGGTCCAGTACATTGTAAATGTACTGTAATGTAATGTAATAGATGTAATACCTTATCACCAACCCTAATCCTACCCTAACCTAACCCTAATACTAACCCCCAGCGCTAACCCTAACCTTACCATAAACGTAACCCTCTTGCCCTAATCTGAACCCTACCCCAACCTCCCCACCCTAACCCTAACCTTACCATAAATCGAACCCTCTAGCCCTAATCCGAACCCTACCCCAACCCCCCACCCTAATACTAACCCTAACCCCTAGCGCTAACCCTCTTACATAAACCTAACCCTCTAGCCCTAATCCTAACCCAACCCCTTACCCTAACACTAATACTAACCCCCAGCGCTAACCCTCTTACCATAAACCTAACCCTCTAGCTCTAATCAGAACCCTACCTAAACCCCTTACCCGAACCCCCCACCCTAATACTAACCCTAACCCCTAGCGCTAACCCTCTTACATAAAACTAACCCTCTAGCCCTAATCCTAACCCTACCCCAACCCCTTACCCTAACACTAATACTAACCCCCAGCGCTAACCCTCTTACCATAAACCTAGCCCTCTAGCCCTAATCAAAACCCTACAAACCCCCCCCACCCTAACCCTAATACTAGCCCGCTAGCGCTAACCCTAACCTTACCATAAACCTAACCCTCTTGCCCTAAACCGAACCCTACCCCAACCCCCCCACCCTAACCTTACCATAAACCGAAACCTCTAGCCCTAATCCGAACCCTACCCCAACCCCCCTAACCTAACACTAATACTAACCCCCTAGCGCTAACCCTCTTACCATAAACCTAACCCTCTAGCCCTAATCCGAACCCTACCTCAACCCCTTACCCGAACCCCTCACCCTAACCCTAATACTAACCCGCTAGCGCTAACCCTAACCTTACCATAAACCTAACCCTCTAGCCCTAATCAAAACCCTACCCCAACCCCCCACCCTAACCCTAATACTAGCCCGCTAGCGCTAACCCTAACCTTACCATAAACTGAACCCTCTTGCCCTAAACCGAACCCTACCCCAACCCCCCCACCCTAACCTTACCATAAACCAAACCCTCTAGCCCTAATCCAAACCCTACCCCAACCCCCCTAACCTAACACTAATACTAACCCCCTAGCGCTAACCCTCTTACCATAAACCTAACCCTCTAGCCCTAATCCGAACCCTACCTCAACCCCTTACCCGAACCCCTCACCCTAACCCTAATACTAATCCGCTAGCGCTAACCCTAACCTTACCATAAACCTAACCCTCTAGCCCTAATCAAAACCCTACCCCAACCCCCCCACCCTAACCCTAATACTAGCCCGCTAGCGCTAACCCTAACCTTACCATAAACCGAACCCTCTTGCCCTAAACCGAACCCTACCCCAACCCCCCAACCTAACCTTACCATAAACCGAACCCTCTAGCCCTAATCCGAACCCTACCCCAACCCCCCTAACCTAACACTAATACTAACCCCCAGCGCTAACCCTCTTACCATAAACCTAACCCTCTAGCCCTAATCCGAACCCTACCTCAACCCCTTACCCGAACCCCTCACCCTAACCCTAATACTAACCCGCTAGCGCTAACCCTAACCTTACCATAAACCTAACCCTCTTGCCCTAATCTTGATCCTAACCCTACCCCAACCCCTTACCCGAACCCCCTACCCTAACCCTAATACTAACCCGCTAGCGCTGACCCTAACCTTACCATAGTTACCTTACCATAACCCTAACCTCTAACCCTTTAACCATAAACCTAACCCTCAAGCCCTAATCCTAACCCTACCCCAACCCAAACCTCCTACCCTAACACCCTAACCTCTAAACCTTTAACCATAACCCTAGTCCTAACCTAAATTCAATTTGTCCCATTTGCTTCATTTTGGTTCTTATTTTATCCATCCATCCAACTTCTACCGCTTTTCCGAGGTCGGGGTGCGGAGTCCTGCAGCCTAAGCAGGGACACTCAGACTTCCCTCTCCATGGCCACTTCGTCCAGCGGATCCCGAGGCGTTCCCAGGCCAGTTGGGAGACATTGTCACTCCAACATGTTCTGGTCTCTTACAGGTTGGACAACCCCTGAGCACCTCCCCAGGGAGGGGCCGGGCGGCATGCTGACCAGATGCCCAATCTACTACTTTGTATACGTGTTATTAGGTATTCATTTATATTTATTTATATTTAGTATCTAAATCTTACTAAATTGGAATTATGCATAGATTTTTTTTTTACTTCCTAGCATTTATTCACTCATTAATTTTCTACCTCTACCACGTATGGAGGACCAAAACTGCCAAAATAATAAATAAATAAATAAATAAAAGTGGAAATAAAAACAAAAATGAAAAAAAAAATCAAAAAATTAAATACAAAAAAATTAATATAAATGGAAATAAAAACAAAAATAAAAAAATATATACATAAATAAATAAATAAAAGCAAAAATAAATACAAAAATAAAAAACAAGATTCAAAAATTAAAAATAAATACAAAAATAAATGTAGAAATAAATACAAAAATAAATATATAAATAGAATTACATATCAATAAATAAATAAAAGCACTCTGCTCTCATATGTATTTATTTCATGCAGCAGACAATGTCAGCTTGAAATGCAGAAGGAAAAACTATTCAAATGAGGGGGCGGTCCTAAGTGTGTCTTGGGTTGAACTGTTCGCCTATTGGTTGATCAACATGTGAGTGCGAAAATCAACTAGGTATGCCTGCAAACGGCCACAGCAAGAGGAAGTATACAGGGAGAAAAGTATACATTTACCGGGACAATAATGGCGGGGTCCACCAGGAAGTCGGATTTTCGCACTCACATGTCGATCAACCAATAGGCGAACAGTTCAACCCAAGACACACTTAGGACCGCCCCCTCATTTGAATAGTTTTTCCTTCTGCATTTCAAGCTGACATTGTCTGCTGCATGAAATAAATACATATGAGAGCAGAGTGCTTTTATTTATTTATTGATATGTAATTCTATTTATATATTTATTTTTGTATTTATTTCTACATTTATTTTTGTATTTATTTTTAATTTTTGAATCTTGTTTTTTATTTTTGTATTTATTTTTGCTTTTATTTATTTATTGATGTATATATTTTTTTATTTTTGTTTTTATTTCCATTTATATTAATTTTTTTGTATTTAATTTTTTGATTTTTTTTTTCATTTTTGTTTTTATTTCCACTTTTATTTATTTATTTATTTATTATTTTGGCAGTTTTGGTCCTCCATAACCACGGGCGTGCTGGAGCCTATCCCAGCCAATCACAGGGCACATATAGACAAACAACCATTCACACTCACATTCATACCTATGGACAATTTGGAGTGGCTAATTAACCTAGCATGTTTTTGGAATGTGGGAGGAAACCGGAGTACCCGGAGAAAACCCACACATGCACGGGGAGACCATGCAAACACCACACAGAGATGGCAAATGATGGAATTGAACATGTGTCTCCGAGCTGTGTGGCCTGGGTGCTAACCACTCCTCCACCGTGTAGCCTTCCTAGCATTTAGTAAATGTCAATAGTTAGTAAATGTAAAAATTAGTAATGATGGTTAAATTACACAATGGCAAGATGACACTACAATAAAAACATGGAGTCCAACACAATACACTTTTGAGGCTTGTCCACCGTCCTATTTATAGTTTTAACAGTTTTATAAATCCACATATTTATGACACATACCAGTCTTTGGTTTATGGGGCTTGAAAAATGACAAATATGGTCTTTTGGACCGTCATTACAGCGATTAATTGCTGAACAGTGTTCAAGGCATATTATTTTATATATATAATTATAAGGGCATATTTACAATGCAATGTTTCTGGATTTCGCTCACCATTGAAGTCGAGTTGGCAACTTTTATTCCATGTTAGCCTCCTAGCGAAACACATCATAAACACCGCCTAGTTTTCTTCTTCTACGGACTTCTTCTACGTTTCCCTAAGACCTCGCTGTAAATCAGCATGCGGTCACTGCCCTCTGCAGGCCACACCTTGAACAGCAGCCCCAGTATTACACAATCCATACGGCACTGCCGCCACCACATTGAGTTTTTGCTGCCATCTGGTGGCCAAAAGGTTACACAACACACGCCACACGGAGGGCCCCTGTCTGTTTCAAACGTCATACAGTCAAAAGACAACCTTTAAACATCAAACCAAGTTTTTCTGTCCTAAATATTACAAAAGATGAACTATATTATTAGAACACGTTGTTCTTGACTCCTAAAATCTCCCTGAAAAGCAATCATATAAAATACTAAAATGAAAACTTAATTTTGGACATGAGTAATTATAATAACACACTTGCTTCATGAAGATGGACTAACTGGCCTTTGGAATAATTGATGATTTTGTCAAATAATCGATAATTAAGGTTTGAATTGAACACACGTCGCATTCAGTGTTTTATTTATTTGAAGCTCAAAAAAAAAAAAAAAAAGGAGGAAAAGCAAGGCGCCCTTAAACACTGGGTGACCTGTACGGGGTCACATGATGCGTTTTTTTTTTTTAATGGTGTACTGCAGTGACAGTTACAAAATAGCCTCTTTGAACATAAAAGTTGTGTGATGACACAAAGCACAAAAGACTTTAAAGAGGCTTCCCGGAGCACTTTGGCTGACTTTTTGGGCCCCCCCACATATCGGTCAGGGTTGACTGCGCAGCACTGAGCTCAATGCCAGCAGAGTTGGTGAGTACCATTGTAGCAGGACACTTGATTTTAGCCAACAATTATTACTACTACCAATAATCATTATAATGAATACATATACATTAATAAAAGCCATAATAATAGCCATGCATATTTAGTTAACAATATTGTATATACTCATTACTCATATTAAAATAGCCTACTAAGATATAATAATAATAATAATAATAATGTCTGGACCCGTGCAAGTAATCTTTTAGCATTAGCATTTTTATTTTTGTACAATAGAAATGCCGTGACCTTAAGTAGACCATTTAGACATATGATTGACAGATGGTGGCAGCGGTTTGACCATTAAATAACCCGGATGACCGGGGTCATGTAGGTCAGCTAGCCTGCTACAGACCAGTTAGCATCCTAGCCGATGGATGATTGAGTGGCATATGTCAGAATATATAATCATATTTGAATAATAGAAAATATGGTACAAGAATTAAGTACAAGGACAGCATAGTAGGTCAATACTTGCCCCCCCTCCGATGTTCAGTGTATTTAAAAAAAATTTTTTTTTTTAAAATGCAGAATAGATGATGCATTGGTGCCTAACTAATCTGAATAAAATGTCGGCATATTTTTTTTTGATGCATATTTCCGTCAGCTGAGGTTAGATTGTCAATCAAACGAGTAGCTCTCTATTTATAATATTTTTGTGTGTTTTTTTTTTAAACGTTGTATAACCTGAGCCGATTCAAGTACCGCAACCACTTCAAAGTCCGCTGAAACCGGCACCCAGGATTCCCATCCTGTCACGATTGTAACATAAGAAATAAAAAACATTTGGACAATTTGACTCTTTTTGGGGGCCATGGTGGGCCCATTGTTGGATGAGATGTTTCATGGCCTTGCGGGTGCGATCAAATACATTTTAATTATTAAAAGTATTTTTTTAATGTGGACATAATCTAAACTTTTCTAGTGCAGAGTTCAGATTAATATTAATAGTTAATAATATTTTGTTATTAAAATGTCTTATTGAACAAATAATTTTACTTTTTATTATGGATTATTGTTGAAATATTCACCAAATAAACCAAATGTGTCTTTGGCTACGGTGAAAATCTATGAAAATCATCATTATCATCATAATGGACTGTATTTATATAAGAAGTCCAAAACAATATTATGCAATACACACAAATAGTGTCATCAAATGCTTCACTTGTCCTTTTATTAGCTCATCAAATGTCATTAGAATCAAGTTGGCGGACTAAAAGTTATTCCTGTGGAATAAATATGACGCAAAACCTGATAAGATTTCTCGCTCAGAAAACCAAACATTTGGTGAGCACTAGATAATTATATTTTTTATAATTATAATTATAATGTATCATCATTTTCCATCGCAGAAAATGAATAATTATAATTCATTTTTTTCATTAATTTTTTAATAAATTAAAACGTAAAACCTGACAAGATTTCTCGCTCATAAAACCAAACATTTGGTGAGCACTAGATAATAATTATTTTTTTAATTCTAATTATAATTTATCATTTTCTATAGCAGAAAATGAATGAATAATTATAATTCATTTTTTAATTAATTTTGTAAGAAATATTTTTTATTTAATTATAATTATTATAATTAATAATAAAATTATAATATAATTAATATTAATATATTAATTTAATTAATAATATAATTATAATTATCCATTCATTTTCTACCGCTTTTTCCTCACAAGGGTCGCGGGGGATGCTGGAGCCTATCCCAGCTGTCTTTTTTGGGCGAGAGGTGGGTTACACCCTGGACTGGTGGCCAGCCAATCACAGGGCACATATAGACAAACAACCATTCACACTCACATTCATACCTATGGACAATTTGGAGTGGCTAATTAACCTAGCATGTTTTTGGAATGTGGGAGGAAACCGGAATACCTGGAGAAAACTCCACACAGAGATGGCCAAGGGTGGAATTGAACCCTGGTCTCCTAGCTGTGAGGTCTGTGCGCTAACCACTCGACCGCCGTGCCACCTAATAATAATAATATAATAATAATAATAATAATATAATAATAATATAATAATATAATAATATAATAATATAATAATATAATAATATAATAATATAATAATATAATAATATAATAATATAATAATATAATAATATAATAATATAATAATATAATAATATAATAACCACTCGACGCGTGCCGCCTAATAATAATCATAATATAATAATAATAATAATAATAATAATAATAATAATAATAATAATAATAATAATAATAATAATAATAATAATAATAATAATAAAAAGGAATTAATCACACAATAAACCAAAAGGAGCCGGATGGTCGGTGGGTGGAGGCGGGGCCGCTAGCATACGCACAGAATGCAGAGTAGTAGTACAAATGAAAGGAATGGATTGCAGTATAGGGTCATATATTTTTTCTTAGTAAGACACCCTCATAAACTTGTCGCGTTTGTGTGGTTAGAGCTAATTAGGTGTACCTAATAAAGTGCCTGCTTCCGTGCGCTAACTGGGAATGTGACGACAGGAGGTGTGAGGCGGTTGTGGTCTAGGAGTGGACAGCATGGATCATCTTCAAACGCTACTCACGGAAGAAGACATGAAGTGGGACAAGCTACTGGACAATGTCATCAAGTCGGCCGACGTCATCCTGTGGGGCACCACGCCCACCTACCCGCCTTACACCCCACCTTTGCAGCAGCAGCAGCAGCAGCCGCCCACACCGCCGCCGCCGCCGCCACCGCATCTTAAAGACAATCCCGGGAATCTGGACTGCGGCAACCGTGCTCCTCACGAGCCGGCGGCGGACGAAAGCAAAACCTCAGCGGACTTCTCGCCCCTGGGGGACACTCGCCAGCAGATGGGGACGTTGATGGAGGACGACCTGGCCAATGTTCTGGATGACTTCTGGTTGCCCGACTACCTGGCCAGCAATCAGGGGTCCATTAACATCCAAGACCAGGTAAGCCGACCCCGGTCCCAGGCAGACTCAAGTAGTCTATGTGCAGGACTGTGCTCCCTTAAAGATGCATGAACTTCAATCCGTAGCACTGAGTGTCCTTAAATGGTCCTTGGGGGGCGCTGCAGTGGGGTGGACGAACGGGGTCGGGGTCAAAAAGCGATATTGAACCCAAGAGAAACCTTAGAAAAGTTTGTTTTTTGAGGCCTATAGTGATATTTTTTTCCAGCGCCACCTAATCCCTGGCACCCCCCCTCACCCCCCTGAATGTGGGGGCCCTCGGTTTTTAATGCAAAGTGTATTATGTCTTGGGTGTGTGTGCTGCAGGCCAACGATGCAATGGTGATGCCGCTGGCTGAAGATGCCAACCTGCCCATGGGTGGACGACACGCCACATTGCAAGTAACACTCACTTAAGGGTTCAATATGAGGGCGGGGGCATGCCGCCTTTTCTTTGGGGGCGGAACTAAGTCTCATGAAGTAAGTGGGCTCCCGTGCATCACTCACTCCTTGGCAAAGTCAACTAGACTCTTAGTAACACCGCTTGGCTTCTTATTACACTTCTTATTTGACTTTGTTTACAAGCATTATTAGAGCCCTCTAGACATGAAATAACACCCCTATGGTCACCTTTACACGGAGCCTGTTGGCTCATAAAAGTGTAACAATTGCAATCAATGGTAGACATTTTTGGACAATCACAAAAGAAAGTCAAAATTAACCACTTTGTCAAAACTACATTTGTTATTTACACACTGAAATACCACATTTGCAAAATCAAGTTTACAGTTTTAGGGTACACAAAATGAAAGTATTTACTGAGTAACCAATCTACCTAACCCTACTTATTAGTTCTTCCTGAATTCTTCATTAGTTCTTCACTAAATACGGTATTTTTGTGTACTTTATTGGAAAGTCTTTGGCTTCTATTTCAAAGCCGTAACTTTAGAATACAGTAAATGATTGGAGCTAACGGACTAGCGTGATGATGTTTATGCCTGCACATTAGAGGTGAGCAGTGTTAAAAAGAAAGGATCCTATTTTATCTTATTTTATTTTATTTTATTTTATTTTATTTTATTTTATTTTATTATTCAATTATTTAATAATATTATTATTTATTATTTATTATTTATTATTATTTTTAATATTATATTATATTTTATATTATATTTTAATTGTACATTATTTTTATTTTTTTTAATATTAATTCATTCATTCATTTTGTACCACTTTTTCCTCACAAGGGGGTGCTAGAGCCTATCCCAGCTGTTTATTTTATTTTATTTTATTTTATTTTATTTTATTTTATTTTATTTTATTATTCAATTATTTAATAATATTATTATTTATTATTATTATTTTTAATATTATATTATATTTTATATTATATTATAATTGTACATTATTTTTATTTTTTTTAATATTAATTCATTCATTCATTTTGTACCACTTTTTCCTCACAAGTGGGTGCTAGAGCCTATCCCAGCTGTTTATTTTATTTTATTTTATTTTATTTTATTTTATTTTATTTTATTATTCAATTATTCAATATTATTATTATTTATTTTGTATTATTTTATTATATTATATTTTATATTATTTTAATTTTATATTATTTTTATTATTATTATTTTATATTCATTCATTCATTTTGTACCGCTTTTTTGTCATGAGGGGGTGCTGGAGCCTATCCCAACTGTCTATATTATATCATATCATATCATATCATTATATATATATCAATATATTGTTTTATTTTATTTCATATTATATTACATTATATTTTTTATTATTTTATATTATATTATATTATATTATATTATATTATATTATATTATATTATATTATATTATATTATATTATATTATATTTTATATTATATTATATTATATTATATTATATTATATTATATTATATTATATTATATTATATTATATTATATTATATTATATTATATTATATTATATTATATTATATTATATTATATTATATTATTCATTCATTCATTTTCTACTGCTTTTTCCTCACGAGGGTCGCGGGGGTGCTGGAGCCTATCCCAGCTGTCTATATTACATTACATTACATTACATTATATATTATATTCATTCTGTACCACTTTTTTCTTTTTCCCAGCTGTCTTTTATATTATATTATATTATATTATATTATATTATATTATACTATACTATACTATACTATACTATACTATACTATACTATACTATACTATATTATATTATATTATATTATATTATATTATATTATATTATTATGCATATATATCATGATATTATATATATCCTATCCTTTTCAGGAAATTGATCATAGTCGGGTCTGGAAGCAACTAACAGCAATAAGGGATGAGGGATTACTGCAGTAGTAGTAGTAGTAGCAGTTTTTGGAGCACATGGACTAGACCAAATGCCAAAAAGAAACAACGTGATACTTTGATACTTTGGCCGCCATGACCTGCACCAAGTACGCCTACGCCTAGTAGTTTTATTTTTATTTTATTTTATTTTATTTTATTTTATTTTAGTTTAGTTTAGTTTAGTTTAGTTTAGTTTAGTTTAGTTTATTTTATTTTATTTTATTTTATTTTATTTTATTTTATTTTATTTTATTTTATTTTATTTTATTTTAGTTTAGTTTAGTATTTTATTTTTATTTTATTTTATTACCAGACCACACGAGTACCAGGCTTATTTATGTCTAAAATGGCCAAGTTTCTGTTAAGTCTCGTATATTAGGTACTACTATAGGGGTGTTATTTCATGTGTCGGTCTCTAACAATGTGAAAAACTGTATTAGGAAAGTTTTTCTCCTATGAGAATCCTACTTAGCGGAGATTCTCTTATCACGGTGGGATGTGGGCCAATTAAGCGCACTAAAGGAGGGGTTTGTGTATTTCTGTGGTGTTATCTAATGCCTGCGTTGTGTCTTGATGGAGGTAGTAACGGCGAGATGATGTGCGTGGCGACGTCTCCCGCTGACACTTTTGATCTTGCCACCAATCCATCCCAAAGCATGTAAGTGTCGGCGCTAAAATCCTGCTCTTGCCGTCAATCCAAAAGTGACGAGCCCCCCCCATGGTCACTTAGAAGTCAGTGTTACAAGAACATCAACCAGCAGGACGGCGAGCGGCCGTACATCAAGAAGCCACCCAACGCCTTCATGCTGTTCAGGAAGGAGCAAAGCCCCAACGTGGTCGCCCAGTTCAACATCACCAACTCTGCCGCCGTCAATAAAATCCTAGGAAAGATGGTAAGTCCGATGCCCGGCACGATGCCCGGCACGATGCCCGACTAGCGGCCACACCCTCCCTCAGTATCAGCACGTACGCTTACGCCGTATTGAAATATCGTGGTCGGTGTGCTCTGTGGTGTCCACAGTGGAAATCTCTGCCAAAGAAGCTGCAAGCCAAGTACTACCAGCAAGCTGAAGAACACAAACTCATCCACAGCCTGCAGCACCCCAACTGGTCCTGCACAGAAAACTACGTGAGTTGGCGACATCCAACCAACAGTCGCTTGGCGTCTCTAAAAGTAAAGGAGCTAAGCTAACCCGACGAATCGCCGCCATGTTGTCATTTTTGCCGATCTTAATTTGGGCTCAACAGCAAACTTCCGTGTGTCCAACCCAGGGGTCGGCAACCTTTACTATCAAGAGCCTGACCTCTGGTGGGTACGAGATTAAATTTACGAAAAAAAATACAAAATTACGGAAGGGGACAAAGCATGAAGTTGAATAAGAATAAATAATCGATCTTAATCAGGGCTGCACGGTGGTCGAGTGGTTAGCGCACAGACCTCACAGCTAGGAGACCAGGGTTCAATTCCACCCGCATGTTCTCCCCGTGCATGCGTGGGTTTTCTCCGGGTACTCCGGTTTCCTCCCACATTCCAAAAAAAACATGCTAGGTTAATTAGCCACTCCAAATTGTCCATAGGTATGAATGTGAGTGTGAATGGTTGTTTGTCTATATGTGCCCTGTGATTGGCTGGCCACCAGTCCAGGGTGGACCCCGCCTCTCGCTTGAAGACAGCTGGGATAGGCTCCAGCACCCCCGCAACCCTCATGAGGATTAGCGGTAGAAAATGTATGAATGAATTAATAATATTAATATGAAGCTGCACGGTGGTCTAGTGGTTAGCACGCAGGCCTTGCAGCTAGGACACCCGAGTTCAATTCCACCAACTGCATGTTCTCCCCGTGCATACGTGGGTTTTCTCCGGTTTCCTCCCACATTCCAAAAAAAAACATGCTAGGTTAATTAGCCACTCCAAATTGTCCATAGGTATGAATGTGAGTGTGAATGGTTGTTTGTCTATATGTGCCCTGTGATTGGCTGGCCACCAGACAGCTGGGATAGGCTCCAGCACCCCCATGATGATAAGCAGTAGAAAATGAATGAAGGAATGAATAATATTAATATGAGGCTGCACGGTGGTGGAGTGGTTAGCACGCAGGCCTCGCAGATAGGACACCCGAGTTCAATTCCACCAATTGCATGTTCTCCCCGTGCATGCGTGGGTTTTCCCCGGGTACTCCGGTTTCCTCCCACATTCCAAAAAAAAACATGCTAGGTTAATTAGCGACTCCAAATTGTCCATAGGTATGAATGTGAGTGTGAATGGTTGTTTGTCTATATGTGCCCTGTGATTGGCTGGCCACCAGTCCAGGGTGTACCCCGCCTCTCGCCCCAAGACAGCTGGGATAGGCTCCAGCACCCCCGCGACCCTCGTGAGGAAAAGCGGTAGAAAATGAATGAATGTTAATATTTGTGCACTGTGAAAACCTGCCAATGTACGCGCTGTCGGAATGGCTGGTAGTATTTTTGTACTCGGGCTACTGCTTTATCATGATAGTTTAACATTCCCTTCCATTTGGTATCCATACTTTAATCACAGCAAGGATTAATGCGTTCATGTTTTGCTTTTTCTTGGGCTTTTGGCAGCTTTTTTTAATAACATTAATTCCAAAAGCCGCCACACGGGGCAGCATTGTGCGAGTCTCCGACGATACCGTCATCCTAACAAGTGACTTTGTGTGTCGTAGGGCAAAAAGAGGAAGCGGGATCGGGGAAAGCAAAGCGCCATTGTCTCAGGTATGACGAGTCAGCTGATCGCAGTCATCGGCCACAACATTAGGTACACCTGTGGGTAGCGTCTTTGTTGTCAACAAACATCTTGTCAATAATAGAGGATAGTCAGTGTACAGCTTGTATGCACCTAAGTAAGCTAGCAGAGGGGGTGCTGTCCTTGGGTCCCTTCGACCCGGCCGGCTGGGGGTTCCTCCCTTTTATTTGGGGGTCCGCCCGTCTGTCGGGAGTCAGGGGGCCCGGGTGCTGGTCCCCTGATGGCACGGCCTGTGGCTCCTCCCAGTGTGGACGGCCCCAAAGGTGGCGTTTCCTTGATCCACAGTGCCAATGCCATGTGTGTGTGAGGTATGAATGTGAGTGTGAATGGTTGTTTGTCTATATGTGCCCTGTGATTGGCTGGCCACCAGTCCAGGGTGGACCCCGCCTCTCGCCGGAAGACAGCTGGGATAGGCTCCAGCACCCCCGCGACCCTTGTGAGGAAAAAGCGGTAGAAAATGAATGAATGAATGCATGGTGGTCGAGTGGTTAGCACGCAGACCTCACAGCTAGGACACCAGGGTTCAATTCCACCCTCGGCTATCTCTGTGTGGAGTTTGCATGTTCTCCCCGTGTATGCGTGGGTTTTCTCCGGGTACTCCGGGTTTTCCTCCCACATTCCAAAAACATGCTAGGTTAATTAGCCACTCCAAATTGTCCATAGGTATGAATGTGAGTGTGAATGGTTGTTTGTCTATATGTGCCCTGTGATTGGCTGGCCACCAGTCCAGGGTGTACCCCGCCTCTCGCCCCAAGACAGCTGGGATAGGCCCCAGGACCCCCCGCGACTCTCGTGAGGATAAGCAATAAAAAATGAATGAGTTCTCCTCCTATTTTGTGTGGAAGTGGTAACTTTTTTGGCTTCTTATTTTTGTCTTTTCCCACCCTCGGCCATCTCTGTGTGGAGTTTGCATGTTCTCCCCGTGCATGCGTGGGTTTTCTCCGGGTACTCCGGTTTCCTCCCACATTCCAAAAACATGCTAGGTTAATTAGCCACTCCAAATTGTCCATAGGTATGAATGTGAGTGTGAATGGTTGTTTGTCTATATGTGCCCTGTGATTGGCTGGCCACTAGTCCAAGGTGAGAAAATGAATAAATTATTAAAAAGTTGGTTGGTGGCGGACTTGGCAGGGGTACCTAATGCAGTGGCCATAGTGTGTTGCGTTGTCATACCTGAACACGCATGTACTCCATTGCAGCGTCTGCACAGGAGCCTTTGGAGGAGCGGCCATGCTCCAGCGGCCCGTCCTCACTGGATGGAACAAAAGATGAGGAGCAGACTCCGCAGTCACAGTGTGTCCAGGGGGGGCTGGTGGACGGCCTGTCTTCGGTGCTTCTCTGTGTGAAAGGACAACATGATCTCATCAGGAAAGAATGAATGGAAATGATTAAAGTTGTTGTTAAACAAAAATAACTCAAAATATTCATTTTCGGAATGGGAACGTATTGCGATTGTTATAAATATTTAAAAAACTCAAAATCGTGACCAGTAGAGTCTAAAAGCAGACTTAGCTATTCCATGACCACAACCCAAAACCGAGGCACTCACATGACATGTGCTCACGCTGACCCCGCCCACATGCGCTGCAGGTATTTAGTAGACGTGACAGCCGCATGAGATGAGCACAAAGTCATGGTGGTGCTCCGGTTCCTCGGCATTGCTGCCAGCATTGCTCTGCTCTCAGGTACCAACGTACACACGCTAACTGTACAACATCTTCTCTCGGTGCTGGAATAAGCCCACCTTTTGTCTTCTGTATCTTCTCACCAGGAGAGAAAGTCCACCAGACTCCCACTGACATCTTCAAGGAAATGGGACAGACGGCCACTCTCCAATGTTCTCACAGCGTTCAAAGCTACGACCAGATACTTTGGTACAAGAACGTAGACATGCAAATGGACCTCCTGGGGTACATGTATTACTCCACGTCGACCGTGGAGAAGGGTGTGGACGTGGACATCAAAGGGGGCGCCTCGGCGAACACAATGTGCCATCTGATCATCCCAAAGCTCACCCTGAACAGCAGTGCACTTTATTACTGTGCAGCTATCTACCACGGTGTAGCACCGTGCCGTGTCCCCGTGTCAGAAACCTAATACCACCCCCCACACAAACCCCCACGCAACCTCACACCTGGTTGCAACCATTCCCTGCACAGTATTTATTACAATGGGAGGTTCCTCCGGTGGTTCAACCCACAGATGGAGGCGCTGACTTTAGATCAGGGGCCTCAAACACGCGGTCCGCGGGCCAAATGTGGCCCGCAGGACACTAGTTTGATATGGATGCTGTATGGTATCATGTACCCAGAAAAAATATTACGTTTGATTCATGTTCATGTTAAAGGTTAAATAACTGTTAATAGTTATCCTCCCTATCCGTGTGGAAGTGGTAAGTTTTTGGCTATTTAAGTTGAAAGGAAATAACTTGAAGGCTAGCGTTTAGGTCGCTAGCTCTCTAGTTTGCGAGTTAGCATGTGTCTCAAGACCAGGGGTCTCAAGACACTAGTTTGAGGCCCCCGCCTTGATATGAAAGTTTAATGTTAGTGCGGCCCGTGCAAGTTTGATATGGATGCTGTATGGTATCATGTACCCAGAAAAAATTATTACGTTTGATTAATGTTCATGTTAAAGGTTAAATAACTGTTAATAGTTATCCTCCCTATCCGTGTGGAAGTGGTAAGTTTTTTATATGGATGCTGTATGGTATCATGTACCCAGAAAAAATTATTACGTTTGATTCATGTTCATGTTAAAGGTTAAATAACTGTTAATAGTTATCCTCCCTATCCGTGTGGAAGTGGTAAGTTTTTTATATGGATGCTGTATGGTATCATGTACCCAGAAAAAATTATTACGTTTGATTAATGTTCATGTTAAAGGTTAAATAACTGTTAATAGTTATCCTCCCTATCCGTGTGGAAGTGGTAAGTTTTTTATATGGATGCTGTATGGTATCATGTACCCAGAAAAAATTATTACGTTTGATTCATGTTCATGTTAAAGGTTAAATAACTGTTAATAGTTATCCTCCCTATCCGTGTGGAAGTGGTAAGTTTTTTATATGGATGCTGTATGGTATCATGTACCCAGAAAAAATTATTACGTTTGATTCATGTTTATGTTAAAGGTTAAATAACTGTTAATAGTTATCCTCCCTATCCGTGTGGAAGTGGTAAGTTTTTGGCTATTTAAGTTGAAAGGAAATAACTTGAAGGCTAGCGTTTAGGTCGCTAGCGCTCTAGTTTGCGAGTTAGCATGTGTCTCAAGACCCTGCAGTTGCGCAATATGTTTTTTGGGTGAGGAACTCAAACCTAAATCAGCACTTAATACGAGACCGTAACCAAAATAGCTTTTTAACATGTTGGCGCCAAGTGAAGGTCTATGATTAGGATTTGTGTGGTCTTCCGTTGTGACGACGAACCCGCCTCTGGTCCAATGTTTTGAAGCAGAAGTAGCCCCTCCCACATGTTGCCGACATTAAAAGCTGAAGAACATCTCCGTTTGAGAAGCTTTTCTGGTTTCATGGGAAGAAAATGATGTGCTTGGTTCTGGTGTTGTCTTGGCCAGGTACTTGACGGTGGAGATGTTTATCGTACTACTCTGTGCTCATCTTGGTTCTCCGATTTGTTGTCCAGGTATCTGCTGGGGCTTGGAAGTGCATCAGTCTCCTTCTCAGGTCCTCGGAAAAAGTTCTGACAACATCCAGATCTTCTGCAGCCACAATCGCAGTGACTATCGAGCGATGCTCTGGTACCAGGTTCCTCCCTCAGACACGAGCATGAAACTGGTTGGAATATTGTCCTTCAAGAATGCTCTTCTGGAGACGGCGTATAAAAAAGATTTTAGTATATCAGGAGATCTGAGCGGGGACGGCGCAAAGAAGGCTTCTCTGACTATCCGGGGTTTACAAGCGCAGCACGGCGCAGCGTATTACTGCGCAGCCAGAGAAGCACGCTGACACAAGCAAGCACCAAATTTGACAAAAAGAACATAATCTTGATCTATTTGTGGTTTCCGATACGCACCTGCCTCGGAGCTTTTATTTCCGCTTTATGGAAGCTAACCTCCATAACAGTCAACGCTCTGGATCCAAATTCATTGATGTCTGACCTCTAAACACAAGGTCGTTGGCCGTGAGACAGGACAAGCAGGACAAATATAAGTAGGAACATAATGGAAGGCAATGACGGGATTGGACACGGGACTGATGAACCGAGAGCTGATTGGCTGCAGGAGGGAATCTTCAACTTAAGGTCACAAGGAGAGGGCAAGGACGTAAGGTTGTGAGGAAGCTTAAGACGGTACGAGGATACAAGGCGGAGATACACCGGTTGACTGTGAGACAACCGATTGGACAACGGAAGACAAGGATGTGATTGGCCAGGAGACAGGAAGGACGTTGGAGGACAACAAAAGGTCACATGATGGCACAACAAAAAACAAGCAAACAGCGCCCCCTTCCTCTGTTGCCGATGGAGTGACTTCCTGTGTGACTTCCTGCCCCTCCTTGCCAGACACAATCGGCCACAAAGAACCTGTTTTGGTGGCCACGTTCAACATGAAGGCTCAGTCTTCATCCCTCATGGTCTTCTTCACCAATGTCCTCTGCATGACAGGTAAGGCTGCACCTGCCGGATCCCGAATGTTTTTATGTCTCTTCAGAGACCTCTACTTGTGCCGTCGTGTCTTCAACACCTTGGTGTCTTCTCAGGAGTCCAGCTGAGCCCAAACAAAACGGTCTTCCAGGCGCCTCACGGAGTCTTCAGGAAAGAGAACGACCAAGTGACACTAAGTTTCCGCCACCGGATGCAGAACTACGACACCATCCTGTGGTACCGGCGCTTGGCCGGCACCGCCGCCCTGGAGTTGATCGCCTTGGTGAACTACAAGGAGCCCTCAGTGGTGGGGCACTTGAGGAGCCGCTTCAACGTGAGTGGCGACGGTGAGAAGATGGCTCACCTTCACATCCTCAAACCGATACGCAATGCTGACAGCGGCCAGTATTTTGGTGCGACAAGTACCCACAGTCGTAAAGACCACTACGGACCACTATGGACATCCCTCATCTCCATCCGAGTGCGGCTATGGACATCCCTCATCTCCATCCGAGTGCGGCTATGGACATCCCTCATCTCCATCCGAGTGCGGCTATGGACATCCCTCATCTCTATCCGAGTGCAGCTATGGACATCCCTCATCTCCATCCGAGTGCAGCTATGGACATCCCTCATCTCCATCCGAGTGCGGCTATGGACATCCCTCATCTCCATCCGAGTGCGGCTATGGACATCCCTCATCTCCATCCGAGTGCGGCTATGGACATCCCTCATCTCCATCCGAGTGCGGCTATGGACATCCCTCATCTCCATCCGAGTGCGGACTTAGTTTCATTATGTCTCAGCCTGAAGTCCGGTCATCCGCATCACTTTGGGCGTGCCTCAAGGCTGTGTCCTGGGGCCCCTCATCATCTACCTCCTACATTTGGTGAAATAATGTCCATTGTATTGCTTTGTGGAAAACACCCAGCTCATCCCGGTTTCATCCCATCTGCTCCCAAACTCCCAAAGTCACTCCCACCAGACCAGTTCCAGACCCAAAACCCACTTGTTCAGGACTTCTACTGGGATTTGACTTTGCCATTCTTAAATAAGTGGATTGCTCTTGTGTCCAATAATAAAGCCTCTTTCATAGATCAAATGTTGTTCTATAAGAACTAGGATGTGTCTTTCTACAGTCTAGGTCAACTTCTGCTGTCAATGTCAACCTCACCAAGACCTTAAGAATCCTGCTCAACGTGGTTTTGACAGTCTGGGCTTTTAGCTCCGTGGTTCATGCGCTCAAGTCGGATTCTTGCAGGCCTTCAGCGGGGGCCTGCAAGCTAGTTATAATACGGCCCAAGTATCCACTGACAATGCTAAGCTATTATGCCATCATATGTTGTGCTATAGCAGCATAGCATAGCATTATATGATGGGATGCTATGTTGTGGTAAGTACTCAGAGTGGAGATGCATGCAGAGATATGGAGCTGCACGGAGAGAGGGGGGGCATGAGAGTGGTGGTGGTGGGCGGGGAGGGAAAACCATGAAAAAACCTGCTGCGGGTTTTTGAGCAAAGCGTTCACACTGTGGGTACAGGGGGCCACGGTGATACAAGGCAATGGGGGCGCTGTACAAAAACCCCCTCCCATTAGATCCACTGTGTGCACCGCTGGCAGGGGGCCACATCTAACAGGACGGCACCAATTGATACACTGAAGTCACCATAAAGGAACAGACCACGGCCCAATATTTGCAGAGCTTTTCATGCTAGTCTGGATGATTGGACTGCTTTTGGTCTTTTCAAGGATGAGGACTTGGGACTTGATGAGGATGGCAACAGAGGTGAAGCCCTCTTTGGAAAAGGGACAAAAGATGGAAAAGTATCATGAAAAGTTTGGACTATTACGGCCAAGAATCACTGGGAACTACGGACAGCCTGGACAAGGGACCAAAGGGATGATTTTGCCAAATGAGTTGGCTCCTACGAGGTCTTCTTGGGGAATTGAACAAGAAGTGTTTTGGGTGAGGATGCTTTGCAATGATTTCCTGATGCTGAGCCGCTGACACCGTGGGACGTATGACGCCTACTTTGGCCAGGGTATAAAAGGGACCGTTCTCGGTGGGTAAGACCACACCGACTTTGGTGCCGGAACACGGTTCAGCAGAACAAGTCGAGATAAGGAACTGAAAACGGTCCAGTGGGATCAAACTGAAGTTGGGAATAATACGTAGTCGTTCCGAGATGTTTGGGGTACCAGACACATGTACTGTGACGCTTACAGTTCTTCCGAAGTTTACTTTGGTGCCGGAACAAGGCTAACAGTTCTAGGTAAGACACCAGAACAAGTCCATGTTGGGAAGTTCAACGCTTCCTGAGTCTGACCAGCCAAAGTTGGAGAACGTGTGGTGGTGAAATGGCTTCTTTAGAGCACAAAACAGTTGCCCTGTGACAAGGCTAACAGTTCCAGGTAAGTCATTGGAAGACATGTAAACGCTCCCAGAGTCCAACAAGAAATCTAACAAGAAAACGGTTTTCAATGAACAAAAGATCATCCTAGTTTGTTGCATGAGCCAACCACAGTGTGGAACAGTTATGACCGAGCATTCTTCGGCGCAGGAACAAGGCTAACAGTTCTGGGTAAGACTCCGAAACAAGTCCGTGGAAGCAATGGAAAAGCTTCAAGAGCCTTTAAAGAAAACTCTTTTCAATGGAGTTCAAGTTGGGAAAAATAGAGTAGTGTTGTTAGCGGTTAACAAGGTTAACAGTCCTAGGTAAGACACCAGAACTAGTCCATGTAAGGAATTTAAAGGCCTCCAGAGTCTGGAACTGTTTTTACATTGGAGGGAAAAAAAGAGCGTGTTGTTTGGTACACAAAAAAAGAGTCGCAATGTTTGGTACACGAGACAACCGCACTGTGAATAACTACGATGAAGTTTTCTTTGGTGGCGGAACAAGGTTAACAGTCCTAGGTAAGACACCAGAACTAGTCCATGTAAGGAATTTAGAGGACTCCTTCATGTCAAGGGGTTTTCTATCAAACTAGAGTCTTTGCGGGCGGTTGGGGATACTGCTTGTGGTTCTTGTGAAGCTTCCTTTGGTGCAGGAACAAGGTTAGCAGTCCTAGCTAAGACCCCATCCAAGGCTTTCCAAGTCAAGTGGATTTCTGTGATTCCCGCAGGATGTCGGTGTTGCTACGACGTTAGTGTTCATGTTGACAAACGGGGGCCATATTAGCACGAGTACAGCAGGTGCAGGCGATGAGGCGGGTGCGGCGTGCATGGATGTTGCCTTCAAGGGGCTCAGACAGAAAGATAAGAGAGGCCAGCGGAGGAAAAAGAGCTTTCTGTCGTGGCTGCAAGGCTCTGTGCTCCTACAACCAAGCTTTTTTCGCCGCGGGGACCAAACTCAGCGTTTTAGGTAAGAAAAGCTGAGACCCAAATCCAAACGTGTCGGCTATGGACTCTTGGAAGCTATTTTAGTGGATGGAACGGACGTGTTGGTTGTTAAGGTTCCTGCTAAAGTACAAATACTTCTTGTAATCAAACATTTGGCTCTCAGCTTCTTTTTCATATCTGCTCATGGAAACTCTGGGCACGTCCGATAAAGTCTTCTTCAGGACATCATGTGACGGAAGCGGCACGCCGAGATGCCGCCTGTGACTTCTTTGTGTTTGCTTCACGTGTGGTAAACCAGCACAAACTGTCACTCTTTTTGTCTTTTTCACATCAATGTGAGCAGCTCCGTGTCTACACGCGTACGTTGGCGGCGTGAGGGAAGAAAACGCCAGGAAATACGCTGCTGGGGGTGAAACACCAAAAAAAAAAACAACAACACGTGGAAGTATACGGCTAAAATGGACGGCGAGGACGACCTTGAAATGTGCTAAATGAACTTGAAAATCATTCCGGCATAAATGCTCTTTTTATCTCCGTTACATGCTTCCTTGTCACAACATGAATGCATATGCGCATCTCTGCGGGTGGAGGCGGGGCCGCTAGAATACACACACAGTGCGGAAGCGTGGAAAGTAGTAGAAATTGGATTTTTTTTTGGTGAAAGTAACGTTCAATCTCATGTCAAAATCATCCCCGACTAGTCAGCTGGCGGAGGACTATGGCGACAGGAAGTAGGTTAGGTTTACTTGGAATGAAATAGCCGCCAATGGTCGGGAAAGCCGGTTAGTTGGCTTGATTGACGGCTCTGAAATGGGAAAGGTGGACATCAGGTTTGTGGAAGACTCAAAGGCCCCAAATGAGGTGACCACCAGGAAATTGTCTTTCCAAAAGCACACATGCTAGCATGCTAGCTTGAGTGACGACTCCCATGGAAAAGACGTGGTGTTTTCCCAAAAAGCTTCTTGGAGATGGACCCCACGTTCATCCACGACTAAATTGTAAAACATGTCCATCCATCTTCTAGTCTGCTTGTCCTAAAAACGTATCCCAGCTTTGAGGGAAAGCTGATGAAGGAGGCTTCCAGAAAGACGGAGGTTATGTTGGACTGGAGTGTTTTCCAGAAGATGTACGTCAGGATTGTGGTGCTTAGTGATGGTGCTAGAACTTTAGGACCACTCCTTTCTGTGTTTTCTCCAAACCTAAGAACCCGACCTGAACATCACGCCACCAAAGGTGACCTTGCTCAAACCTTCGCCACACGAGTGCAGCGACCACAAGGACGCCGAGAAGAAGAAGACTTTGGTGTGCGTGGCCACCGGTTTCTATCCGGACCACGTCAGCGTGGTGTGGAAGGTCAACCAGAAGGAGGTGAGCAGGGGCGTGGCCACAGACGCCCAGGCCCTGCGGAGCGGGGACCACTACAGCATCACCAGCAGGCTGAGGGTCCCGGCCGGCCGCTGGTCCGACCCCGACACGGACTTCACGTGCGTGGTCCGGTTCTTCAACGGGAACAAAACGGTGGACTATCCCGCGTCCGTCAACGGAGAGAAAGGTCAGTTCCGTTTCCCATGGTCAGCAATCGTCTTCCCTTCCTCACGTCGGCATCTTCTCCTCGCTTCCAGGCTGGGGGGAGGAAGGCGCCGTGACACGAGGTCTGTCCGCTCGCCTGAAAGCTTTCACACGCCTCGCTGCTTTCTAAACCTTCTCGTCCCGCTGCAGAAAACTTCCTGAAGATCTCGCAGAGCGCCAAACTCTCCTACAGCGTCCTCATCGCCAAGAGCTGCGTCTACGGAGCCTTCGTCTTCTTGCTGATCTGGAAGCTTCGGGTTGGTTGGACCCCATGCTGCCTTCCATCTGGCTTCAAACACAACAAGAGCATATTTATTTGGGGGATGTTCTATTTGGCCTCCTGGTTACTTCACGGGACGTGGAGGACATGCGTGACATCATATGGACGCCGTATATGTATCATATCTTTATTTACATTCACTAGTTACTCATCACTCAGCAACTGACCACACCACCTTTCTTAAAGCTACACACCACCTTTTTACCTCGCCTTCTCAGGTTCTGGGGGACTTTAGAGGTGTGGACCGTTCAACCTATGAGGTTCTGGGGGACTTTAGAGGCGTGGACCGTTCAACCTATGAGGTTCTGGGGGACTTTAGAGGTGTGGACCGTTCAACCTATGAGGTTCTGGATGACTTTAGAGGTGTGGACGGTTCAACCTATGAGGTTCTGGATGACTTTAGAGGTGTGGACCGTTCAACCTATGAGGTTCTGGATGACTTTAGAGGTGTGGACCGTTCAACCTATGAGGTTCTGGTGGACTTTAGAGGCGTGGACCGTTCAATCTATGAGGTTCTGGTGGACTTTAGAGGCATGGACCGTTCAATCTATGAGGTTCTGGGGGACTTTAGAGGTGTGGACCGTTCAATCTATGAGGTTCTAGATGACTTTAGAGGTGTGGACCGTTCAATCTATGAGGTTCTGGTTGACTTTAGAGGTGTGGACCGTTCAACCTATGAGGTTCTGGATGACTTTAGAGGCGTGGACCGTTCAACCTATGAGGTTCTGGTGGACTTTAGAGGCGTGGATTGTTCAATCTATGAGGTTCTGGTGGACTTTAGAGGCGTGGACCGTTCAACCTATGAGGTTCTGGGGGACTTTAGAGGCGTGGACCGTTCAACCTATGAGGTTCTGGGGGACTTTAGAGGCTGAACCGTTCAATCTATGAGGTTCTGGGTGACTTTAGAGGCATGGACCGTTCAATCTCTGAGGTTCTGGATGACTTTAGAGGTGTGGACCGTTCAATCTATGAGGTTCTGGGTGACTTTAGAGGCTGAACCGTTCAATCTATGAGGTTCTGGTGGACTTTAGAGGCATGGACCATTCAATCTATGAGGTTCTGGTGGACTTTAGAGGTGTGGACCGTTCAATCTATGAGGTTCTGGGTGACTTTAGAGGCGTGGACCGTTCAATCTATGAGGTTCTGGTGGACTTTAGAGGCGTGGACCGTTCAATCTATGAGGTTCTAGATGACTTTAGAGGCGTGGACCGTTCAACCTATGAGGTTCTGGGGGACTTTAGAGGTGTGGACCGTTCAATCTCTGAGGTTGTGTGACTTTAGAGGCGTGGACCGTTCAATCTCTGAGGTTGTGTGACTTTAGAGGCGTGGACCGTTCAATCTCTGAGGTTGTGTGACTTTAGAGGTGTGGACCGTTCAATCTCTGAGGTTGTGTGACTTTAGAGGCGTGGGCCGTTCAATCTCTGAGGTTGGAGGTGTGGACCGTTCAATCTCTGAGGTTGTGTGACTTTAGAGGTGTGGACCGTTCAATCTCTGAGGTTGTGTGACTTTAGAGGCGTAGAATGTTCAATCTCTGAGGTTGTTTGACTTTAGAGGTGTGGAATGTTCAATCTCTGAGGTTGTGTGTGACTTTAGAGGTGTGGACCGTTCAATCTCTGAGGTTCTGGTTGACTTTAGAGGTGTGGACCGTTCAATCTCTGAGGTTGTGTGACTTTAGAGGTGTGGACCGTTCAATCTCTGAGGTTGTGTGTGACTTTAGAGGCGTGGACCGTTCAATCTCTGAGGTTGTGTGACTTTAGAGGCGTGGACCGTTCAATCTCTGAGGTTGTGTGACTTTAGAGGCGTGGACCGTTCAATCTCTGAGGTTGTGTGACTTTAGAGGCGTGGACCGTTCAATCTCTGAGGTTGTGTGACTTTAGAGGTGTGGACCGTTCAATCTCTGAGGTTGTGTGACTTTAGAGGCGTGGACCGTTCATCTCTGAGGTTCTGGTTGACTTTAGAGGTGTGGAATATTCAATCTCTGAGGTTGTGTGACTTTAGAGGCATGGGCCGTTCAATCTCTGAGGTTGTGTGACTTTAGAGGCGTGGAATGTTCAATCTCTGAGGTTGTGTGACTTTAGAGGCGTGGAATGTTCAATCTCTGAGGTTGTGTGACTTTAGAGGCGTGGAATGTTCAATCTCTGAGGTTGTGTGACTTTAGAGGCATGGGCCGTTCAATCTCTGAGGTTGTGTGACTTTAGAGGCGTGGAATGTTCAATCTCTGAGGTTGTGTGACTTTAGAGGCGTGGAATGTTCAATCTCTGAGGTTGTGTGACTTTAGAGGCGTGGAATGTTCAATCTCTGAGGTTGTGTGACTTTAGAGGTATAGTGTACTAACGCTGGCATTCCCTGGTGTGTTTGTTTCAGGTCTCCTCGAGGAAAAGCGGCTAAAGAAGGGAAGCCCTTTCTGTTTGATTGCTCTGCTATTGATTGTGTGACCTGTTTGCTGAATAAAAGTATTCCATGGTACCAACTGTGTGCTTCGGTTGTCTTATCTGGTTGATGAGACGGTAGATGCTGGTTACATAATCTATAAGATACAGTATGGCACAGCATCCATTGATTTACATTCAACTATAAACATTCTTGTTGTGAGTTCTAGCAACATACTATGATCATGTTAGAAGTTCCAGGAAGTTCATATTAGATTTTCAACATTAACTTTTCACTGAAACATAGCTTGATTGTGTATTTGGGATTTCTTTTTGATGTACTTTTCATTTTGATGGTTCATTATTTACACAGTTAAGTGACATTTTACCATAAACTATATTATATACATGAATTTCATTTTATTTTAATTTTATTCTGCAAATATTTAGCATGTCAGAGGTCATCAAAATTTCTAGTTTGCACTGAAACTCACTTTAAAATAATTAATATTGCATGTACAATCAGGTGTTTTGTATTATATGCAGCTTTTTACATTTGGTATAAATCATGTTCATTTGTATTTAGACTTGTTTTTTTATTTTAATAAAATAAAAATAAAATATAAGAAAATAAAATATATTTTTTTATATTTTAACTATTGTGTACTTCCCTTTCAAACATGAATTTATGTTATTATGAAATACACACCACATTCACTGTGTAATATCAAGGCTCTAAATACAATATATTAAGTTCTATGTGATGTATTTCTATAATGCCTCATATTAACTCACTAGCAAGATCTCATAGTGTATATACTGGTCATATATTTCATCTTTTATATTGTTTATTTTTTTATATTGTGTATTTTTGTACTGCTCAACTGATTCTGATTCAACTGATATTCTTGCTGTTGTGCAATGCAAAGGCATATCTTATCTTATAAAAAACTTCTATGATAAAATATTTCAATGTTATTCCGTTGCTATTTAAACATACTAGATTGTCCCTCTACTACTTTAACTTTGTTATTGAGCGTATTCAGGTAAGAAATGAAGTCAAAGATGTTAAGCGACTCAAAGGTTAGAGGATAGAGGATGTGGTCGCTCGCTGCTGCTTGCAGAACGACGCACAAACGACGCACAAACTTTCCAGTCACCGCAACCTCAGGCTTGCACTATGCACCTGCACACACACACACACACACACACACACACTTGGCGTTGCAATACACACCTGAGAGCAAAGTGCTGGCACGACGTCTACTTGCATATCAACCCACGCACGTATACGTCGACTGTTTACTCAGAGCCGGTGCAGGAAACGTGGATGTACAACACTTGCATCGCTTGTTGCCGTGCAAAAACACAAAAGCCAGGTCGCCATCTTACTGATGTTTGTCTCGCGTGCTGCTGTTGCAAACAGGAACAAACAAGCATCAAACACAAGCAGTGGTGTGAAAACGTGCTTGCCCTCTTCCCGATTGCTTTGATTTTTGTCAGCTTAAATGTTTCACATTTTTTTACACAAAGTGTAAAAAAAAAAAAAGAAAATGCAATTTTTAAATGAAAGCTTTTATTATGAAAGGAGAAAAAACATCCAAAGCTCCATGGCCCTGTGCGAACAAGTGATTCCAATACGTCTGGAAAATACACATAAAGCCATTTCTAAAGCTTTAGGGCTCCAGCCGACCACAGTGAGAGCCATTATGCACAATTTCAGAAAACATGCAACAGTGGTGAAGCTTCCCAGGAGTGGCCGGCTTACCCAAATGATCCCAAGAGCGCAGTGACGACTCATGCAAGAGGTCACAAAAGACCCCGCGACAGCGTCCGAAGAACTGCAGGCCACATTTGCCTCAGTTCAGTTCAGGAGTCCACCATAAGTAAGACACTGGGGAAAAACGGCCTGCATGGTAGAGTTCCAAGACCAAAACCAATGCTGAAAAAGAAGTCTCAATTTTGCCAGAAGACATCTTGATGATCCTCAAGACCTTTGGGAGAATACTCTGTGGTCTCCGTGGAAGGTGAGTGTCCCTTCACATACAGAAAAATATTGCGGTGGTAGTGTGATGGTCGGGGGCTGTTTTACTGCTTCAGGACCTGGAAGACCTGCTGTGATAAATGGAAGCATGAATGCTGCTGACCAGGAGCAGAACTGTGACCTCCAGTTGAAAGCAACTTGGGTTGATCCAAAACGCACCAGCAAGTCCACCTCTGAAGGGCTGAAGAAAAACCAAATGACGACTTTGGAGCGGCCTAGTCCAAGTCCTGACCCGGATCTTATTAAGATGCTGTGGTATGACCTTCAAAAGGCTTCATGATTAAAAAGCCTCCAGTGTGGCCGAATGACAACAATTCTGCAAAGACAGTTGTTGCTGCCAAGGGTGGGGTGGGGGCCACTTTTACACCCGGGGCCATGGAGCTTTGCATTGTTTTCCTCTATTAATAATAAAAAGCTGCATTGAAATGATTGTGTTGTTGATTGTGTACAGCAGGGCCCGCAGGCCAAATGTGGCCCGCAGGACACCAGTTTGAGGCCCCCGCCTTGATATGAAAGTTTAATGTTTAAAGTTTGATATGGATGCTGTATGGTATCATGTTCCCAGAAAAAATTATTACGTTTGATTCATGTTCATGTTAAAGGTTAAATAACTGTTAATAGTTATCCTCCCTATCCGTGTGGAAGTGGTAAGTTTTTGGCTATTTAGTTTAAAGGAAATAACTTGAAGGCTACCGTTTAGGTCGCTAGCTCTCTAGTTTGCGAGTTAGCATGTGTCTCAAGACCCTGCAGTTGCGCAATATGTTGTAAATAAAAAGAGTATAAATGTGACTATAGTCGTGTTTTGTCATGTCTACAGGGCTCTAATAATGCTTTGTTCATTTTAATCTGAAAAAAATAATTTATATGTGGTTTCTTAAGTTTTTATTAGTTGCAGTTTTATTATTATTATTATATTTATTTATTACTGATTGATTTTCTTTATTCTTGATGTGTTTATTTATTTTTCATCTTATTTTGTGTAGAAAAATAAAAATTAAGATATTTGAGAACAGTGGAATGTTTTATCAGAGCTTTTATTGTAGAAAATCGGAACCAAAGCACTGAAAAAGTTTGTATATTTTTCTGTTTTTAATAAACTTTTTTTTTTTTTTTTTTGGAAAACCTGATTTGAAAACCCAGCCTTGCCCAGACCCTAGCTCCAGTGGCCCCCAGGTAAAGTTTGAGTTTGGGACGGTAGGGAGCCATGTTTGCTGAAGAGCACCCCCAAGTGGCCAGTGACAACAAATCATTCGATGTGAAACCTTGTAACCGGGTCCCACTAGTGGAGCTTAGCGATGTATAAGAGGGTATAAAATATATAAATATATACCAGTACAAGCGTCAGCCCAGGGGACCAAACCTGTCGTTGCTCTGCGTCAGGCGAGCACAGCTGGCGCAGCAGAAGCTGGCGTAGTACTCATTGGAGCAAAGGCGGGTGTAGACGACCAGTTGGCAGTTGGCCAGATGGGGCTGGTCCACGCACTCTGAGACCGCCTCTACGCCTGCGATGTGGAAAGAACGCCATTTAGCATGAACCATATATTCGTATTTTACAGTGGGGTAAAAAAAAATTGAAAAAAATTTCAAATTCTTATTTTGCATTGAAATTATAGTTACTCAATTCCCAAAAGCTGGAAAGTCCGTCTGACCGGAGGACCTAACGAGCGCTCCCACCTGCTTGCGTGTCTTTAGCAACCTTTATGTCGGCCGACGCGCTCACAGAGTAGATGCCGGTATAGGCGTTGCACGTGTAGGTGCCTTCGTCCAACATGTGCACGTTATTCAGGATCAGGCTGCCGTCAGACGACACGTGGACGTTGCGCCCGTCCGGACGCACCGGAACGCCGTTTCTACGTTCAGAGAGATTGTAAAAAGAGAAGAAGACATGTTTGGGTATTTGGGCTGAGGCCGAGGTGCTGCTTTGTACCTGGACCAGCCGATGCTGACGTTGTCTCCTGACACCACGCAGGGCAGCTGTGCTGTGCTGCCTTCAAGGACCTGGACGTTGGTAGGAGCTGTGATGATTCGCAGGTCAGCTGCACCATGAACATGTAAAGGTGGAAGAAACGTTATATTTAATCTTACAGGGGACATCTAGCGGTGAAAGTGTGACATTGCAGCACCTCTGAGGTCTTTGCTTAAATGGACGACTGAGTGTCTTGTCCAAAAACATACAGTAGAATCTACAGTAGGTCTATTTAACAGCCAAAGATTGTACACAAGAAGAGCGAGTAGACATAATCGTGTGTGCGTTGCAGTCGAGTGAAGTCAGGAAGTGAGTTGAATTTTAGTTTGCGGTGGGCTACTCCCGCAAAAGTAGTTTGTGTTTGAGAAGCCTGCAAACATTACAGCAGGGGTCTCAAACACGCGGCCCGCGGGCCAAATGTGGCCCGCAGGACACTAGTTTAAGGCCCCCGCCTTGATATGAAAGTTTAATGTTTCATATGGATGCTGTATGGTATCATGTACCCAGAAAAAATTATTACGTTTGATTCATGTTCATGTTAAAGGTTAAATAACTGTTAATAGTTATCCTCCCTAACCGTGTGGAAGTGGTAAGTTTTTTATATGGATGCTGTATGGTATCATGTACACAGAAAAAATTATTACGTTTGATTCATGTTCATGTTAAAGGTTAAATAACTGTTAATAGTTATCCTCCCTAACCGTGTGGAAGTGGTAAGTTTTTTATATGGATGCTGTATGGTATCATGTACACAGAAAAAATTATTACGTTTGATTCATGTTCATGTTAAAGGTTAAATAACTGTTAATAGTTATCCTCCCTATCCGTGTGGAAGTGGTAAGTTTTTTATATGGATGCTGTATGGTATCATGTACCCAGAAAAAATTATTACGTTTGATTCATGTTCATGTTAAAGGTTAAATAACTGTTAATAGTTATCCTCCCTATCCGTGTGGAAGTGGTAAGTTTTTGGCTATTTAAGTTGAAAGGAAATAACTTGGAGGCTACTGTTTAGGTCGCTAGCTCTCTAGTTTGCGGGTTAGCATGTGTCTCAAGACCCTGCAGTTGCGCAATATGTTGTAAATAAAAAGAGTATAAATGTGACTATAGTCGTGTTTTGTCATGTCTACAGGGCTCTAATAATGCTTTGTTCATTTTAATCTGAAAAAAATCATTTGTCTACCCAACAACTATATGTGGTTTCTTAACTTTTTATTATTTTTTTTATTATATTTATTTATTACTGATTGATTGATTTTCTTTATTCTTGATTTGTTTATTTATTTATTTTTCATCTTATTTTGTGTAGAAAAATAAAAAGTAAGATATTTGAGAACAGTGGAATGTTTTATCAGAGCTTTTATTATAGAAAATCGGAAAGCAAAGTTTATTCATTTTTCTGTTTTTAATAAATGCGTTTTTTTTTTTTTGGAAAACCTGATGCGGCCCAGCCTAAATTGAGTTTGAGACCCCTGCATTACAGCAACATTACTGCCATCTAGTGAGCAGTGAGGAGTACTACATATCATCGCAACATTTTGAATGCAGATTTTTATGCTTGAAAATGCTGAAATTTGCACATTTTTTATTTTTTTGAGCCAATTCAAATTATTATTTGCATATTTTCGCCATTCACTGGTGTTCCCAGAAAGTAACATCTGTGAAAAGCGTGAATCTACTGCGATAGTACTACAACAATACAAACATAGTAGAGGTAAAATGTAATGATAAATATGGAACCATATTTAATAGCGATGTGATCACCTTGAACTCTGAGTTGGACACGTCTCTGTTCCAGCTGATGGCGTGTGGAGGCGGTGCAGGTGTACACGCCAGCGTCCTCGATCCTGATTGGCTCAATAAGGAGGGCGCCGTCTGACTGGTGGGTGAACCTTCTGCCACATTTTGGCACAACGTTAAAATGAACCTCAAAGAACCTGAAACAATAACGGCTCACCTGGAGTCGCTCAGGGTGCGTCCGTCTCGCGTCCATTCAATGCTGACGGACTTGAGAGCAGACGCGGGGACGATGCCGCAAGGCAGTCTGGCCGCTTGGCCCGCTCGCGTCTCCAGCGATGATGAGGACGACCGCTCGATGCTGAAGCTGACAAGGAGAAACGGTTAGGGATGTGCTGCCTCATTAACATGTGAGACGTGTTCGATTCTCACCTTGGGGAGGGGGCGTCTGTGGGCAGGGAGGTGGGAAGCGCCTCAGACGAGCCTTCTAGGAACACACATACGGTTAGCATAGCCTCAGGACAATCCTAATTTGGATCAGCACCACTTCACTGATTCCAAATATATGTTGTAGTATTGTGTGATTTGAAAAAATGTGCACCTTTATCCAGACCTGCACCAAAACCTAACTGGTTATTGTGATGATCATGCCCCACCCCTTCAAAAGGTTTTTGAAATAGTGTCTAAACCAGGGGTTCCAAACTCAATTTACTTGGGGGCCACTGGAGCTTGGGTCTGGGTGAGACTGGGCCGCATCAGGTTTTCCAAAAAAAAAAAAAAAAAAAAAAAAACGCATTTATTAAAAACCAAAAAAAAAAAAAAATTCGCTTTGGTTCCAATTTTCTACAAGTTCTCAAATATCTTACTTTTTATTTTTCTACACAAAATAAGATGAAAAATAAATAAACAAATCAAGAATAAAGAAAATCAATCAATCAGTAATAAATAAATAAATATAATAATAATAATAATAATAAAACGGCAAATAATAAAAACTTAAGAAAGCACATATAGTTGGTGGGTAGACAAATGATTTTTTTCAGATTAAAATGAACAAAGCATTATTAGAGCCCTGTAGACATGACAAAACACGACTATAGTCACATTTATACTCTTTTTATTTACAACATATTGCGCAACTGCAGGGTCTTGAGACACATGCTAACTCGCAAACTAGACAGCTAGCGACCTAAACGGTAGCCTTCAAGTTATTTCCTTTAAACTTAAATAGCCAAAAACTTACCACTTCCACACAGATAGGGAGGATAACTATTAACAGTTATTTAACCTTTAACATGAACATGAATCAAACGTAATAATTTTTTCTGGGTACATGATACCATACAGCATCCATATCAAACTTGCACGGGCCGCACTGACATTAAACTTTCATATCAAGGCGGGGGCCTCAAACTAGTGTCTTGAGACCCCTGGTCTTGAGACACATGCTAACTCGCAAACTAGACAGCTAGCGACCTAAACGGTAGCCTTCAAGTTATTTCCTTTCAACTTAAATAGCCAAAAACTTACCACTTCCACACGGATAGGGAGGATAACTATTAACAGTTATTTAACCTTTAACATGAACATGAATCAAACGTAATAATTTTTTCTGGGTACATGATACCATACAGCATCCATATCAAACTTGCGCGTGCCGCACTAACATTAAACTTTCATATCAAGGCGGGGGCCTAAAAACTAGTGTCCTGCGGGCCACATTTGGCCCGCGGGCCGCGTGTTTGAGACCCCTGGTCTAAACTATAAATATATATTTCAAACTACAAAATAGCAAACTAAATATCAAGTTGTGATTTATTTAATAAGATAAACCATCTCTACATATCAATATCTATATATGAAAATACAAATGTAAATAACGTTAGCGTTACCTGAGACAGAGAGGTAAACGTAGCGGTGGTCCCGCTCCCGTTCCCTAGTGGCCACGCACAAGAACCAGCCCGAGTCGGACTTGTTGAGAGGCCCGAGCAGTAGCGATCCGTTGGGCTGCTGCTGATGTCTGCAAGTGAAAGAGCCCACAAGGCGACAAAGGTAAGACGCAGGTAAGACCAAGACATTGAATCATGACTTCCATCCGGACCTGCGGGAAGACAGTGCGGCGCCATCCCTCCTCCATTCCACCAGTATGCTGGACGACGATGACGGCGGCTTGACTCTGCAGGGCAGCACCACCGTTTGCCCCACCAGAGCCTCCACGGAGGCCGGGTCCGACTTGTCGATGGAGACGGGGGCGAGTGTCAAACTGGCACGTGGAATCAGAGGCGGACGGAAAAGGAGAAGAGGAGTGAATCAGAATGCAAAGTCGCTTCATGCACTACTTTACCGAGGGACAAAGCAGGCATAAAGGCGTCAGAAGGTCCAGAGAGGTGAAAGACGAGGACGGTGAAGATGCATGCAGCCACCAGACACAACACGATGATGAAGGAGGTTCAGGGACGACACTCGGACGAGGACAGATAAGCATCACAGCACCACCTTTATTCATTTGGTGACAACACAGTGACAACACAAACACACACAAGGGCGGGTGGGCGTGGTGAGGACATGGTGGACAGTCACTGTGAGAAAAGTCAACTTTAAGAAGGGGACACAAGCGTTGGGGGACGGTCAAAGCAGCACAAGAAAGGAATCAATGGGAGTGAAATGATTTCAACAACAGCAGGTTGTCTCCATTGGCGGGATTAGGATCATTTGTTATGACAAAGGGTGGCAAATTGGGGGCTGGTTCTGGGGGGGTCAGGGAGTGTTGTTAGCTGTGGGCTGCACCGCTACGGGTCTTACCTCCCTCCCAGGCGGTGCTGAGCGGCGGTGACGTAGTAAGGCTTTTTCACTTTCAGGTAGAGTCTGGCCTTGTGGGCGTTTCTGGCCGCGCTAGCAGCTGCTCTGCCGTTTCCGTTGGAGCGCTCGCCGTTTCCGTTGCCACCGTTGCCATTGCCACCGTTTCCGTTGGAGCCCTCGCCGTTTCCGTTGTGCCCATTTCCGTTGTCGCCGTTTCCGTTGTGGACGTTTCCGTTGGAGCGCTCACCGTTTCCGTTGTAGCCGTTTCCGTTTCCATTGTAGCCGTTTCCGTTGACACCGTTTCCATTGTGGCCGTTTCCATTAGAGCGCTCACCGTTTCCGTTTCCATTTCCATTGTAGCCGTTTCCATTAGAGCGCTCACCGTTTCCGTTTCCGTTTCCATTGTAGCCGTTTCCATTGCCGTTGTAACCGTTTCCGTTGGATCCATTTCCGTTGCCACCGTTTCCATTGTCGCCGTTTCCGTTTCCATTGTGACCATTTCCGTTGCCGTTTCCATTTTGGCCGTTTCCGTTGTAGCCGTTTCCATTGTAGCCATTTCCGTTGCCACTGCGGCCGTTTCCATTTCCATTGCGGCCGTTTCCGTTGCCGTTTCCGTTTCCATTGCGGCCGTTTCCGTTGCCATTTCCATTGTAGCCATTTCCGTTGCGGCCGTTTCCATTGCGGCTGTTTCCGTTGTAGCCATTTCCATTGCCACCGTTTCCATTGTCGCCGTTTCCATTGTGACCATTTCCGTTGCCGTTTCCATTGCCACCGTTTCCGTTTCCATTATGGCCATTTCCGTTTCCATTATGGCCGTTTCCGTTTCCATTGCCACCGTTTCCATCTCCATTGTGTCCATTTCCGTTTACAGTGCGGCCGTTTCCATTGCCACCATTTCCATTTTGGCCGTTTCCATTTCCATTGTAGCCGTTTCCGTTGCCATTTCCATTGCCACCATTTCCGTTTCCATTGCGGCCGTTTCCACTGTGGCCATTCCCGTTGCCATTTCCATTATAGCCATTTCCATTGTGGCCATTTCCGTTTCCACCATTTCCATTGGAGCGACCATTTCCATTGCCACCGTTTCCTTTGTAGCCGTTTCCATTTCCATTGCCACCATTGCCATTGTAACCGTTACCATTGGAGCGGCCATTTCCATTGCCACCATTACCGTTGGAGCGGCCATTTCCGTTTTCGCCATTTCCATTTCCATTTCCACCGTTTCCATTGTAGCCGTTTCCGCACACCTTCTGGCATTCGGCCTCCGTCACGAAGTTGTTGCTGTTTCCATGGCAACTTCCATACCAGAACTGGGTACACTTTGAGGTGAGGGCGTCGTAGAAGTAGCGTGCGCTCCAGCTGGCGCAAGAACCGGCGGCTTTTGGCAGCGAGCAAATGGAGCGCTCGTCTGGAGGAAACAAACACAACATTTGTCATTTGGTCTCAAGTTTGTAGCTTGACGTTTTTCCACTTCTTTCAGGTCTACAGCCAAGGCCGACGACTTACAGGGAGCGGGGGGGTCGCGGCAGCCCTCTCCGTTGGGGCCGGCAGCGGGTGCGGCGCGGTCAAAGCAGCACCCGTAGGTGGTGGTGCGGCACTCGACGGCGTTCTCAGAGGGCAGGTAGGTAATGAGCTGAGCACACAGGAGGAACATAAGACAAAAGATAGTTTGTGGTTGACTTGGCTCATGACGTTCTCGCTAATTCGTTCATTTTTGAATGAATGAATGACCGATAGATTTGTAGTGCTTTTAGTAAGTTGTAAATTGTTCGTTTGGTTTTCTTATTCGCTGACATAGCAGTTGATGTTTGCTAAATACAAGGATGAAGAGTCTTGAACCAGTCATGATGTGCTATATATATCACTATATTGACACTTACTATGGTACCCATTATGGCATTGGATGCTCAGATCACCGAGTACTTCGGTACAAGGTGCATTATTAATAAAATAAAATAAAATAAAATAAAATAAAATAAAATAAAATAAAATAAAATAAAATAAAATAAAATAAAATCAAATAAAATCAAATAAAATCAAATAAAATTCAATTCAATTCAATTCAATTCAATAAAATAAAATAAAATAAAATAAAATAAAATAAAATAAAATTAAACTGTATTATGGAAAGCAGGAAGTGAACAAATGTAACAGTTATTGATTGTAAAAGTACCAGATGGAGGGGTAGGATTTAATAAGCTTTGCTTCTTCCTACTCCTTTTGCTTCTTCCTACTCCTTTTGGACATGTGGAACTGGGAACTGATTATGGGATGCACTCAATTGTAATCTGATGCATGTTCAAATGAAATGAAACCATTACCATTACCATATTTAACCACACTGCACTGTTTGATCACACATCTTTTACTATGCGACGCTGACCAGGAAGAAGTTTCGATATAATCCTTCAACTAATATCATCTGTGAAGGTCAAAAATGTGTTTGGAATACAGTTAAAAAGATAATTTTGAGAGACATACAAGTGTACCGCTTACAGCAGGTTGGTTGCAGCCATGATGGTTGTAGCCCAGAGCCTCGGCGACGCCGTCGGGGCAGCAGCCGTAATAGGACTCGCTGCAGTGGCGTGCCTTGTTATGGTCGCCTGGAAGAACAAAGAGGGGATGAGAAATATCCCATTTCATGCATATACTTTAAGAATCATGTCATTTAAAAGCAGTCACACAAACAGAATCCACAGTGCAAAAATATGCAGCACTTATGGTGAGATGAAGGAGAAAAAAAGTCTATGAGAAGAAGCCAGAAACAGTAAAAGCACTGCAACACTTCAAATGTTTGAATGGCAACACACCCACGGGGATAATTACTGTAGTGATCACAGGGTTCCCAAGTATTTCAAACTTCCATCGTTTTTCCACACTTGCTAAATCAATGTGCATCATTAGAGATTATCAAGATTATTGGCTTGATCGTGGTTCATCGGTTCCAGACCCAACCATAATAAGGGATTCCTTATTTATAAATAGAATGTCTTCATAGTTAGAACTTCTAAAACCTGTTTACTACCTTCTAAATGTGGTTTCTATCATCATTAGAGCCCTCCAGATATGAAATAACACCCCTATAAGTCACTTTTACACTCATATTACTTGATATAGTAAACATTTAAGACCCATTTCAGACCTAAATAAGACTCTTACTAGTATATGGTGTTGATGTGTTACGGTGGCTCGGACAGGAAGTGACATCGGGGGTTACAGCCACAACAGTGTTGGGGATTGTTGGGCCTGTTGTGAGATAATCGGGTCTGGTGCTTGTGTGTTTCACCGAACATTACAATAACAGTGACACCTAGCGACCAATGTAAACATCATGTCTTTTTGTATTTTAGATCATTTATCCATTTTTGTGTTTGAAAATTGTTAAGCTAACCCTTAGATACCCCATAAGTGGGTCAAAAATGACCCGGTCAGGTTGTTTTCTTGAAATATCTTCATAATGAAAATTTTTTATCATTTTATATTCCAGGTATTCCTCAAAAAACATGTTTTTGATATCATGCCATTCAAATTTTTAACTTATCTTTTATACATTTTAAGAAATTTTAGTTTTTGTGTTACTACCCCAACCTTCCATAAGTGGGTCAAAAATGACCCGGTCAGGTTGTTTTCTTGAAATATCTTCATAATGAAAATTTTTTATCATTTTATATTCCAGGTATTCCTCAAAAAACATGTTTTTGATATCATGCCATTCAAATTTTTAACTTATCTTTTATACATTTTAAGAAATTTTAGTTTTTGTGTTACTACCCCAACCTTCCATAAGTGGGTCAAAAATGACCTGGTCAGGTTGTTTTCTTGAAATATCTTCATAGTGAAATTTTTTTATCATTTTATATTCCAGGTATTCCTCAAAAAACATGTTTTTGATATAATGCCATTCAAATTTTTAACTTACCTTTTATACATTTTAAGAATTTTTTGTTTTTGTGTTACTACCCCAACCTTCCATAAGTGGGTCAAAAATGACCCGGTCAGGTTGTTTTCTTGAAATATCTTCATAGTGAAATTTTTTTATCATTTTATATTCCAGGTATTCCTCAAAAAACATGTTTTTGATATAATGCCATTCAAATTTTTAACTTACCTTTTATACATTTTAAGAATTTTTTGTTTTTGTGTTACTACCCCAACCTTCCATAAGTGGGTCAAAAATGACCCACATGCATTTTCTATGGAATAGACCACACAGACTATGTCAGGAAGATTATTTTACACATAAAGTGCTAATACAACAAGTATTATCTTTATATAATATTGTGTATGTATCAACAAATTAGCCTCCTTTATAACTAGCTGACACTAGCTGGCTAACATTACTGTATGTATTGTTGGGAATTACTCTTTTGTTTCCTCGTCCATGCCTTGGCTGCTAGATACACAGCTACACAAGATACACAAATGAAGATGTTTCTAACATGAAATCATTCTTGTGTGGTCCTAAATATAATACTAAATATCATACAAGTGATTATTCCTAACCAAAATGGCAAAATTGGCACAAAAAGGCATTGATTCTAGTATGGGTGATTTTTGACCCACTTATGGAAGAGTGTAGGGTCCAGTCACTCATGCAAATATGTTTTTTTAAATAATAACATACAGGCTTTAAAGACATAACGGCATTATTTACTAATCATGTATCCACTTATGGTAGCGCCAATAGCAAAGCACTGCAATGCGATCATAAGATACCATAGTACAAGTGAAAACAAGCTAATGATGAGCAAATAAAAAAAGGTCTCCCACCGCCGTGCTCCAGCTTGTAAGGATGGAGGCCAGTGCGGGGGCTTTGGTATCCTCTGCGGTCGTCATAGCTGGGCACGGCTGAAAAAAAAATATGATAGGGTATGTTTTTATTGCCGCTTTTAACCCAAATTAAATTCACGTATAATGTACATAAAAGACATACAAAACCAATAAAAATTGGCTCGACCCCCAGTTACTCACCCTGCGGGAGGTAGCAAGGCTGGTTGTTGCAGTTCTCCACAGCAGCCGGCAGAGCCTGGGGGTGGCATCGCTCGGCAGGGTAGCGCTTGCCCTCGCGGTCCGAGCAGGCCACCTGACGCTCTCGTGAACCTCCGCCGCAGCTCCTGGAGCACTGAGGAGAGTGGAGGGGGGGGAGCAAACGGCATCTTTAGGTAAAAGCAACACAAGCGAAGGGGCGGGGGGGGCGGCAAACTCGGCACGGCGGCAAACTCACCAGGCCCCACTCGCTGACGTGCCAGCTGATCTGAAATTGTAAATATGTCAGCAGGTGACGACAGAAAGGATATGGCGTTGTGAAAATAAGCATCGTTCAGTTTTATTTAATGTAAGCATGAGGTAATAATAAGACATTAATTAGCAAGGGAGGGGGGTACAAACTTTTTCTACCAAGGGCCAAATAATGAAAAATGAAAGGATGCAGTGATATTTTGTAGATATGGTAAGAAGTTATATATATTTTGAAAAACCTTTGTAATATTGTGCAATATTAAGGCTCTAAATGCAATATTAAGTTCTATGTGAAGTATTTCTATAATGCCTCATATTGACTCACTAGCAAGATCTCATAGTGTACAGACCGTCATATATTTCATATTATCTACATCAGGGGTCTCAAACATGCGGCCGACACTAGTTTGAGGCCCCCGCCTTGATATGAAAGTTTAATGTAAAGTTTGATATGGATGCTGTATGGTATCATGTACCCAGAAAAAATTATTACGTTTGATTCATGTTCATGTTAAAGGTTAAATAACTGTTAATAGTTATCCTCCCTATCCGTGTGGAAGTGGTAAGTTTTTTATATGGATGCTGTATGGTATCATGTACCCAGAAAAAATTATTACGTTTGATTCATGTTCATGTTAAAGGTTAAATAACTGTTAATAGTTATCCTCCCTATGCGTGTGGAAGTGGTAAGTTTTTGGCTTTTTAAGTTGAAAGGAAATAACTTGAAGGCTACCGTTTAGGTCGCTAGCTCTCTAGTTTGCGAGTTAGCATGTGTCTCGAGACCAGGGGTCTCAAGACACTAGTTTGAGGCCCCCGCCTTGATATGAAAGTTTAATATTAGTGCGGCCCGCGCAAGTTTGATATGGATGCTGTATGGTATCATGTACCCAGAAAAAATTATTACGTTTGATTAATGTTCATGTTAAAGGTTAAATAACTGTTAATAGTTATCCTCCCTATCCGTGTGGAAGTGGTAAGTTTTTGGCTATTTAAGTTGAAAGGAAATAACTTGAAGGCTACCGTTTAGGTCGCTAGCTCTCTAGTTTGCGAGTTAGCATGTGTCTCAAGACCCTGCAGTTGCGCAATATGTTGTAAATAAAAAGAGTATAAATGTGACTATAGTCGTGTTTTGTCATATCTACAGGGTTCTAATAATGATTTGTTCATTTTAATCTGAAAAAAAATATTTTTTTTCTTAAGTTTTTATTATTTGCCGTTATATTATTATTATTATATTTATTTATTACTTTTATTTATTACTTTTATTTATTTATTCTTGATTTGTTTATTTATTTTTCATCTTATTTTGTGCAGAAAAATAAAAATTAAGATATTCGAGAACAGTGGAATGTTTTATCAGAGCTTTGGAACCAAAGCACTGAAAAAGTTTGTATATTTTTCTTTTTTTAATAAATGCGTTTTTTTTTTTTTTTTTGGAAAACCTGATGCGGCCCAGCTTTGCCCAGACCCTAGCTCCAGTGGCCCCCAGGTAAATTGAGTTTGAGACCCCTGATCTACATACTGTATTTGTATATAACTCTGGGTAAAACTGTTGATTTTGTTAATACTTAGGTTGTTTATATTGTTTATTTTCTATATTGTGTATTTTGTACTGCTTAACTGATTCTGTACTCTTGCTGCTGTGCAATGCAAATTTCCCCACTGAGCGACAAATAAAGGCATATCTTATCTTATCTTATTGGTAAAAAAGCCTATCTTAAGTTATCCCGGTAGTTCAACACCATAGATGACAAACAGGAAGTCATGACAAGCGGTTGGCTCTCACCTTGTTCAGTCTCGACGCGTGATAATCGTCACATCGGTGCATGTTGCAGTTTTGTGTAGCGGCCGGGGCCTGGGAGTACCGGGCGCAGTGGGCGTCCTGGACGGTGCGTGGGGCAGATCCATCGTGGTAGCTGCAGTGGACGCTGCGCACCTGGGATCCGCCGCCGCAGCCGACAGAGCAGGCGTTCCATTGGCCGGTTTTCCAGCTGGGACACAGCAAGGCACAAATACTAATATCGATGTGTGCTCAAATTTTTAGAGATGTGCCGGTTCAAACAGTTGGCTTTAGTTAGCAAAACTTTTCAAATACTGCTTAGTGTCATTTATTTATCTTTTTTATTATCTTTTTAAACTACCATTTTTCAGGGTCAATATGGTGTTTCATTCAGCTTCAGCTTAACACTGAAAGACGCACGATGTCGTGGGTTGGCTGGAACGCCTGCAGAGGAGATGCACACCTGTAGGTGGATGGGCAGGCATGAACGTTGCAGGTCCTGTTGCTCTCGGGCCGGGCCATGGAGGCGCAAAGGTAGTCGGGGGAGGCCTCGTTGTCCATGGTGCAGTAAACAGTTCGAGACTGGTAGCCTGGTGACGGAAGACAAATGTCACGACAAAAGCAACAAGAATTTAAGAGCGTTTCCGCAATGTGTTTCCCCCAACCTGATCCACACTCGCTGCTGCAGGCGGACCACGAGCCGAAACTCCAGGTGTACCCCTCTCTGGGGCGTCCCACAGGAACGTAGAATTCGTACTGGACTCCTTGGTTGTGCTCCTGGCTGATTAGCTAGAAGGGAAAAGATCGTTATTTACTAACAACTCCAAAAATGTGCTGGTTCCTGGTCCTGAGACATCTTAACGGGGGCGCTCCTACCTCCACAATGAGAGGTTCCGTGGTGGGTCCACGGCCGATGATGGTTTCAGGAGTGTGAGAGTCGCCCTCAGCAGCTCGCTGGTAGTAAAGCACGGTGCCGGCGATGTTGGTTGCCCGGGACGACTCAATGGACCAGTGGCCGTTCAGGTAGTATTCTCCTCGCAGGTTCTTCAGGGCTAATCACGCACAGGGATGCGCTAGATCAGGGGTCTCAAACACGCGGCCCGCGGGCCAAATGTGGCCCGCAGGACACAAGTTTGAGGCCCCCGTCTCGATATGAAAGTTTAATATTAGTGCGGCCCGCGCAAGTTTGATATGAATGCTGTATGGTATCATGTACCCAGAAAAAATTATTACGTTTGATTAATGTTCATGTTAAAGGTTAAATAACTGTTAATAGTTATCCTCCCTATCCGTGTGGAAGTGGTAAGTTTTTGGCTATTTAAGTTGAAAGGAAATAACTTGAAGGCTACCATTTAGGTCGCTAGCTGTCTAGTTTGCGAGTTAGCATGTGTCTCAAGACCAGGGGTCTCAAGACACTAGTTTGAGGCCCCCGCCTTGATATGAAAGTTTAATGTTAGTGCGGCCCGCGCAAGTTTGATATGGATGCTGTATGGTATCATGTACCCAGAAAAAATTATTACGTTTGATTCATGTTCATGTTAAAGGTTAAATAACTGTTAATAGTTATCCTCCCTATCTGTGTGGAAGTGGTAAGTTTTTGGCTATTTAAGTTGAAAGGAAATAACTTGAAGGCTAACGTTTAGGTCGCTAGCTGTCTAGTTTGCGAGTTAGCATGTGTGTCAAGACCCTGCAGTTGCGCAATATGTTGTAAATAAAAAGAGTATAAATGTGACTATAGTCGTGTTTTGTCATGTCTACAGGGCTCTAATAATGCTTTGTTCATTTTAATCTGAAAAAAATCATTTGTCTACCCACCAACTATATGTGGTTTCTTAACTTTTTATTATTATTATTATATTTATTTATTACTGATTGATTGATTTGCTTTATTCTTGATTTGTTTATTTATTTTTCATCTTATTTTGTGTAGAAAAATAAAAAGTAAGATATTTGAGAACAGTGGAATGTTTTATCAGAACTTTTATTGTAGAAAATCGGAACCAAAGCACTGAAAAAGTTTGTATATTTTTCTGTTTTTAATAAATGCGTTTTTTTTTGGAAAACCTGATGCGGCCCAGCCTTGCCCAGACCCGAGCTCCAGTGGCCCCCAGGTAAATTGAGTTTGAGACCCCTGCGCTAGATAGCAGCTAGCAAGGGCTTCGTACTTGCAGCAGAAACACTAACTTCCTCCACTGTCATAAAGTCATAAATATTTTTTTTTTTATTTCCCCGCTTTCCGCACTGGCACTCACCAAAGTAGTTGCGTGTGGGCAGGGTCTCCCTGATACTGATGGAGGTGGCTCCGGCAGGGATGGTGAACATTTGGTTGTAGCCTGGCGGAGGAAAAAACAGCAGCTCAGTTTGTAGGCCAGCTCAAGTCCGTCAAGGTCTTCGAATTGAGGACAAACTTGCTACCGTGGCTCAGGTACTGCGCGGAGAAGGTCCTCTTAACCACGGAGCAGGACTGTCCGTTGCCCCCGCACTGCAGGCAGGGGTCCTCCTGCTGCCGAGACTCCAACCTGTCATCACAGCCCATACGCTGCGAGACATGATGAGGACACACGTGTCAGGACACGAGAAGACGTGCCACCGTCAGGGGGTGCAAACCTTAACGTCTCACCTTGCACACTCCTTCCACGCAAATGTCTCTGCGGCCAGGGTGACACAGAGTTCCGTCCACCACGGTGGCCTTGTGGCGGTAGAAGAAGTTCTCTCCCTTTGGCATGCAGTTCAGCTCACAGGGGTTCTCGCCTGTGCCATTATTTTCATTTTATTCTCTTTTCAGCTGGGATTTGGCGTTATTGTTGATATCTCACCTCCATAATAAGGCAACCAGGTGTACCGGGTCCCCTTAAAGTCCTCCCCATCAAACTGCGAGCACTGCTCCTCACGGAAATCCCTGGATCCCTCTGGACAGTCCTGGATGGAGATGATGGAGATACAGCTAAATTATTTTCACACACAATAATACATCTAATGTACTCCTATTGTACTTCTACTTCATACTACAGCGGCTTACTGCAGTTTACCTCAGTGTTACATGTGAGATAAGCCTTCTCTGGTCCCACGCAGTTGTGTCCTCCATCGGTTCTGTTGGTACCAAAAACATTAGCATCACAATTAGCGACTATGACAAATAGCTAGCTTATGTTGAAAATAATTATTATATTTTACTACTTTTCCAGAAGGGAACATTTAGTAATTAAACTTGTTTTTGGAAAGGAATGTGACCCGGCTACTAGCTACTTAGCAAGCTAGCTGCTATACTGAAGGATATAAAAGTATCACACAAGACGCATATTAGCGATGTGCGAGTTATGAACGAGATGTTCAAAACTCGACTTTTTTAAAAAACTAAATCAAGACTCACGGGTACTCGTCTCGTTCATTTGTTTACTTACTCAAGCCTGTTATTGCTTGCTAAATGAAAAAGGACACCGGTTAATATATGAATAAACGACGGGAGTTTCTGCGGGTGATTCAAATGAATCAAGTACCCGATTCACTTAGTGAGTGACTCATAAGCACGAGTGGGTAAAAGGCTGCTAATAATGAGAATGTTGAACAAATATACAGATACAGTAAAGTCTCGTTATATCGATATTCTCGGGAGTCGGAAAAAATACCGATATAACCGGACTATCCATATATCCGATCCTACGCCGAACTGCATTAAAAGTGGGCGGATCTTTGATATGGCATGTAATTTTCTCCTTGAGTTCACGGATTGCGTATCTAGCATGGTTTTGTACTACAATAAATTTTGTACTACAGTAAATAAAAATAAACTTACGCTGTAGTGATTACCGGTTACCGGGACATAATTCACCCCGGAATATAATTCACCCCGGAACTATCGATAGGGAAGGTGTTGCCACCCGGAGGGGTAGGCGCGAGGGACGGGTGTTTTCCGCTGTGTGTGCTGCACTCTGGTGGTGGAAGTGTGAAAAATAAAGTTGACTGGAAGCAGCCGTTCGCCGTGTTCTTTTTTGGTATTGAAATCCTTAAGCAAAGATTGATTTAAGCTGCTTTTGTATCGATATAAGCAGACCAAATTGGCTGGCGGGAGATGAAAAGGGCATCGTAGTAACCGGATTATCATCATAACCGGGTATCGTACTAACGGAACTAATTATATCATAAAAGACTAGAAATTTGCCGGGAAATGAAAATAGTATCGTAATAAGTAGTAATTCGTTTTAACCGATATCGATATAACGAGACTTTACTGTAATTCATTTGGGATGCATTAGTTTGTGCAGACGTATCTAATAAAACGGTTGATGAGTGGAGTTTGACTTTTTTTTATTCAAATAAAGAGCATGAGTTCATGATCTGTATACAGTATATCCCAATATTTACAGAGATATTCCTTAAAATAAGCAGAGTACACCCACAGGGGTGGCTCAGTTCATTGGCCACCCGTGAATAAACTTATATTTAGAGAAATCTTCCTCGAAATAAGCAGCGTTTGCCACACGTAGAACCAAAATAATGGTGTGTGGTTTCCCTTACCCTTACTTCCCTTACTTGAGGTTTCTGTCAACCGGAAATGGACAGATAGAAATACAGTACATGCAAAGATGTTCATTCCTCTCCTGCAGACAGCAGGCGGCAACGCCACAGAAATAGTTCAGGTGGTGTCCAAGTGTGGTTAGGAAGCGTGTCCAAGTCAAACAGTCATCTGAGTGCACACGTTGACGATGACAGTATTAATAATACCAATAATAATAATAATAATAATACCTGTGAGTGATGCAACGTCTGCTTCTGATCATCACTCCACCGCCACAGGTTCGACTGCATTGTCCGTATGCGCCCCAGGAGTCCCAGTAGTCCTCACCGGCCACCTGAAATGCACGCACACACACACACACACACATGTTAACCTGTTGCAAGTTTACATGCTGCAGCCGTAGAAGTTGAAGTTACCAGGAGAGCTGGCACCAGCACCAGCTGGAGGGTCAACAAGGGCAGCATCATAGTTGTTCCCTGCAGGAGACATAAAAACTCCAAAAATCAACAACTATAACTTTTGTTCAAACATGCGTCACACTAACATTCTAACTGTGGCCCTGATTTATTATCTCTTCAATTTTGTTCTTCCATGACTCTTTTTGTTGATAAAATTGAAGTTTTGTTACATTGTAGATGGAAATCTTTTTTGTTGACTTCTGACTTTCCAACTTTTGTGGTTTTAATTTGTTTTATTTTGTCGACATCTTCACATTTCTTTTCTTTTCACTGTATTACTTTGTGACATTGAAATCTTGTACTTGAATATTTTTTGTGGTTGGTCTCAGTAATTGGTAGTCTTATTTCTTCTACTTTGCGCATAGTTTATCATTTATCATCTCTCATTTTGTAACTAATTACTACTACCCATCTCGTCCCGTCTTTTATTTTCCCAAACTTCCGGTAATTTAGATTTTCTACTTCCTGAAATGTTATCTTTTTCCAATGGTAAAACATTTTACTTCTTTACATTTTAATTTTATTTTATCGTTCATTTTCAATTTTTGTATATTTTTCACCTCGTTTTCTTACTCTACTTTGTTCTACTTTGTTAAACGTCCATCGCTTCTTTTAATATGTTCATTGTTTACATCTTTACTTCCGGTAGTAGTCAACACGTCTACATGTCCAAAAAAGTACATTTTTTAGTTTTCAATTGTTGACCATGTTTGCTTGTAGTGGTTTTAATCATTTCGGCTTCCTTAAATGTTATTTTAGCGTGTAGGTTGCTGATCTCTTTTTTACGCTGTAATCGGTTATTTTATTTTGTATATTGTTGACATCCTGAACTTCCGGTGGTCGTCCACTTTGTGCTAAACTAAGTGAAAAACGTGCACTCAAACGCACGCGCACGTTCAGCAGCCATTTCCTTCGTATTCCCAACAAGTTTAGGATCGGATTGGAACATTTTGAGAAGGAAAGCAAGGAGGCGCTGCTGGTGCTACTCACCGGGCTCGGTGCTGCCGAAAGGCGGTTCCTCTTCGGTGTGTCTTCTGCAGGAAGGACGTGGAGAGACTCCCGGCTGGACTCGGTCCGGCAGATGAGTCCAAAAGGAGCTGCGGTGTCCTCATATATGCGGGGGGGTGAGGAGGGGTTTGGGGGTTTTGGAGGAGGGAGGTGGGGGCGGGGGCGTGGGGGCATAAGTGGTCCTGCCTGCTGACAGCCAATCAGAACTCACAGCTGTCATTTAAAGACATTTTATTCCCACTTGGCTGTGACCAAGTTGCTTATTATGGCGCGCGTCCATGTGGCCGCGTGCACGAGTAATGCTAGGGTTATCCAAGTTGAGGCAAACTTTTTGTTGTTGTTGTTATTGTTGGCATGGTGTGGACTACGACTTCCTGCTTGGCTGCTAAAGTCACATATTGAAGAGTAGGATGATGGTGATGGTGGTGATGATGGTGATGATGATCTTCTACTGCCATCTCCAAAACGTGACATTTAAATGTCATCTCTCTCGCTGCCCCGTTTGGCCTTGCCAAGCTACTCATTAGCTGAGGTTATTTTCAGCACAAACGAGGCTTTTCAAGTGGTCCTCACATTAGAGCCGCCACAATTAATGTCAATAAACAAGCAGCCATCTTTCTAAAAGAAAGTGTGCGTGATTTGCCGTGGGAACTGCAGCGCAAAAACGCCGACCTCTGCAAACGGAGAATAAAGTATAACCCGCAAATATGACTTTGATGACATTTGACCCTAAAAGCAAACGTCAGCAATTTGAAATAAAAGGGGCATGACACAAGCAAAGGGGTCTCACTTTACTATAACATACATTCAAATATAGTAGTTACTGAGGAACTGAGGCATGTACATCTAGAGTAGTTACTAAGGAACTCCTAGAGTAGAAGAGTAGTTACTGAGGAACTAAGGCATGTACATCTAGAGTAGTTACTAAGGAACTCCTAGAGTAGAAGAGTAGTTACTGAGTAACTAAGGCATGTACATCTAGAGTAGTTACTAAGGAACTAATAAAGTAGTAGAGTAGTTACTGAGGAACTAAGGCATGTACATCTAGAGTAGTTACTAAGGAACTAATAAAGTAGTAGAGTAGTTACTGAGGAACTAAGGCATGTACATCTAGAGTAGTTACTAAGGAACTACTAGAGTAGAAGAGTAGTTACTGAGGAACTAAGGCATGTACATCCAGAGTAGTTACTAAGGAACTACTAGAGTAGTAGAGTAGTTACTGAGGAACTAAGGCATGTACATCCAGAGTAGTTACTAAGGAACTACTAGAGTAGTAGAGTAGTTACTGAGGAACTAAGGCATGTACATCTGGAGTAGTTACTAAAGAACTAATACAGTAGTAGAGTAGTTACTGAGGCACTAAGGCACATACATTTAGAGTAGTTACTAAAGAACTAATACAGTAGTAGAGTAGTTACTGAGGCACTAAGGCACATACATTTAGAGTAGTTACTAAGGAACTAATACAGTAGTAGCGTAGTTACTGTGGAACTAAGGCACATACACCTAGAGTAGTTACTAAGGAACTAATAGAGCAGTAGAGTAGTTACTGAGGAACTAAGGCACATATCTAGAGTAGTTACTAAGGAACTACTAGAGTAGTAGCGTAGTTACTGTGGAACTAAGGCACATACACCTAGAGTAGTTACTAAGGAACTAATAGAGCAGTAGAGTAGTTACTGAGGAACTAAGGCACATATCTAGAGTAGTTACTAAGGAACTAATAGAGTAGTAGAGTAGTTACTGAGGAACTAAGGCACATACATCTAGAGTAGTTACTAAGGAACTAATAGATAGTAGTTACTGAGGAACTAATAGAGTAGTAGAGTAGTTACTGTGGAACTAAGGCACATATATCTAGAGTAGTTACTAAGGAACTAATAGAGTAGTAGAGTAGCTACTGAGGAACTGATAGAGTAGTAGAGTAGTTATTGAGGAACCTTGGTACATACATTGAGAGTAGTTACTGAGGAACTAAGGCATGTAGATCTAGAATTGTTACTAAGAAACTAATAGAGTAGTTACTGAGGAACTAAGGCACATAAATCTAGAGTAGTTACTAAGGAACTAATAGAGTGGTAGAGTAGCTACTGAGGAACTGATAGAGTAGTAGAGTAGTTATTGAGGAACCTAGGTACATACATTGAGAGTAGTTACTGAGGAACTAAGGCATGTAGATCTAGAATTGTTACTAAGAAACTAATAGAGTAGTTACTGAGGAACTAAGGCACATAAATCTAGAGTAGTTACTAAGGAACTAATAGAGTAGTAGAGTAGCTGCTGAGGAACTGATAGAGTAGTAGAGTAGTTATTGAGGAACTAAGGCACACAAATCTAGAGTAGTTACTAAGGAACTAATAGAGTAGTTACTGAGGAACTAAGGCATGTACATCTAGAGTATTACTAAGGAACTAATAGAGTAATGGAGTAGTTACTGAGGAAATAGACACATACATTTAGAGTAGTTACTACTTTGTGAAGGGCAGCATGGAAGTTATATTTGTTTGTGTTCAAAATAACTCAAAAGGCTCTGAATGGATTTGGATGAAATGTTCAGGAATTGTCGGAAATGGGATATGGAAGAAGAGATTACATTTCACGGTCTGGATCCAGGATTCTGGAACATTGCGAGGACCTTTTCCGGCATTGGTGCATATAACTCCACAAAAACTGGTCAGAGAATTCAGGACACGTTCCAAAGAGGTTGTAGAAATAGAAAGAGGAGGTAGGATTATTATTTTGGTGTGAATCCCAATATGGAGGGAACGGGCGATCAGTGCCTGATTGAGGCCAAAAGTCGGTAACGTTTGCTTAAATATGCAAATGTTTGACTATGATTATGACCGTGACTAATGATAGGCCGTAGCCAACCATGAGACATCCTGGTTTCTGAATGAATAAAGTGTATTTTTAAAAGCCGCCATTTGGCGAGGGAGAACCATACATTTGAACAACACTGCTTTTTGGGCCTCGGGATGCTGCTAGCGTACCTAATCAAGTGTCCAGCGAGCATGTCCTCATCTCGGAATCGTGTTTATGTGCCAGATCATGACATGTCATCATGTTTTTTAAAGGCTTGCCAAAAACCCCAAAGACAAGATTTGGGTTTTAATTGAAAAGAAATCTGCATTGAACTTGAAATAAATCCTTAAAGGAGACCTTTAATTAGCGGCCCTCCACGCTAAAGAATTCCAAAGGGAAGAAATGGGAGTTTAACGGTTGAGAAATAACACCTAAATACAGGATTTGGGAATGAAAGTGGAAACGGATGGTAAAATGGACTCTCACCTCTTGGAAAAAGACAGGAAGGACATGAAGTTGTGTATAAATAAAGTTTAGCTGTATAGCATCATTAGCTAACTTTTGTTTTGGACCGTGTTCACAGAGTAGGAGTGAGACCTCATGACGCAATCATTACCGGTATGAGGCGTCCAAACCACGTGTGTACACTGTGTGTGTGTGTGTGGTTTGGAGCGAATACAACGCCACGCCGTTCTCAGCTGAATGGTGGAAAACCGCATTCGCCCAAATAAGTCTTTTTTGGGAGAATTAGGGCTAAATGTGCGAGTGCGGAGCCTCCCACGGAGGAGCCAGTGGTGCCGTGTGATTATAGCTGTGATAGAACACACAATGCCACGCAGGCTTTTTATACACGCTGATTGTATAGCCGCTACTGTGGAACACTCACATCAGCTAGTTTGGTTTGCGGGGGCGTGGGTAAAGACCTCAAAAGCCGTTTTCTATCAGCGCATCATGGATATTAAAAATATGCTATTCACTTTTAGATTCATGGAGATGTTTCTCTTGCAGAATTTAACAAGCTTTCCAAAAGATCTTCGGAATTTCACCAATCCTAAATTTACGAAATCCATGTATGACAATTGCCCGCTGGAAGAGATGGAGATCGAACCCAAACAAAATCAGTGCGGAGATTTTTGGGTCGCTGCTCCATTTCTGACATCAACTCCTCATCAAAATTTTAGGACTAGTAGAAAAATTGCAATAATGTAGTACATTTTGTTAAGGAGATTCGAAGTAGAGTTTCAAAGCGCAAAAAGAAGAAAAGTAGTTCAAAGTAGACAGTTCATGTTATATTTGGAAATACATTCTTATTTTGACGTAAAACAACCCATTTTTATGTTATTTAAGTTGGTATAGTTGTTGAGATTTTTTTTAGTTGGGAACTGATATTTTCCTGAAACTTACCTATGTTCTACTGCTGATTACTAAAGAACGGAAAAAGGAAACGGAAAAAAAACAATCCTTTTCTAAGCTTTCTTTTATAATAAGTTTTTTTTTTTATTATAGTCTAAGCTTTCTTTTAATAATCTGTGTGCCTTGAAAGAGTAGTCCAAATGGTCTAAAATGGTACTGGTACGGTGCTGAAGAGGTTGTCTATGGAAAAACTGTTGGGATTGAACGAGTTAAGAAAACGTACACAAAAACCATAGAGAAACATATATTTGTAATATAGTATTATTTATTGCATGATTGTTTTCCCCTTTCCCCATTTTTTTAGTTGGGAACTGATATTTCCCTGAAACTTACCTATGTTCTACTGCTGATTACTAAAGAACGGAAAAAGGAAACAGAAAAAAAACAATCCTTTTCTAAGCAAATTCTTTTGGTGGGTTCCATGTTTATAGCCATGGAACACAATAATCTGTGTACCTTGAAAGAGTAGTCCAAATGGTCTAAAATGGTACTGGTACGGTGCTGAAGAGGTTGTCTATGGAAAAACGGTTGGGATTGAACGAGTTAAGAAAACGTTAAAAAAAACAGAAAAATATATTTGTGTTATAGTATTATTTATTGCATGATTGTTTTCCCCTTTCCCCATTTTTTTAGTTGGGAACTGATATTTTCCTGAAACTTACCTATGTTCTACTGCTGATTACTAAAGAACAGAAAAAGGAAACGGAAAAAAAACAATCCTTTTCTAACCAAATTCTTTTGGTGGGTTCCATGTTTATAGCCATGGAACACAATAATCTGTGTACCTTGAAAGAGTAGTCCAAATGGTCTAAAATGGTACTGGTACGGTGCTGAAGGGGTTGTCTATGGAAAAACTGTTGGGATTGAACAAGTTAAGAAAACGTTAAAAAACATAGAGAAAAATATATTTGTGTTATAGTATTATTTATTGCATGATTGTTTTCCCCTTTCCCCATTTTTTTAGTTGGGAACTGATATTTTCCTGAAACTTACCTATGTTCTACTGCTGATTACTAAAGAACAGAAAAAGGAAACGGAAAAAAAACAATCCTTTTCTAAGAAAATTCTTTTGGTGGGTTCCATGTTTATAGCCATGGAACACAATCATCTGTGTGCCTTGAAAGAGTAGTCCAAATGGTCTAAAATGGTACTGGTACGGTGCTGAAGACGTTGTCTATGGAAAAACGGTTGGGATTGAACGAGTTAAGAAAACGTTAAAAAAAATATAGAGAAAAATATAATTGTGTTATAGTATTATTTATTGCATGATTGTTTTCCCCTTTCCACATTTTTTTAGTTGGGAACTGATATTTTCCTGAAACTTACCTATGTTCTACTGCTGATTTCTAAAGAACGAAAAAAGGAAACGAAAAAAAACAATCCTTTTCTAAGGTTTCTTTTGGTGTGTTCCATGTTTATAGCCATGGAACACAATAATCTGTGTGCCTTGAAAGAGTAGTCCAAATGGTCTAAAATGGTACTGGTACGTTGCTGAAGAGGTTGTCTATGGAAAAACTGTTGGGATTGAACAAGTTAAGAAAACGTACAAAAAAACAGAGAAAAATATATTTGTATTATAGTATTATTTATTGCATGATTGTTTTCCCCTTTCCCCATTTTTTTTAGTTGGGAACTGATATTTTCCTGAAACTTATCTATGTTCTACTGCTGATTACTTAAAAACGGAAAAAGGAAACAGAAAAAAAAATCCTTTTCTAAGCAAATTCTTTTGGTGGGTTCCATGTTTATAGCCATGGAACACAATAATCTGTGTGCCTTGAAAGAGTAGTCCAAATGGTCTAAAATGGTACTGGTACGTTGCTGAAGAGGTTGTCTTTGGAAAAATGGTTGGGATTGAACAAGTTAAGAAAACGTACACAAAAACCATAGAGAAACATATATTTGTAATATAGTATTATTTATTGCATGATTGTTTTCCCCTTTCCCCATTTTTTTAGTTGGGAACTGATATTTTCCTGAAACTTACCTATGTTCTACTGCTGATTACTAAAGAACGGAAAAAGGAAACAGAAAAAAAACAATCCTTTTCTAAGCAAATTCTTTTGGTGGGTTCCATGTTTATAGCCATGGAACACAATAATCTGTGTGCCTTGAAAGAGTAGTCCAAATGGTCTAAAATGGTACTGGTACGGTGCTGAAGGGGTTGTCTTTGAAAAAATGGTTGGGATTGAATGAATTAAGAAAACGTACAAAAAAAAAAACATAGAGAAACATATATTTGTATTATAGTATTATTTATTGCATGATTGTTTTCCCCTTTCCCCATTTTTTTAGTTGGGAACTGATATTTTCCTGAAACTTACCTAGTATGTTCTACTGCTGATTACTTAAACCGGAAAAAGGAAACGGAAAAAAAACAATCCTTTTCTAACCAAATTCTTTTGGTGGGTTCCATTTTTATAGCCATGGAACACAATAATCTGTGTGCCTTGAAAGAGTAGTCCAAATGGTCTAAAATGGTACTGGTACGGTGCTGAAGAGGTCGTCTATGGAAAAATGGTTGGGATTGAACGAGTTAAGAAAACATACAAAAAACCATAGAAACATATATTTGTATTTTGTATTATTTATTGCATGATTGTTTTCCCCTTTCCCCATTTCCTGTTTGGCATATGATTGAAGAGAGCACCCAACCTTGGTGACCACGGTGAACGGTGTCCAATAAAAAGCAAGGCCGTTCACGCCTGCAGCTCCCATCTTGAACCAGCCTGAGAAGATCTAAACCTGACATCCGCGCCAGGAGAGAAATGTTCTATGCGGTCCCAGAAACGTCAGGCCACAAGACGCCAGCATGGATGTCCACCACGGGGCCACGTCGGAGGTCCCGTCAGAGCTGGCGGCGTAGCTTCTGTGCCTGCCTCTCCTTGGCGTTGAAGGCGTACTTGGTGTCTTGGAGCTGCTCGATGATCTCCTTGGCTTCCTTCAACTCGCCGGCAAGCTGGCTGTACTTCTCCACCAGCTCCTGGTTCTCCCTGCGGAGCTCCACCACCAGCTGGCTCAGCTCCTCGCTCTGCCGGCCGCAGTGCGCCTTCAGCTGCTCCATCTCAGACAGAGTCTCCTCCATGCGCCGCACCAGGCTCTCCAGCTTGTCCTTGGACATCTTTGTCTGCTTCGGTCTTGGAGTGTTGTCCTTGTCTCGGCGGCCGCTTCTTCGTGGGCGATTATTCTAATCCTAAATTCCCTCCTGTTCTTCCATGCGGTGTTGTAATCCCCTTAGTGGATCTATCCTGGGAGACCTTGCGTACAAACACGCATCATCTAGAGTTCCTGGTGAGCTCCTTAACCTATGCTGCTGGTGGAAAGGAGTGCGTGACGTCATGTTCCACTGAGATGCATTTTGGAACTAAGTCGCCAACATTGACACCAAAGCCTGAAATGAGACCTCACTTGGGGTCCTTCTGAGTCAGCCATGAAGGCTTCCTGGGGGGGTCATCTCCACTGCATTTGTTTACGTTACACCCACAGATCACTTCACCGGGTACCCTCCCTAAAAAAGGATCCTCGACAGGATTATGCAAAGAACCATTCCGATTCAAGTGTGGACAAGGCAGGTACGTGAGCCGGTGAAAAACCCATTCCAGTTTAGGAGCTGATCTGAATCTGGGATCTTCATCCATAGTCCATAGTCCATAGTCCATAATCCATAGTCACCCAACTAGCAGTCAAGAAACCAACTCATAATGAAGTAGTACTGAAATAATACTTTTTCTTGTCCGTACTATTAACCTGAGGGCGGGGGCACAGAAGTGAGCCCCCCGCCCCCCCCCATCATCTGTTGGGTTTAGTCACATGGTGGACATTTGATGACATCTGAGCAGCATTGGGGTGCTGCAAAGGGGACCCATTTGCCACACCTGACTTGATGAGCGCCCCCCCCCAAGATTGCCAACCACAATTATACACCATAGACAGAGATCATGGGACATCAAGCCCCCCCCCAAGACGAAACCCCAGTACAAGCCAAGCCCCTCCCCAACCTGAAGTCCTCCAATAAGGAGCCGAGCTCCAAAACCGACAAAGCTGGATGCACGTGGGGCTCAAACACAGCACCTTGGGAATGCCGGACTTGCGTCATAAGGCGCCGTACCGGCAAGCGTAAAAAGCAGTGTTGATTGATCGTCATTGTTTATTTAAAAAAGGAACATTGGAATTTGCATAACAGACATATGCATGGAAAGGACACACGAAAAAAAGCAAAGTCACCCAAAACGTTCCCTCAAAAGACCAGCAATGTTCCTCCATCACGAGTGCAGCTCTGACATCATGTGGAACGTCACCACTTTATTCTTCACGCGCTCGTGCGTACGTACGTGGCGGACAGGAGCGAAGGGTCCCGTGTGATGCAGGAAGTCGGCGGCAGCACCAGGCCAGCCTCGGGCGGTGACGGCGGGTTTGAATCCGGTGAGTGAGCGCATTTTTATTCCCGCGACAAAAAAATCAAAACGAGTGGGACTGAGGTGCCCCTGAGCAAGGCACTGGACCTCCTGCAACTTTGACCTCCTCGGAGCGGCTCGGTGAAATGTGCCAACGTGGGATTTGATCATTATGTGAGGGCTTCTGGGCGAGGGAGGAGCTCGTTGAACTGCCTCAGCTTCCTGGTGTCCCTGAGCAAGGCACCTGCCGCCCCGGTAGAAGACGCCTGGTCACACCGAGTGAGGATGCGGGGCCTCCCTGCACGAAGACAAGGTGCTAAAGTCCCGCCGGGAGTCTGAAGTTTGTGTTGCGCCTGAGACGGGATGAAACCGCTGGAAGGTCCGAAGTCGACGCCTCTTGATTTTAAAAGAACAAACAGGTGAGAACACCCTCCATCAGGCTGACAGAAAAGGCAGAACTTTAAAAAAAACAAAAAAAAAAGACGTCCTGTCCTCGGGTGGATCCTCCGGCTGTAGAAAAGGCCAATGGTGCTAAATGTAGAACTGGTGCAGCGCCAGCTCGTCCATGAAGGGGCGTACCAGGTTATCAGTGGCAAAGTAGAAGACCAGGCCAAAGAAAATGGAGATGGGCAGAGCGGGGAGCGCCTTCTTGAAGATGGCGAGCAGGAGCAGGGTCAAACACAAGCCCTGCAGAGGAGGGGGGGGGGACCATACGCCGGGTTACATCACACGCTTGGCTGACATCAAGAAGCCGACGACAAGGCGACTTATTTGCGGTGACGACCATGAGGCGTCGCCCCAGGGCGGAGCCCGAAAATAAGCGGCTGTGGCAACTCACAATGAGGATGGCGACGAAACAGGCAAGCGTGGTGTTCCAGTCGCCGCTGGCGGCGGCCGAGGCTTTTCCCACCAGCATGCTGTAGAAGATGAAGTCTCCGAGGCCCAGCTTGACGCCCCCTGAGGACAAAGGACGGCACATTGAGGGGGGGAGATGGCCACCCCTGCCCCGTCCCTTCTTTGCCTCAACTTGTAATTAACGCACACGCGTACGCCGATGGGCGAAACGACACACAAACAGGATGAGGAAGAGGAATTCCATACCTGTGCCGCCTGTCAGCAAACATGATTGACACCTCATCATTTTATATTAAGATCAAAATCTAATTAGCATTTCTGGAGATGAAATATTTGAGATCATCGCCTCGCAGTTGTCAGTTTGTATTTGCAAAAATAACATGAATTCATAATTGAAGTTGACCGCCATTGGATTTTTAGTATTGTTGGCCCATAATTCTTATACTATATGGGCAGCCATTTTTGTATAAACACCTCACACGGACTACAGCACGCCGGGCTTTGCAGCGGTGATATCAAAAATGTGTTTTTTGAGGAATACCTGGAATATGAAATGATAAAAATCTTTAATTACGAAGATATTTCAAGAAAACAACCTGACCGGGTCATTTTTGACCCACTTATGGAAGGTTGGGGTAGTAACACAAAAACTAACATTTCTTAAAATGTATAAAAGGTAAGTTAAGAATGTGAACGGCATGATATCAAAAACGTGTATACATATAGCATAGCAACCAAGCCTAATTTAATGTATGAAAAAATGTATTGACGTTCTGTATGTGACCCTTCAGGACAAAGCTTTGTAATCGTAAACACGCACTGATTTTTCATCAAAGACGTAAAAACATGGCACTCACGCTCCTCGTCGTCGTCGTCCAGAGGAGGACGGTCCGAGGGCATCTGCTGGATCTCCCGCCGACTCTGCTCCGTGGACTGCAGCGGCCCCAGCTGGTGCTCCTGGTGGCTGACCCAGGACGGGGTGAAGCCGCCGTCGTCCTGAGATGGGCTGGACGGCACCGGGGACGCCACCGCTGTGGACAGGTGTATGCTCATTAGCAACGTGTGGGGGGGGGTTTATTTCTTTCCGTTTCATTTGTCTCACCTTCTTGAGGCTCCGGCGGAGGTGAGGTCGCGTCTGCGGAACTCTTGGGCGGGGCCGTGTCGGCCATGTTGACGAGCCACACCATCGTAGCTTTGGGAGGGAAAGTGAAAGCATCACATGGACGTTCTCGTCTAGGCATTTTTATACGGTCGACACGTGTGGTCAGCAGCATCCATTCTTCCTCTTGGGAAGAATGTTTGGGCTGGTATCCGTGTTCTAATCTCGGCTGTGGAATTCTTGGTGGAGTTTATATGTTAATGCTGGGTTTGTGTGGGATCCGTGCAGACGTTCTGTCTTCGCTCGCGTCTTCGGTGCCTCACAAATATGGGCAAACATTTTTTGGACAAAAGATTCTAAAAAAAAATGCTTTAATTAGTGACTGTAGATTCTATTTTCCATAAGTATGAATGGTTGTTAGTCTATATGGATCCTATGATTGACTGGCGACCAGTCCAGGGTGTACCCCGCCTCTCGCACAGTCAGCTGGGATAGGCTCCAGCATACCCGTGTGACCCTATTAAGGATAAGTGGCATAAAGGATGGCTCATTTAGCCATTTTATGCTTCATTTAGGCTAATTCTAAGTACCACATGCTTAAATATCCATATTTTTATATTTCAGAGATCATCTTACACGAGTAGATGAGAGCGGGAAAGATGGGTTCATTCCTCTCCTGAGCCGTCTCCACCAAGATCCTCAGAGGCCCTTTAGGACAGAGCACGGCCAACAGATCTGCAGGAAGAAACGCAGCAGAGTTTACGTGTCTCCGAGTCACAACGATATGCGAGTATTTACCGTAGACGGATATGACCGCTAATATGAGCCACGCGGTCCACTCCGGCAGGTACTTGATGAACACGAGCGCCATGAGAGCGCTGATCATGATGAGGTAGGCCTGCTGGAGGCGCAGAGGCCCTTTCCAATGGATGCACATCATTCCCACCACTCCGAAGTTCCAGATGACGACGGCCAGAGTGAAGTAGTCCATGGCCACATTGTAGGTCTTGAACACCTCTCTGGGGGCAGCGAGAGAGAGAGAGAGAGAAGGTCAGTTAGCGCAAAGTAAGAGGAGATAAGACACGAGATGGTTTGTGGGGCTTACTTGAGGTAGATGTAAGAAAAGAAGAAGAGCAAGAGGAGGGAGGAGAGGAAGAGCCAGCCTTGGATCACCTACGGAAACAAACATTTCAACTGAGGAACATTTTAAACCAGGGGTCACAAACATGCGGCCCGCGGGCCAAATGTGGCCCGCAGGGCACTAGTTTGAGGCCCCCGATCTTGATATGAAAGTTTAATGTTTACCCAGAAAAAAATATTACGTTTGATTAATGTTCATGTTAAAGGTTAAATAACTATTAATAGTTATCCTCCCTATCCGTGTGGAAGTGGTAAGTTTTTGGCTATTTAAGTTGAAAGGAAATAACTTGAAGGCTACCGTTTAGGTCGCTAGCTCTCTAGTTTGCGAGTTAGCATGTGTCTCAAGACCCTGCAGTTGCGCAATATGTAAATAAAAAGAGTATAAATGTGACTATAGTCGTGTTTTGTCATGTCTACAGGGCTCTAATAATGCTTTGTTCATTTTAATCTGAAAAAAATCATTTGTCTACCCACCAACTATATGTGCTTTCTTAATTTTTTATTATTATTATTATTATATTTATTTATTACTGATTGATTGATTTTCTTTATTCTTGATTTGTTTATTTATTTTTCATCTTATTTTGTGCAGAAAAATAAAAAGTAAGATATTTGAGAACAGTGGAATGTTTTATCAGAGCTTTTATTGTAGAAAATCGGAACCAAAGCACTGAAAAGGTTTGTATATTTTTCTGTTTTTAATAAATGTGCTTTTTTTGGGAAAACCTGATGCGGTTAAGCCTCATCCAGATCCTAGCTCCAGTGGCCCCCAGGTAAATTGAGTTTGAGACCCCTGTGCCATCTTTCCCCCGTGTGAGAGCGTAGACGGCTGTGGGCGGGTACCTTGTAGCAACGGTACTTGTACAGCAGCACCAGCACCAAAGTCATGACGATGATCACCGTGATCATGATGATGGCATTCAGGATGGAGTTGACCGCTCTTTGGCCCACCGTGTCCGTGTCCTCAGGGAAAGGTGTGTAGATACTGGTGGACGACAAACAATGTTAGTATCAGAAACATTGCATTGGCGCCACCTAGTGGTGCTGCATCTGTACTACATTCACAAAATGTGAGCGCTCACAGTCTCTGGCCGTCGTTCTGCGTGTAGAAGCTGACAGACTTGATAGTCGCCACGACGACCACCATGCAGAGCGTGACGGGAACGAAGAGCATAATGACGTGCTTGGCGCCGTATTTCAGCGTCAGCTCCTCGTCATCCTCCTCCTCTGCTTCCACCACGCGTGGAGGAGGCCTGGCCGCTGGGGCCTGGCCATTCTGCTCCGGACCGCTGCCGCCGCCGCCTCCATTATCTCCTCCACCTCCTCCTCCAGTACTTGAACCCCCTCTGGATCGAGCTCTGGTCATGCCGGCTCCTTGGTGCTGCTGCTGAGGGTGGTCTGGAGCTCCGTTGGCCTCCTGCTGGTCCTGTCCGCAAGAAACCAATGCAAAAGAACGCACTGAAATATCCACATAAATCAAGCCTTTATTTTAGCATGCTATTTACATTGATACAACAAATAAAAATGAGGCATTGTTATGAAAATGACTAACCATGTAGTCAAAAACCACTACATTATCCTTTTCACTTTCTCATGTACTCCAAATAATTATTAAATCACAAAAAATAGCATTACTGAATGCGGGGAATGGAGTCAGATGTAACAAGTAACGTGAGGAGCTGTGCCATCCTAAGAGTATCAGCAGGCACGTGGATCTCGAGGCACGACCAGACATGCAACAAACATGTCCAGGCCTCCAAGTGTGTGTTTGTGTTGCAGGCCTGGGAAGAACTCCAGTCGGTGTGAGTCCAATCGACATTTGGCCAGGCTTTATCTCTGATTTGACTCATTTCATGCGAGTCACACAATAAATGTGTGTTCCACGGTACAAAGAGATACTGGCCTGGTATTGAGGCTATAAAATGGACTTTGGCCGTATGACTGGCCTGCACGGCCTCGCCTTTATTTACAGTAAATTGAAACCCTGTATGTTCTTCAAACTGTAGGCCGCCTGCGACACACACACACACACACACAACACACTTGCGGCAAGTCAGTGTGGTCTCTTAAGCAATCATTACTCAACATATCCTCTCCACACACTCACACCTTACACTCACCATGTTGTTTTCCACATCTTGTGCACTGTTCGCCATATTCAGACCAGCTGACCCTCTGGTGCACTGCCTATTGTGTTGCGCTGGAAAAAACACAGGAAACTTAGTTAAATAATGATGACTTAGTTAAATATGACAAATATACAAGCATGAGGAAGAGACTAATAAGAAGTGTGTCTGCTCACTCAAATGTGACGACTAACCTACAAAATATTTGGGCCACACAGGAATACCACAAGGACACAGTAATAGAATTAGAGAATTAAAGAAGTCGTAAGTTTCTCAGAAAAATGTTATCACAATGTAACGACAACAATCTGGAACTTTGGTATAAAAAATATTACCTCAAATAAATTTAAATATAAATAATTGTTTAAAAAATGATATAAGATCAATATAGAACTGTATGAGAATGTGATGTCATGTTTTTAATCAAATATTTAATATTACCACCCAAATATTGTATTTGAATCATAGCCCTATTCCCAGATAATATTTTCCTTTATTTTAGTAACATTACAATTTTTCCCACTCATAATTTTTATTTAATTCCTGGCTGGGATCATTGTCACATTCAAAAATTAATTCTAATTTAGCAACTATTAAAAAACGTGTAGCCACGATAGAAAAGCTCTAATTCCAGGACTAGCAGTTTTGTTTTTGCAAAAATCAGAATTTTAAGATTTGTAATGTTTCTTTTTACCATTTTGGACAGACTGTTGAACTTATAAGTGTCTTTATAAATGAATCAATATTACAGTCCCAGTGAATATTTGGGCGGGACTATAGTGGTCAAGCTACACATTAATAAAAATTTATCGTGTGCCGCGTTAAAAGGCATAGCTTTAATATTAATAAGGAAGGATTATATTCCTAGCAGTGTCGGGGATTCAACTTTTACCGACCAAACGATGCCGACTGGAAGCATCTGTTATCATTAGCCAAGCTATTGCTAAACAAGCTAGTTAGCCAACAATGACATAGCGGCACAACATGCGGCTGCGAACACACTGACATTGTTAGCTTAGCCGTGTAAATACTGTTCCTGAACAGAAAGGTGTGAATTAATCCAACTTACCGGCCGCTAACGGTGACAAATGGGAAGGGTGTTGCGTGTAAATGTGTTTTGAACCGGGGTACTTTCCCCTCTTTGTTCTTCCTGTCTTCTGAGCCTACTTCCGGTTTCTCTCTCTATCTCTGCCTCTCTCGCTCCCTCTCTCTCTTTTTTAAATTAACTTTATTGCTTCTGTCTTGTGTTGAAATCTGCTTGTGTCTGAATTAATAACACAATCTACCACCTGAAATGTTGAAACTGTTGTCAATTTTAACACAGCATCTTATACTATTTATTTATGAATAAATGTGTCCTAATATATAACACGTTATAACACAAACAACAAATTATATACATTTTTATCTACAGGTGAATCTAACCCAATTTAGGAAAATGTTTTTATTCCTGAGTCAGGGTTGTTTGTATTGTACTTCCGGTGTCAGAGCTCGCTCGTCTTCGCAGCGGAAGCCAACGGCGAGAAGTTACGAAGAAAAGCATCACAAAAAACACCTAAAATTACATTTAAAGCATGGTAGGCGCACTCTCCGTATAAAGACGCATTGTTGTTAAATCTATCACCGAGTATTATGTGTAGTTCTACGGCGTATTTTGAACGAATATTGCTGTAGAAGCTTGCTAGCTACCCGCTAATGTTAGCATTTCCACGGGGGAAGCGGCTGTAAAGATCCATCACACACATCGGCTCTATTGATGAACAAACAGTAGTAATGTGACTTGACCCACATTTCTTTATTACTGATTCATTTTTCTTTGTAAAAAAGTTTTCTGACTTCATTCCACGATATTTGTTTATATTGGCAGCTACCTCGATCTAAATGCTACAGCGAGCTCACTGCAAACTTCTTCCTAAGTTAACTTTACCTGTTTCCGCTTATGAATGACTTCTTGCGAATATATCAAAATTAGTTCATGTCAAAAATAACATCCCTGGTAATATTTGGCTGTTAAATTGTGTTTTTGCATTTTTTAATAGTCCCACACCATCTTGCTAGTGCAGCCTACCAAGAGGCCGGAAGGAAGAACATATGCTGACTATGAGTCGGTCAACGAGTGCATGGAAGGTAACATTACTGGGACAGGGGGACATAAATGGTCGCGACACCGGCACAGCTATGTGAGCACCAGAATGCCGGTCACATTTAACAGCAAACATCATGCTCGGTTAGCATAGTCATCAAACCTGGAGCTCCCACGACTCACTCTGTTATGACCTCAGGCGTGTGCAAGATGTACGAGGAGCATTTAAAGAGGATGAACCCCAACAGCCCGTCCATAACGTACGACATCAGTCAGCTGTTTGACTTCATCGACGACCTGGCGGACCTCAGCTGCCTGGTGTAAGTATCGCTACCGCTTCTTTGCTGTGCGTTGGTGTGCAGCAATATGGAAATAATCGGTACAATGTCGCTAATGTCACACGTAATTATGACGCGTTGGAGCGCATTATGCAAATATCGGCGTTGGGTGCTATTATTCACGTACCCCACTTTGGGAACCTGGGGCGTAGACCAGGGGTGGACAAACGGTGTGTTGCTTGTACAACAAAGCCATCCAAACACAACACGTCACTGTCATTCGTAGTTCATATTGTTGTTGCATCTACCCAGCATGTCTTGCGGGCATTTGAACATTGAAAACAGATTTCAGTTTCAAGTGTGTTATGTTTAGCACTTGGTGTTTATCACGTAACGCGTTAGCTTTCTCTGCATGTGTTGCACCCCGAGCAAGTATCCGCCCCGCCGCCCGCCAAATTTAAATTGAACCCAATGTGGCCTAGAGAATATGCACTTAAAATACTTTGTGTGTGTTGCTGCCACAGGTATCGTGCCGACACCCAGACATACCAGCCATACAACAAAGACTGGATCAAAGAGAAGATCTACGTGCTGCTTCGTCGGCAGGCCCAGCAGGCGGCAAACTGAAGGGGGCGCTGTGGTTTTTTTCCCCAGCTGTTTTGTCTGTGTGTGTGTATTTTTTTTCCGCAGTTGAAAGTATTTTTATTGTAGGTTGACTTATAAATAAAGATTTGCTTTAAATGGCAAACAAGTCTTTGTTTATGATCCCTGGATGTTGGTTTGTTCATTTTGAAGATGACGTAAAGTTCCAACAAATTTAGTTTTTTTTTTTTCAAAAGTAATTTTTATTGTATTGTTTTTTTTGTGTGTGCAACTTTTTTCTTAATTTCTCATGAAACAAAAATGCATCATTCAAATTTAAATGAACTTGCTGGATGTGTGGGTTTTATGTTGAGTACCAATTTAGCTGATCCATTTATTGTGTTGTTTTTAATCATTCATTCATTCATTCATTTTCTACCGCTTTTCCTCACGAGGGTCGTGGGGGGGTGCTGGAGCCTATCCCAGCTGTCTTCGGGCGAGAGGCGGGGTACACCCTGGACTGGTGGCCAGCCAATCACAGGGCACATATAGACAAACAACCATTCACACTCACATTCATACCTATGGACAATTTGGAGTGGCTAATTAACCTAGCATGTTTTTGGAATGTGGGAGGAAACCGGAATACCCGGAGAAAACCCACGCATGCACGGGGAGAACATGCAAACTCCACACAGAGATGGCTGAGGGTGGGAATTGAACCCTGGTCTCCTAGCTGTGAGGTCTGCGTGCTAACCACTCGACCGCCCTGTTTTTAATTATATCAAACGTTAATTAAATTTCTGTAATATACTGTAACACTCCAGAATTAATTATAAAATAACTCACTTGACCAATTAATTTCATTCATTCATATACTATACATGATTCCTCCGGTAAAACCGCGTGTTGATGTGAAGCTTTATCCGCCTGAGAGCACTCAGGAGGCGGCCACTCTTGACTGTGGCAGCCGCTCTCTACTCGGTCCTCTCCAGTCAGACTTGAGCGCCCCCACCTTTTGTGTTGTATGATCGACTCTTCCCCGTCTGTTTCTCACACCCACCCCTGCACACACACTCACACACGCCTCCTCCCCCCGCTCCTCCTTTTAGCATCTGAAAGGACCACTGAGTGAGAATCGATGGCGCAGAGGCCCGCTTGACAGGACAATAAACTACAAAGAAGGGGTGAGTTTTTCCCTCCTCTGCTCTATCGCGCTTCTATTTTTCCACCACCGTCGTGCACGTCCGCCTCCGCGGGACGAGATCGTGCGTGGTGATGCTTTCACGTACGGCGCCTTTTGTTGGTTGTGATTACACCAGCATCCTCCTCCTCAGCATCAGCACCATCACGCTCTGTCGCCTCGCCGCTTACCTAAAACATCCAACGTAATTTCACCTGCACACACCCTCACCTTATGTAACCTAGCATCAACAACACACTGCGGGTTTAGATGAGGGGTCGTTTGGGGGGGCGGGGGGGCGTGATGTCCTAATGCGGTTGTTGGCGGTGATGTAAACACAAAAGAGCACCAGAGGATCGTTTTGCGTGTTTTCCATTCCTAAAAACACCCCCTTTGCTCATATGTGATGATGTGTTCTACGATCATCCATGGGGACGTGTGGGGGGGGGGGGTCACATCCTCTCAATTCCATGTTTCTCCTCAGCACCCCCAAAAATCACGTGACTCGTCCTTAAGACAAAACAATAACAACCCCCCCCCCTTATAAAATAACCTGTCTTCATGTCTACATTTGCAGCAACCATGCTCCAACAGAGGGGGGAGCAGTCTCTTCCGCACAGCCGCCACCAGCGCATCGGCCAGGAGTCACCCTCCAGCCACCGACTCTTCCAGACAACCGAGCCCGGCCACCACTTCCCATGAGGCGGCCACCAGCACTCAGCCCTATCGCTCTGTATGGAGCCTCTCGTCTGTGAAGTAGGTGCATTATGCAAGGTGTACAACTGTCCTGGGGGGACTGGAAGGAAGGGGGGGGGGGTGTTATATTGGCTGGGTGACGTCACGGCATCACGTTTTTTGGTAAAATAGTCACATTTATATATTTATATTTATATAATCATCAGTATAGAATGTCAATCAGGAAAGTGAAGGAAGCATAAAAATAAGAAAATTGCCTATAAATAAAATGCAGTTAAACTAAAATAAAACAAAATGAACCAAATATGAAGAACATAATGTGTTTTTATTGCTCATGTTTACATTTCTTCTTAGTGGACATGGAGGATGAAGATGGGACTTGTCTTCTTGATGTTTTATGGTGAGTTTCTTTCTGTGCTACGTTATGTTAGCATCTCTCATGTATATAAATATATATATATACAGTAAGGTACCCATAATATTCAATAATAATAAACAACTGCCATCTTGTAGACATACAATAATAAACACAGAGTATATGTCAATTGTCCAATGTGGTGCGTTTCAGTGACCCCCAAGCCCTGAATGACTTCCTTCATGGGACGACTGAGGTAACTCAACTTTTTTAGGATTCTGATGTTTGTGTGCAAAGCTAAAAACCACTAACGACCCACCAGCTGCAGACTGAAGACCTGCTCATTAGCGCCTCCTCTGGGGAGCCCTCCCTCTTCACAGACGCCCCGGTGAGTGCCCGACGGGGTCCTCGGCGCCCCCAGGAGAACATTGTTTTCTCCGTTTTGTTTCCTAAAAAGTACTTCCTGTCCTCGCCGTGTCTTCTCCAGAGCCCCGTGTCTCTGCTTGGAGATGGCGGAGACTCCCCAGGGACGCCTCCGCCCGGGTGTGTGGATCTATCCTTCCTGGAGGAGGCCCTCCTTTCGTCACCCGAGGGCAGAGACGACTGTCTACATGAGGTGGACATGCAGACCGGGTCCCCCATGGGGTCTCCGACGGGGTCCGGTTGCGAGTCAAAGGAGGGAGAGGAAGAGGAGGCGGCGGTGGCGGCCCCGGCCAGGGAGGAGGAAGCAGAGGTGGCGTGTTGCGACATCCTCCAGCAGAGTCTGCAGGAGGCCGACATCACCGAACAGACTGTGGCCCTGGAGGGGGGGCTGACCCAAGACAGCGTGTCCCTCTTCTTGCCGCCCACTGTGCCATTTGTAGCCAAGACCCCCTCCGTCGCCCCCGCCTTGCCCAGAGACACTCAGGCAGCAGTGGAGCCCCCCCAGCCCTCTCTGCTTGCCGTCGGACCAGGCTGCCCTTCTCTGAAACCTGCCGCCCCCCCTCAGCTGATGGGGCTCCTGCCTGGAAATGTTTTCCCCGCCCCTTCACCAGAGACCACGTTCTCCCTGAGCCCGGTTCAGGGTTCCAGTATGATCATCCATAAAGCCATGACGGGCGTCATGGGGCGACCTCTCCTCACCCCCACTCTGAGAGCGGCAGCAGCCCACGGTGTCATCCTGCAGCGTGGCCCCCTCCCCATCCAACCCAAGCTGCCCATCAGCATTCAGCCTAAACTGGTTCAAATTAGCCCAAAGCCGTCGGGGCAACCCCCGCCGGGTCTCACGCTCATTCCTGGGACCGTTTCACCAAATATTCTACTTTCTCAGCCTCCGGGCCAGAAGCCTGCAGCGCCCCCCCCAGCGGCCCCCAAACCGGTCAGCCTGCAGCTGGTCAACCAGGGCGGCTCCTTTGTGCTGCAGCCTCAGGGACTCTTTCCAGGCCAAAACCAGTTCCTCCTCCCGGGTCAGTCCCAAGTCACCATCTCCCAGCCTGGGGCCCCACCTCTACTGACTGCCAATCCACACGGCCGAGGCGGGACCACCGTCAGTGGGCACCTCGTGGACGGGTCCCAGATCTTAGCGGTGCCCCAAAGACAGGTCAACTTCAGCCCCGTCTTCACCACCACAGGGCAGCTGGCTCTCAGCCAGACCGCCGTCCTGTCGGGACCGCTACAGCTGCAGTCGGCCCCCTCGACAGTCTTCCAGATGCCGGCGCAGCTGGCTGGGAGCTACACAACAGGCGGGCAGCGGGCCACATTGGTACACGGCCCTACACTGGGAAATCACATAACGGTAATCAACAGCGCTGGGGTGCTGCCCTCGGATCTGGCCTCCATCTCCATCGTCAACGCTCCGTCGGTGGTGCAGGGCCTGCCCTTTGCGGCTCAGGCATCGTTGACGGAGCCGCCCCCGCTGGGCCTCCAGCCAGCCTCCGTGGTGCTGCTCCCTGAGAGAGGAACGCCCGAGGAAAGGAACGCTTCGGAGGAGAGCTTCCTTCAACTTCCACAGGTGGGGTGAGGAACACCAGACCTTGGCGAGGAGGATAAAGTATTTCTAACCGTCTTCATGATGTCTTCTAGCACTTCGGTCAGGTGACCCGACATCCTGTCTCGACGCAGCCAGCCACCCCTCCTTCACCTTCCATCTTAGCGTCCCAGACGGAACCAGCTCCAGCCCCGGCCGTGGAGATGCCCTCGGCTGACTTGGTCCAAGTGGTGGAGGAGGTGGCCCAATCTCTGAGCCAGAACCAGGACTTTATGCAACAACTACAACAGGTAGTGAAAACTCTCACGTGTTTTCTCATTTGTGTTCTCATCCATGTGCCCCCCCCCCTCCCAGCAAGCACTTAGCTCCCCCATCACGTCTGACATGCTGGTCGGAGCAGTCCCACTGGTCCCCTTGGACTCTCTCGCCCCCTCGGTGGACAATGAGCAAGACAGCCAACAAGCGACCGCCATGTTGGATCCATGTGTTGACTCCTCCCCGCTCCCCTCGGAGGACACGTCGCTGCTGGGAGCGTTTCAGTCAGCGGCCATGTTCTCCGATCAAGACCCCCTTCTGGGACTGGAGAGTTCCCCCACCCCGTACCAAGGCGACCCTGAGTTCCGGGGGTCTCGGTCTCTATTCGTCACCAGTCAAAGGACGCTGGCCTCTCCTCAGTCCTCGGAGCCCCCCTTCACCCCCGGGGCCCCCTCCCCTCTGCAGGTCAACATCCCAGTGCCTCAGCAGCAGCCGGACCAGTCAGCTGCCAGCCTCTGTGGAGGGGGAGGGGTGGACGCCAGTCCTGTCCAACAGCACACACTAAACAGTGAGTTTGTCTCCCAAACACAAAACGCGGGAATCGTACGCCAACTAAAAGTGTCGTGTCTCAGCGCCAACAGCTGCCTTGGACGTGGAGAGCCAACTGATGTCTCTCCATGGCCACCCGTCCCCTCCTGACAGCCAGGAGGAACACCGCCCGGCCCCCGGGGATGGCGGCCCCTTCACAAGCGACCAGCAGGTGGGAAAAGGGAATGTTTAGTTAGGAAAGAATTAACAAAGTAAAAGCAGAGTCCGACCTTTGACTGATGAAGGTCGTGTCTCCACACAGCTGGCGGGTGTGGAGCTGCGGCGAGAAGAACCAGTAACACCAGCAATGCGACGCCACAGGTGAGAATATTACAGTACAAATAAATTAAGGATGGAAATATTCTTTTCTTCATGTTTTGGAATGATTTAAAGGAACTTTATTGTGAAATTCCGAGCATCTGCCGGATGGCCGAGCTCCTCAGCCGGTCTTGTACGGTGAGTCCAGACACCCTACCGAGGAATCTCGCTTTTTGGGTCAGGGTGGGACCATCGATGGACCAATACGGTTCGGTACAGCGACCGCATTACTGCAGACGCTTGGCTGATCCGCCTGTTGGTCGACACCTGAACCCCTTCACCTGGGGCAGGACCTCACGATCCACCCTTTTCCAGCTGAGAACCATGGCCTCAGATTTGGAGGTGCTGAGTCTCGCCCCAGTAAAGGTCAGAGACTGACGGGGCCACCAGGACCATATCGTCTCAGAGTAGCAGAGACGAGATCCTAAGGCCCCCAAAATGGCCCCCCTCAACAAGAATTCCGAATCAGTGACAGCCTCATGTACCCCCCCAGTACCCTTCCAAGGGTGCAGAGCGGGTCCAGGTTTCCACATTGCACCTCATGGAGATGAGGTTCCAGTAACGGTCCAGCACTCTGGAATAGTTTCGTTGTAGTCGTTGACATTTTGCCCCCCCCCCCCCAAAAAAAAACGGCCATACTGGTGTCAAACGTCAAGTCACTGCTCCCCAGGTTTCAACAGCTGCTTTGCACGGACCACATGGCGGTTCAGAACCCGAGCACCAGCACCGCCTTCTCCACCCTGAGGGACGCCGCCCGGCGCCTGCTGCCATACCACGTGTGCGCCGGTCTCCTGCCGACTCAGGAGGACTTCGCTTTAGGTCAGCCGGATATTTCTAAGTATGCCTACCTGGGAGAAGGTTTCGGCGGGTCATGTGACCTTGTTGTGGTTCCTGCAGTGGACCAGGAGTTTGACACGGTGTCCGGGTTCCTGCTGAGGCGCACCAAGGACATGGTCAACAAATACAGGCAGCTACTGGTCAGAGAAACACAGGTAAATATAAACAATAGCAATTAGTAGGGGTGTCACCGGGCACGCTCACTAAACTAGAACATGCAGGCTTGTCTGCACTCTGTGTGTACGCTACTGGCCCCGCCTCCACCCACGATACAACAAAAGGCTCACTCTGTTCATGCCGTTGTTCTATGGAAGAAACATGAAGGCGCTGATGGCAACGCTCAGAGTGAGGAGCAAAACATCATCATTTATCGTGAATACCATATTTTCTGGACTATAAGTCGCTCCAGAGTACAAGTATGCAGCCAAAACTGCATAATTAGGTAGAAAAAATATATACATAAGTCGCATTTTTTGCGGGTACCGTATTTTCTGGACCATAAGTCGCTCAAAAGTATAAGTCGCACAAAGCCAAAACTGCATAATTAGGTCGAAAAAAATATACATAAGTCGCACTGGAGTATAAGTCGCATTTTTTGTGGGTACCATAATTTCTGGACTGTAAGTCGCTCCAGAGTACAAGTCGCACAAGGCCAAAAATGCATAATTAGGTAGAAAAAAACATACATAAGTCGCACTGGAGTATAAGTCGCATTTTTTGCGGGTACCGTATTTTCTGGACTATAAGTCGCTCAAAAGTATAAGTCGCACAAAGCCAAAACTGCATAATTAGGTCGAAAAAAATATACATAAGTCGCACTGGAGTATAAGTCGCATTTTTTGTGGGTACCATAATTTCTGGACTATATAAGTATAAGTCGCACAAGGCCAAAAATGTATAATTAGGTCAAAAAAATATATACATAAGTCGCACTAGAGTATAAGTCGCATTTTTTGTGGGTACCGTATTTTCTGGACTATAAGTCGCTCCAGAGTACAAGTCGCACAAGGCCAAAAATGCATAATTAGGTAGAAAAAAAAATACATAAGTCGCACTGGAGTATAAGTCGCATTTTTTGCGGGTACCGTATTTTCTGGACTATAAGTCGCTCCAGAGTACAAGTCGCACAAGGCCAAAAATGCATAATTAGGTAGAAAAAAACATACATAAGTCGCACTGGAGTATAAGTCGCATTTTTTGCGGGTACCGTATTTTCTGGACTATAAGTCGCTCCAGAGTACAAGTCGCACAAAACCAAAAATGCATAATTGGGTAGAAAAAAAAACATACATAAGTCACACTAGAGTATAAGTCGCATTTTTTGCGGGTACCGTATTTTCTGGACTATAAGTCGCTCCAGAGTACAAGTCGCACAAAGCCAAAACTGCATAATTAGGTCGAAAAATATATAGATAAGTAACATTTTTTGCGGGTACCGTATTTTCTGGACTATAAGTCGCACAAGGCCAAAAATGCATACTTAGGTAGAAAAAAATATACATAAGTTGCACTGGAGTATAAGTCGCATTTTTTGTGGGTACCGTATTTTCTGGACTATATAAGTATAAGTCGCACAAAGCCAAAACTGCATAATTAGGTCGATAAAAATATAGATAAGTCGCACTGGAGTATAAGTCGTATTTTCTGCGGGTACCGTATTTTCTGGACTATAAGACGCTCCAGAGTATAAGTCGCACAAGGCCAAAAATGTATAATTGGGTAGAAAAAAACATACATAAGTCGCACTAGAGTATAAGTCGCATTTTTTGTGGGTACCGTATTTTCTGGACCATAAGTCGCATTTTTTGCGGGTACCGTATTTTCTGGACTATAAGTTGTTTCAGAGTACAAGTCGCACAAGGCCAAAAATGTATAATTAGGTAGAAAAAAAATACATAAGTCGCACTGGAGCAGGGGTGGGCAAACTACGGCCCGGGGGCCACATGCGGCCCACCAAGTGTTTGAATCCGGCCCGCCAGTTGCTTTTTCAGTATTTCAACTTTTAACATACAAACTGGCAACATGTCTTATTTAGTCATTTTTTTTTTAAATGTAAAGTTTAGTGACATAGTTTGATGTTTAAAGTGCTCCTGAAAAAAGCCACATGAGAACATACAGCTACAATTAGACAAATCATTCAAGGAAAATGTGTGTGTTAAATACATGTTCTGGCCCCCTGGACAATTTTGTTAACTCAATGCGGCCCACGAGTCAAAATATTTGCCCACCCCTGCACTGGAGTATAAGTCACATTTTTTGAGGGTACCGTATTTTCTGGACTATAAGTCGCTCCAGAGTACAAGTCGCACAAAGCCAAAACTGCATAATTAGGTCAAAAAATATATAGATAAGTAACATTTTTTGCGGGTACCGTATTTTCTGGACTATAAGTCGCGCCGAAGTACAAGTCGCACAAAACCAAAAATGCATAATTGGGTAGAAAAAAAAACATACATAAGTCACACTAGAGTATAAGTCGCATTTTTTGCGGGTACCGTATTTTCTGGACTATAAGTCGCTCCAGAGTACAAGTCGCACAAAGCCAAAACTGCATAATTAGGTCGAAAAATATATAGATAAGTAACATTTTTTGCGGGTACCGTATTTTCTGGACTATAAGTCGCACAAGGCCAAAAATGCATACTTAGGTAGATAAAAACATACATAAGTCACACTGGAGTATAAGTCGCATTTTTTGTGGGTACCGTATTTTCTGGACCATAAGTCGCATTTTTTGCGGGTACCGTATTTTCTGGACTATAAGTTGTTTCAGAGTACAAGTCGCACAAGGCCAAAACTGCATAATTAGGTCGAAAAATATATAGATAAGTAACATTTTTTGCGGGTACCGTATTTTCTGGACTATAAGTCGCACAAGGCCAAAAATGCATACTTAGGTAGATAAAAACATACATAAGTCACACTGGAGTATAAGTCGCATTTTTTGTGGGTACCGTATTTTCTGGACCATAAGTCGCATTTTTTGCGGGTACCGTATTTTCTGGACTATAAGTTGTTTCAGAGTACAAGTCGCACAAGGCCAAAAATGCATAATTAGGTAGAAAAAAAAATACATAAGTCGCACTGGAGTATAAGTTGCATTTTTTGCGGGTACCGTATTTTCTGGACTATAAGTCGCACAAGGCCAAAAATGCATACTTAGGTAGATAAAAACATACATAAGTCGCACTGGAGTATAAGTCGTATTTTCTGCGGGTACCGTATTTTCTGGACTATAAGTCGCGCCGAAGTACAAGTCGCACAAAACCAAAAATGCATAATTGGGTAGAAAAAAAAACATACATAAGTCACACTAGAGTATAAGTCGCATTTTTTGCGGGTACCGTATTTTCTGGACTATAAGTCGCTCCAGAGTACAAGTCGCACAAAGCCAAAACTGCATAATTAGGTCGAAAAAAATATACATAAGTCGCACTGGAGTATAAGTCGCATTTTTTGTGGGTACCATAATTTCTGGACTATATAAGTATAAGTCGCACAAGGCCAAAAATGTATAATTAGGTCAAAAAAATATATACATAAGTCGCACTAGAGTATAAGTCGCATTTTTTGTGGGTACCGTATTTTCTGGACTATAAGTCGCTCCAGAGTACAAGTCGCACAAGGCCAAAAATGCATAATTAGGTAGAAAAAAACATACATAAGTCGCACTGGAGTATAAGTCGCATTTTTTGCGGGTACCGTATTTTCTGGACTATAAGTCGCTCCAGAGTACAAGTCGCACAAAACCAAAAATGCATAATTGGGTAGAAAAAAAAACATACATAAGTCACACTAGAGTATAAGTCGCATTTTTTGCGGGTACCGTATTTTCTGGACTATAAGTCGCTCCAGAGTACAAGTCGCACAAAGCCAAAACTGCATAATTAGGTCGAAAAATATATAGATAAGTAACATTTTTTGCGGGTACCGTATTTTCTGGACTATAAGTCGCACAAGGCCAAAAATGCATACTTAGGTAGAAAAAAATATACATAAGTTGCACTGGAGTATAAGTCGCATTTTTTGTGGGTACCGTATTTTCTGGACTATATAAGTATAAGTCGCACAAAGCCAAAACTGCATAATTAGGTCGATAAAAATATAGATAAGTCGCACTGGAGTATAAGTCGTATTTTCTGCGGGTACCGTATTTTCTGGACTATAAGACGCTCCAGAGTATAAGTCGCACAAGGCCAAAAATGTATAATTGGGTAGAAAAAAACATACATAAGTCGCACTAGAGTATAAGTCGCATTTTTTGTGGGTACCGTATTTTCTGGACCATAAGTCGCATTTTTTGCGGGTACCGTATTTTCTGGACTATAAGTTGTTTCAGAGTACAAGTCGCACAAGGCCAAAAATGTATAATTAGGTAGAAAAAAAATACATAAGTCGCACTGGAGCAGGGGTGGGCAAACTACGGCCCGGGGGCCACATGCGGCCCACCAAGTGTTTGAATCCGGCCCGCCAGTTGCTTTTTCAGTATTTCAACTTTTAACATACAAACTGGCAACATGTCTTATTTAGTCATTTTTTTTTTAAATGTAAAGTTTAGTGACATAGTTTGATGTTTAAAGTGCTCCTGAAAAAAGCCACATGAGAACATACAGCTACAATTAGACAAATCATTCAAGGAAAATGTGTGTGTTAAATACATGTTCTGGCCCCCTGGACAATTTTGTTAACTCAATGCGGCCCACGAGTCAAAATATTTGCCCACCCCTGCACTGGAGTATAAGTCACATTTTTTGAGGGTACCGTATTTTCTGGACTATAAGTCGCTCCAGAGTACAAGTCGCACAAAGCCAAAACTGCATAATTAGGTCAAAAAATATATAGATAAGTAACATTTTTTGCGGGTACCGTATTTTCTGGACTATAAGTCGCGCCGAAGTACAAGTCGCACAAAACCAAAAATGCATAATTGGGTAGAAAAAAAAACATACATAAGTCACACTAGAGTATAAGTCGCATTTTTTGCGGGTACCGTATTTTCTGGACTATAAGTCGCTCCAGAGTACAAGTCGCACAAAGCCAAAACTGCATAATTAGGTCGAAAAATATATAGATAAGTAACATTTTTTGCGGGTACCGTATTTTCTGGACTATAAGTCGCACAAGGCCAAAAATGCATACTTAGGTAGATAAAAACATACATAAGTCACACTGGAGTATAAGTCGCATTTTTTGTGGGTACCGTATTTTCTGGACCATAAGTCGCATTTTTTGCGGGTACCGTATTTTCTGGACTATAAGTTGTTTCAGAGTACAAGTCGCACAAGGCCAAAACTGCATAATTAGGTCGAAAAATATATAGATAAGTAACATTTTTTGCGGGTACCGTATTTTCTGGACTATAAGTCGCACAAGGCCAAAAATGCATACTTAGGTAGATAAAAACATACATAAGTCACACTGGAGTATAAGTCGCATTTTTTGTGGGTACCGTATTTTCTGGACCATAAGTCGCATTTTTTGCGGGTACCGTATTTTCTGGACTATAAGTTGTTTCAGAGTACAAGTCGCACAAGGCCAAAAATGCATAATTAGGTAGAAAAAAAAATACATAAGTCGCACTGGAGTATAAGTTGCATTTTTTGCGGGTACCGTATTTTCTGGACTATAAGTCGCACAAGGCCAAAAATGCATACTTAGGTAGATAAAAACATACATAAGTCGCACTGGAGTATAAGTCGTATTTTCTGCGGGTACCGTATTTTCTGGACTATAAGTCGCGCCGAAGTACAAGTCGCACAAAACCAAAAATGCATAATTGGGTAGAAAAAAAAACATACATAAGTCACACTAGAGTATAAGTCGCATTTTTTGCGGGTACCGTATTTTCTGGACTATAAGTCGCTCCAGAGTACAAGTCGCACAAAGCCAAAACTGCATAATTAGGTCGAAAAAAATATACATAAGTCGCACTGGAGTATAAGTCGCATTTTTTGTGGGTACCATAATTTCTGGACTATATAAGTATAAGTCGCACAAGGCCAAAAATGTATAATTAGGTCAAAAAAATATATACATAAGTCGCACTAGAGTATAAGTCGCATTTTTTGTGGGTACCGTATTTTCTGGACTATAAGTCGCTCCAGAGTACAAGTCGCACAAGGCCAAAAATGCATAATTAGGTAGAAAAAAAAATACATAAGTCGCACTGGAGTATAAGTCGCATTTTTTGTGGGTACCGTATTTTCTGGACTATAAGTCGCTCCAGAGTACAAGTCACACAAAGCCAAAACTGCATAATTAGGTCGAAAAATATATAGATAAGTAACATTTTTTGCGTGTACCGTATTTTCTGGACTATAAGTCGCACAAGGCCAAAAATGCATACTTAGGTAGATAAAAACATACATAAGTCGCACTGGAGTATAAGTCGTATTTTCTGCGGGTACCGTATTTTCTGGACTATAAGTCGCGCCGAAGTACAAGTCGCACAAAACCAAAAATGCATAATTGGGTAGAAAAAAAAACATACATAAGTCACACTAGAGTATAAGTCGCATTTTTTGCGGGTACCGTATTTTCTGGACTATAAGTCGCTCCAGAGTACAAGTCGCACAAAGCCAAAACTGCATAATTAGGTCGAAAAATATATAGATAAGTAACATTTTTTGCGGGTACCGTATTTTCTGGACTATAAGTCGCACAAGGCCAAAAATGCATACTTAGGTAGAAAAAAATATACATAAGTTGCACTGGAGTATAAGTCGCATTTTTTGTGGGTACCGTATTTTCTGGACTATATAAGTATAAGTCGCACAAAGCCAAAACTGCATAATTAGGTCGAAAAATATATAGATAAGTAACATTTTTTGCGGGTACCGTATTTTCTGGACTATAAGTCGCACAAGGCCAAAAATGCATACTTAGGTAGAAAAAAATATACATAAGTTGCACTGGAGTATAAGTCGCATTTTTTGTGGGTACCGTATTTTCTGGACTATATAAGTATAAGTCGCACAAAGCCAAAACTGCATAATTAGGTCGATAAAAATATAGATAAGTCGCACTGGAGTATAAGTCGTATTTTCTGCGGGTACCGTATTTTCTGGACTATATAAGTATAAGTCGCACAAAGCCAAAACTGCATAATTAGGTCGATAAAAATATAGATAAGTCGCACTGGAGTATAAGTCGTATTTTCTGCGGGTACCGTATTTTCTGGACTATAAGACGCTCCAGAGTATAAGTCGCACAAGGCCAAAAATGTATAATTGGGTAGAAAAAAACATACATAAGTCGCACTAGAGTATAAGTCGCATTTTTTGTGGGTACCGTATTTTCTGGACCATAAGTCGCATTTTTTGCGGGTACCGTATTTTCTGGACTATAAGTTGTTTCAGAGTACAAGTCGCACAAGGCCAAAAATGCATACTTAGGTAGATAAAAACATACATAAGTCGCACTGGAGTATAAGTCGTATTTTCTGCGGGTACCGTATTTTCTGGACTATAAGTCGCGCCGAAGTACAAGTCGCACAAAACCAAAAATGCATAATTGGGTAGAAAAAAAAACATACATAAGTCACACTAGAGTATAAGTCGCATTTTTTGCGGGTACCGTATTTTCTGGACTATAAGTCGCTCCAGAGTACAAGTCGCACAAAGCCAAAACTGCATAATTAGGTCGAAAAATATATAGATAAGTAACATTTTTTGCGGGTACCGTATTTTCTGGACTATAAGTCGCACAAGGCCAAAAATGCATACTTAGGTAGAAAAAAATATACATAAGTTGCACTGGAGTATAAGTCGCATTTTTTGTGGGTACCGTATTTTCTGGACTATATAAGTATAAGTCGCACAAAGCCAAAACTGCATAATTAGGTCGATAAAAATATAGATAAGTCGCACTGGAGTATAAGTCGTATTTTCTGCGGGTACCGTATTTTCTGGACTATAAGACGCTCCAGAGTATAAGTCGCACAAGGCCAAAAATGTATAATTGGGTAGAAAAAAACATACATAAGTCGCACTAGAGTATAAGTCGCATTTTTTGTGGGTACCGTATTTTCTGGACCATAAGTCGCATTTTTTGCGGGTACCGTATTTTCTGGACTATAAGTTGTTTCAGAGTACAAGTCGCACAAGGCCAAAAATGTATAATTAGGTAGAAAAAAAATACATAAGTCGCACTGGAGCAGGGGTGGGCAAACTACGGCCCGGGGGCCACATGCGGCCCACCAAGTGTTTGAATCCGGCCCGCCAGTTGCTTTTTCAGTATTTCAACTTTTAACATACAAACTGGCAACATGTCTTATTTAGTCATTTTTTTTTTAAATGTAAAGTTTAGTGACATAGTTTGATGTTTAAAGTGCTCCTGAAAAAAGCCACATGAGAACATACAGCTACAATTAGACAAATCATTCAAGGAAAATGTGTGTGTTAAATACATGTTCTGGCCCCCTGGACAATTTTGTTAACTCAATGCGGCCCACGAGTCAAAATATTTGCCCACCCCTGCACTGGAGTATAAGTCACATTTTTTGAGGGTACCGTATTTTCTGGACTATAAGTCGCTCCAGAGTACAAGTCGCACAAAGCCAAAACTGCATAATTAGGTCAAAAAATATATAGATAAGTAACATTTTTTGCGGGTACCGTATTTTCTGGACTATAAGTCGCGCCGAAGTACAAGTCGCACAAAACCAAAAATGCATAATTGGGTAGAAAAAAAAACATACATAAGTCACACTAGAGTATAAGTCGCATTTTTTGCGGGTACCGTATTTTCTGGACTATAAGTCGCTCCAGAGTACAAGTCGCACAAAGCCAAAACTGCATAATTAGGTCGAAAAATATATAGATAAGTAACATTTTTTGCGGGTACCGTATTTTCTGGACTATAAGTCGCACAAGGCCAAAAATGCATACTTAGGTAGATAAAAACATACATAAGTCACACTGGAGTATAAGTCGCATTTTTTGTGGGTACCGTATTTTCTGGACCATAAGTCGCATTTTTTGCGGGTACCGTATTTTCTGGACTATAAGTTGTTTCAGAGTACAAGTCGCACAAGGCCAAAACTGCATAATTAGGTCGAAAAATATATAGATAAGTAACATTTTTTGCGGGTACCGTATTTTCTGGACTATAAGTCGCACAAGGCCAAAAATGCATACTTAGGTAGATAAAAACATACATAAGTCACACTGGAGTATAAGTCGCATTTTTTGTGGGTACCGTATTTTCTGGACCATAAGTCGCATTTTTTGCGGGTACCGTATTTTCTGGACTATAAGTTGTTTCAGAGTACAAGTCGCACAAGGCCAAAAATGCATAATTAGGTAGAAAAAAAAATACATAAGTCGCACTGGAGTATAAGTTGCATTTTTTGCGGGTACCGTATTTTCTGGACTATAAGTCGCACAAGGCCAAAAATGCATACTTAGGTAGATAAAAACATACATAAGTCGCACTGGAGTATAAGTCGTATTTTCTGCGGGTACCGTATTTTCTGGACTATAAGTCGCGCCGAAGTACAAGTCGCACAAAACCAAAAATGCATAATTGGGTAGAAAAAAAAACATACATAAGTCACACTAGAGTATAAGTCGCATTTTTTGCGGGTACCGTATTTTCTGGACTATAAGTCGCTCCAGAGTACAAGTCGCACAAAGCCAAAACTGCATAATTAGGTCGAAAAAAATATACATAAGTCGCACTGGAGTATAAGTCGCATTTTTTGTGGGTACCATAATTTCTGGACTATATAAGTATAAGTCGCACAAGGCCAAAAATGTATAATTAGGTCAAAAAAATATATACATAAGTCGCACTAGAGTATAAGTCGCATTTTTTGTGGGTACCGTATTTTCTGGACTATAAGTCGCTCCAGAGTACAAGTCGCACAAGGCCAAAAATGCATAATTAGGTAGAAAAAAACATACATAAGTCGCACTGGAGTATAAGTCGCATTTTTTGCGGGTACCGTATTTTCTGGACTATAAGTCGCTCCAGAGTACAAGTCGCACAAAACCAAAAATGCATAATTGGGTAGAAAAAAAAACATACATAAGTCACACTAGAGTATAAGTCGCATTTTTTGCGGGTACCGTATTTTCTGGACTATAAGTCGCTCCAGAGTACAAGTCGCACAAAGCCAAAACTGCATAATTAGGTCGAAAAATATATAGATAAGTAACATTTTTTGCGGGTACCGTATTTTCTGGACTATAAGTCGCACAAGGCCAAAAATGCATACTTAGGTAGAAAAAAATATACATAAGTTGCACTGGAGTATAAGTCGCATTTTTTGTGGGTACCGTATTTTCTGGACTATATAAGTATAAGTCGCACAAAGCCAAAACTGCATAATTAGGTCGATAAAAATATAGATAAGTCGCACTGGAGTATAAGTCGTATTTTCTGCGGGTACCGTATTTTCTGGACTATATAAGTATAAGTCGCACAAAGCCAAAACTGCATAATTAGGTCGATAAAAATATAGATAAGTCGCACTGGAGTATAAGTCGTATTTTCTGCGGGTACCGTATTTTCTGGACTATAAGACGCTCCAGAGTATAAGTCGCACAAGGCCAAAAATGTATAATTGGGTAGAAAAAAACATACATAAGTCGCACTAGAGTATAAGTCGCATTTTTTGTGGGTACCGTATTTTCTGGACCATAAGTCGCATTTTTTGCGGGTACCGTATTTTCTGGACTATAAGTTGTTTCAGAGTACAAGTCGCACAAGGCCAAAAATGCATACTTAGGTAGATAAAAACATACATAAGTCGCACTGGAGTATAAGTCGTATTTTCTGCGGGTACCGTATTTTCTGGACTATAAGTCGCGCCGAAGTACAAGTCGCACAAAACCAAAAATGCATAATTGGGTAGAAAAAAAAACATACATAAGTCACACTAGAGTATAAGTCGCATTTTTTGCGGGTACCGTATTTTCTGGACTATAAGTCGCTCCAGAGTACAAGTCGCACAAAGCCAAAACTGCATAATTAGGTCGAAAAATATATAGATAAGTAACATTTTTTGCGGGTACCGTATTTTCTGGACTATAAGTCGCACAAGGCCAAAAATGCATACTTAGGTAGAAAAAAATATACATAAGTTGCACTGGAGTATAAGTCGCATTTTTTGTGGGTACCGTATTTTCTGGACTATATAAGTATAAGTCGCACAAAGCCAAAACTGCATAATTAGGTCGATAAAAATATAGATAAGTCGCACTGGAGTATAAGTCGTATTTTCTGCGGGTACCGTATTTTCTGGACTATAAGACGCTCCAGAGTATAAGTCGCACAAGGCCAAAAATGTATAATTGGGTAGAAAAAAACATACATAAGTCGCACTAGAGTATAAGTCGCATTTTTTGTGGGTACCGTATTTTCTGGACCATAAGTCGCATTTTTTGCGGGTACCGTATTTTCTGGACTATAAGTTGTTTCAGAGTACAAGTCGCACAAGGCCAAAAATGTATAATTAGGTAGAAAAAAAATACATAAGTCGCACTGGAGCAGGGGTGGGCAAACTACGGCCCGGGGGCCACATGCGGCCCACCAAGTGTTTGAATCCGGCCCGCCAGTTGCTTTTTCAGTATTTCAACTTTTAACATACAAACTGGCAACATGTCTTATTTAGTCATTTTTTTTTTAAATGTAAAGTTTAGTGACATAGTTTGATGTTTAAAGTGCTCCTGAAAAAAGCCACATGAGAACATACAGCTACAATTAGACAAATCATTCAAGGAAAATGTGTGTGTTAAATACATGTTCTGGCCCCCTGGACAATTTTGTTAACTCAATGCGGCCCACGAGTCAAAATATTTGCCCACCCCTGCACTGGAGTATAAGTCACATTTTTTGAGGGTACCGTATTTTCTGGACTATAAGTCGCTCCAGAGTACAAGTCGCACAAAGCCAAAACTGCATAATTAGGTCAAAAAATATATAGATAAGTAACATTTTTTGCGGGTACCGTATTTTCTGGACTATAAGTCGCGCCGAAGTACAAGTCGCACAAAACCAAAAATGCATAATTGGGTAGAAAAAAAAACATACATAAGTCACACTAGAGTATAAGTCGCATTTTTTGCGGGTACCGTATTTTCTGGACTATAAGTCGCTCCAGAGTACAAGTCGCACAAAGCCAAAACTGCATAATTAGGTCGAAAAATATATAGATAAGTAACATTTTTTGCGGGTACCGTATTTTCTGGACTATAAGTCGCACAAGGCCAAAAATGCATACTTAGGTAGATAAAAACATACATAAGTCACACTGGAGTATAAGTCGCATTTTTTGTGGGTACCGTATTTTCTGGACCATAAGTCGCATTTTTTGCGGGTACCGTATTTTCTGGACTATAAGTTGTTTCAGAGTACAAGTCGCACAAGGCCAAAACTGCATAATTAGGTCGAAAAATATATAGATAAGTAACATTTTTTGCGGGTACCGTATTTTCTGGACTATAAGTCGCACAAGGCCAAAAATGCATACTTAGGTAGATAAAAACATACATAAGTCACACTGGAGTATAAGTCGCATTTTTTGTGGGTACCGTATTTTCTGGACCATAAGTCGCATTTTTTGCGGGTACCGTATTTTCTGGACTATAAGTTGTTTCAGAGTACAAGTCGCACAAGGCCAAAAATGCATAATTAGGTAGAAAAAAAAATACATAAGTCGCACTGGAGTATAAGTTGCATTTTTTGCGGGTACCGTATTTTCTGGACTATAAGTCGCACAAGGCCAAAAATGCATACTTAGGTAGATAAAAACATACATAAGTCGCACTGGAGTATAAGTCGTATTTTCTGCGGGTACCGTATTTTCTGGACTATAAGTCGCGCCGAAGTACAAGTCGCACAAAACCAAAAATGCATAATTGGGTAGAAAAAAAAACATACATAAGTCACACTAGAGTATAAGTCGCATTTTTTGCGGGTACCGTATTTTCTGGACTATAAGTCGCTCCAGAGTACAAGTCGCACAAAGCCAAAACTGCATAATTAGGTCGAAAAAAATATACATAAGTCGCACTGGAGTATAAGTCGCATTTTTTGTGGGTACCATAATTTCTGGACTATATAAGTATAAGTCGCACAAGGCCAAAAATGTATAATTAGGTCAAAAAAATATATACATAAGTCGCACTAGAGTATAAGTCGCATTTTTTGTGGGTACCGTATTTTCTGGACTATAAGTCGCTCCAGAGTACAAGTCGCACAAGGCCAAAAATGCATAATTAGGTAGAAAAAAAAATACATAAGTCGCACTGGAGTATAAGTCGCATTTTTTGTGGGTACCGTATTTTCTGGACTATAAGTCGCTCCAGAGTACAAGTCACACAAAGCCAAAACTGCATAATTAGGTCGAAAAATATATAGATAAGTAACATTTTTTGCGTGTACCGTATTTTCTGGACTATAAGTCGCACAAGGCCAAAAATGCATACTTAGGTAGATAAAAACATACATAAGTCGCACTGGAGTATAAGTCGTATTTTCTGCGGGTACCGTATTTTCTGGACTATAAGTCGCGCCGAAGTACAAGTCGCACAAAACCAAAAATGCATAATTGGGTAGAAAAAAAAACATACATAAGTCACACTAGAGTATAAGTCGCATTTTTTGCGGGTACCGTATTTTCTGGACTATAAGTCGCTCCAGAGTACAAGTCGCACAAAGCCAAAACTGCATAATTAGGTCGAAAAATATATAGATAAGTAACATTTTTTGCGGGTACCGTATTTTCTGGACTATAAGTCGCACAAGGCCAAAAATGCATACTTAGGTAGAAAAAAATATACATAAGTTGCACTGGAGTATAAGTCGCATTTTTTGTGGGTACCGTATTTTCTGGACTATATAAGTATAAGTCGCACAAAGCCAAAACTGCATAATTAGGTCGAAAAATATATAGATAAGTAACATTTTTTGCGGGTACCGTATTTTCTGGACTATAAGTCGCACAAGGCCAAAAATGCATACTTAGGTAGAAAAAAATATACATAAGTTGCACTGGAGTATAAGTCGCATTTTTTGTGGGTACCGTATTTTCTGGACTATATAAGTATAAGTCGCACAAAGCCAAAACTGCATAATTAGGTCGATAAAAATATAGATAAGTCGCACTGGAGTATAAGTCGTATTTTCTGCGGGTACCGTATTTTCTGGACTATATAAGTATAAGTCGCACAAAGCCAAAACTGCATAATTAGGTCGATAAAAATATAGATAAGTCGCACTGGAGTATAAGTCGTATTTTCTGCGGGTACCGTATTTTCTGGACTATAAGACGCTCCAGAGTATAAGTCGCACAAGGCCAAAAATGTATAATTGGGTAGAAAAAAACATACATAAGTCGCACTAGAGTATAAGTCGCATTTTTTGTGGGTACCGTATTTTCTGGACCATAAGTCGCATTTTTTGCGGGTACCGTATTTTCTGGACTATAAGTTGTTTCAGAGTACAAGTCGCACAAGGCCAAAAATGCATACTTAGGTAGATAAAAACATACATAAGTCGCACTGGAGTATAAGTCGTATTTTCTGCGGGTACCGTATTTTCTGGACTATAAGTCGCGCCGAAGTACAAGTCGCACAAAACCAAAAATGCATAATTGGGTAGAAAAAAAAACATACATAAGTCACACTAGAGTATAAGTCGCATTTTTTGCGGGTACCGTATTTTCTGGACTATAAGTCGCTCCAGAGTACAAGTCGCACAAAGCCAAAACTGCATAATTAGGTCGAAAAATATATAGATAAGTAACATTTTTTGCGGGTACCGTATTTTCTGGACTATAAGTCGCACAAGGCCAAAAATGCATACTTAGGTAGAAAAAAATATACATAAGTTGCACTGGAGTATAAGTCGCATTTTTTGTGGGTACCGTATTTTCTGGACTATATAAGTATAAGTCGCACAAAGCCAAAACTGCATAATTAGGTCGATAAAAATATAGATAAGTCGCACTGGAGTATAAGTCGTATTTTCTGCGGGTACCGTATTTTCTGGACTATAAGACGCTCCAGAGTATAAGTCGCACAAGGCCAAAAATGTATAATTGGGTAGAAAAAAACATACATAAGTCGCACTAGAGTATAAGTCGCATTTTTTGTGGGTACCGTATTTTCTGGACCATAAGTCGCATTTTTTGCGGGTACCGTATTTTCTGGACTATAAGTTGTTTCAGAGTACAAGTCGCACAAGGCCAAAAATGTATAATTAGGTAGAAAAAAAATACATAAGTCGCACTGGAGCAGGGGTGGGCAAACTACGGCCCGGGGGCCACATGCGGCCCACCAAGTGTTTGAATCCGGCCCGCCAGTTGCTTTTTCAGTATTTCAACTTTTAACATACAAACTGGCAACATGTCTTATTTAGTCATTTTTTTTTTAAATGTAAAGTTTAGTGACATAGTTTGATGTTTAAAGTGCTCCTGAAAAAAGCCACATGAGAACATACAGCTACAATTAGACAAATCATTCAAGGAAAATGTGTGTGTTAAATACATGTTCTGGCCCCCTGGACAATTTTGTTAACTCAATGCGGCCCACGAGTCAAAATATTTGCCCACCCCTGCACTGGAGTATAAGTCACATTTTTTGAGGGTACCGTATTTTCTGGACTATAAGTCGCTCCAGAGTACAAGTCGCACAAAGCCAAAACTGCATAATTAGGTCAAAAAATATATAGATAAGTAACATTTTTTGCGGGTACCGTATTTTCTGGACTATAAGTCGCGCCGAAGTACAAGTCGCACAAAACCAAAAATGCATAATTGGGTAGAAAAAAAAACATACATAAGTCACACTAGAGTATAAGTCGCATTTTTTGCGGGTACCGTATTTTCTGGACTATAAGTCGCTCCAGAGTACAAGTCGCACAAAGCCAAAACTGCATAATTAGGTCGAAAAATATATAGATAAGTAACATTTTTTGCGGGTACCGTATTTTCTGGACTATAAGTCGCACAAGGCCAAAAATGCATACTTAGGTAGATAAAAACATACATAAGTCACACTGGAGTATAAGTCGCATTTTTTGTGGGTACCGTATTTTCTGGACCATAAGTCGCATTTTTTGCGGGTACCGTATTTTCTGGACTATAAGTTGTTTCAGAGTACAAGTCGCACAAGGCCAAAAATGCATAATTAGGTAGAAAAAAAAAATACATAAGTCGCACTGGAGTATAAGTCGCATTTTTTGCGGGTACCGTATTTTCTGGACTATAAGTCGCACAAGGCCAAAAATGCATACTTAGGTAGATAAAAACATACATAAGTCGCACTGGAGTATAAGTCGTATTTTCTGCGGGTACCGTATTTTCTGGACTATAAGTCGCGCCGAAGTACAAGTCGCACAAAACCAAAAATGCATAATTGGGTAGAAAAAAAAACATACATAAGTCACACTAGAGTATAAGTCGCATTTTTTGCGGGTACCGTATTTTCTGGACTATAAGTCGCTCCAGAGTACAAGTCGCACAAAGCCAAAACTGCATAATTAGGTCGAAAAATATATAGATAAGTAACATTTTTTGCGGGTACCGTATTTTCTGGACTATAAGTCGCACAAGGCCAAAAATGCATACTTAGGTAGATAAAAACATACATAAGTTGCACTGGAGTATAAGTCGCATTTTTTGTGGGTACCGTATTTTCTGGACGATAAGTCGCACAAAGCCAAAAATGCATAATTAGGTCAAAAAAATATAAAAAAGTTGCACTGGAGTATAAGTGCAACCCCCCCCCCCCCAACCCCCGACGTGTGAGTACATCCTGGTGTTGTGTGAATGGAACGCACATCGTGTTCTTCCCGCAGCAGGAGAGTCCATCGGCTGAAATGGTGATGCTGGAGCGCCTCTTCCTGCAGGCAGAACGTTTCTCTTTGGGAGAGGACCGGCGGCGAGCCCGCAGAGACCCAGGTCTGCCCCCTCAATAATGGCCCCCATCATCTAATCTATCTGATGCTGACACCAGTTTGTGTCCTTTGTCCTTTCAGAGTACTTCAGGATGTCCTTGGCCGCTTCAGTGTCTTCCTCGGGGGCCTCGTCCTCCTCTCCCCTGGCCTGGACTAGACTGTCAGACCGCCCCCCGGGCCTCAAGACGTACCGCTCCAGCTCCAGGGGGGCTCTCAGGCTTACCATCAAGCAGGAGGTGGTGCACGGTTCTCTGAAGCGGGACCACAACGGCCGGCTGACCAACGGTGGCGGAGGAGGGGCGGCCACCCCGCGCCCCTCTCCGGCGACCAACGGCTCATCCCATCATGCCGACTTGGATGAAAACGGAGCCGAAGGAGCCTCGCGGGCCCCCCTATCCACAATGAAAGAGCCTCTTCCAGTGCCACAAGCAGTCGGTTTTGAGCCGCCCCCGCGGGACACCCCCAAAGTGAAATGCCTCAGGCTGGATGTGCCGCCGCACGCCCCCCTCCAGGAGGACAATGTGCTCAGCGAACATCTACAGAGCGCCATCAACAGCATCCTGGAGCTGCAGCGCTTGCAGGGGCCCTCGGGCGGCCCCCTCAGCAGGGCCTCCGTGGGGCCCGCACTGGACCAGCCCGTCACCAGCGTCTTAGGGGGTCACCTGTGAGGTTGTCTGGCCTGAACAGGTTCCACGCAGATCCCGGAACTCCCATCTAAAGTTGGATCTTCGTCTCTTGGAAGGTTTAGTCTTTGGAGAAACTGCTTGGCTGCTCCTGGGAAGAAGACGGGAACAGGAACACTGAGAAGATACGAGCACTATCAGTAGTTCCACAAATGTTAGATACTTCATTTCGATGTACGTTTGTGCTTAAAAGTATTGGAGTAGGAGCGCTACGGTTTCCTAGCAACCTCCATCAGCTTCTAGATAAAAGTCCTAGTGAGGATTATGGAATAGTTTTTACAAGATTTCATTCCCATAGTGCCAAGCTTCCAGGGTATTTCTTTTTGGGTTTTTTGTTTTTACGTGTGCCAACATTACTGTGCGGCGTCTTTTCAAGTCAACTCCAAAGAACGCCTGAGACGCCGCCACAAACCCTGAACACACCAGCAACAGCCGGCTGGCCTCCCAGAACCCGCCTGCTGGACTCCGGATGCTGTGAAATGTCCCTGAGAGACGATGTTGGATGTTTGAACATGTAAGCAATAATGACTGGGGGGTGGGGGGGGGGGGTGGGGTGGTTGGGTGGTCGGGGACTCGGGGGAAGAATGCAAAGATGAGGTCGCTTGGCGCTTCACGTTCTGTCGCTTTAGTTTCGTCTTTCTGCAGAGACCTGGGACTTTAGGACTTAGAAGTTAACTTCTCGGACTTCTGACTTGGGATATCACCGGACCACAACATTTAGGACTACCCCAACACCTGGACCAAAATATCTTGGGCCTCACAGAATAGTTTATCGGAATACTTTTGGTCTTGCTAGTGGACTTTGGGAATCCCTTTCGACTTGTTAGACCTAGACCATCCGTCATACTTTCACCAAAGGACTTAGCACTTGTACCAAAATTTTGGACTCAAATAGGCCTTTAAGACCCAATGATGTGGGTTTCGTACTTTGACTTGGAACTAGTGACCTCTAGATCCAAAAGATTTTGGACTTGCTAGTGACGTTGGAACAGGTTTCTTAGGTAACTGGAGACTGACCGATGAGAGCCAATTGACTCAGGATCGGTTTGGACTTGGAGGTAGCTACAGGGTCTTGCGTCAGACCAGGTTTGGGCAGGATACAACATTTGATTTAGACCGGTTTTGTTGGACTACTTGGGACTCACTAGTGATGTGGAGGAGGCTTTGGACTCGTGACTTGCTCAAGACTTGAAACCAAATGTTACCGACTCCAGGCTGTGTTCACACTCGGGACACGGATCCAGATTTGGTCCCTATTCACTTTATTTTTCAAGAACGCCAGCAAATCAAACATCTGGTCTTTGGTCCATGTAGCATTCACGGAAAGGACACAAGAATTGGTCGCCAACCGCATGTTGGCTTTCGCCCAAGCAAATGTGACCAGTCGGAACGCAGCCTTGGTTTCAGTTCCTAACGATCCATCACGATCCAGACTTGGACCTTGTGGACTTCCGACTGCCGCGAGTCAACTTCCAGCTGCGCCATCAAACCTTCGACCAAAAAGTGTAGGAATCGTTCACGTCACGCCCAAACCGATTCTCTTTGATTGGCAGCTTTTATTTACAAACCGCAGGCCGTTTTTTGTTAACGTGACAATCTTTCAAATAAACGTCACCTCGGGAAAAGGTGGCGCGTATAAAAAACAAAAAGTGACTGAATGTTTTCCTCCACGACGTGATCACTTTTTAGTGCGAGGTGGTCTTTTGTTGCGTTGACAAAAGGCGTGAGAATATGCAGTACCTTAGTGGACAAACACGAGCGGAACGTCTCGCTCATGCAGTAAAGATGTCAGAGTGATCCTCACTCCTTCTTCTTCTTCTCAATTTGGCAAACAAAAAAACAAAAATGAAAAACGCCTAGCAAACAGAAAAAGCCGACTCGCGTGCCATTGTCCGACTCTGACTGTGACGCCGTACGTCCAGACACCGTGACGTCGCCGCGACGACGTACGTCCAGACACCGTGACGTCACCGTGACGTCGCCGCGACGACGCCGCGACGTCGTCACGCCGCCGCGACGTCGTCACGCCGTGACGACATACGTCCAGACACCGTGACGTCGCCGCGACGTCGCCGTGACGACATACGTCCAGACACCGTGACGTCACGGCGACGTCGCCGTGACAACGTACGTCCAGACACCGTGACGTCACCGCGACGACGTACGTCCAGACACCGTGACGTCACCGCGACGACGTACGTCCAGACACCGTGACGTCGCCGCGACGTCGCCGTGACGACATACGTCCAGACACCGTGACGTCGCCGTGACGTCCAGACACCGTGACGTCGCCGCGACGTCGCCGTGATGACATACGTCCAGACACCGTGACGTCACCGCGACGTCGCCGTGACGTCGCCGTGACAACGTACGTCCAGACACCGTGACGTCGCCGTGACGATGTACGTCCAGACACCATGACGTCGCCGCGACGTCGCCGTGACGACGTACGTCCAGACACCGTGACGTCCAGACACCGTGACGTCGCCGCGACGTCGCCGCGACGACGTACGTCCAGACACTGACGACACCGTGACATCGCCGTGACGACGTACGTCCAGACACTGTGACGACACCGTGACATCGCCGTGACGACGTACGTCCAGACACTGTGACGACACCGTGACATCGCCGTGACGACACCGTGACGTCGCCGTGACGACACCGTGACATCGCCGTGACGACACCGTGACGTCGCCGTGACGACGTACGTCCAGACACCGTGACGTCGCCGTGACGACGTACGTCCAGACACCGTGACGTCGCCGTGACGACGTACGTCCAGACACCGTGACGTCGCCGTGACGACGTACGTCCAGACACCGTGACGTCGCCGTGACGACGTACGTCCAGACACCGTGACGTCGCCGTGACGACGTACGTCCAGACACCGTGACGTCGCCGTGACGACGTACGTCCAGACAGCGCGACGTCGCCGTGACGACGTACGTCCAGACACCGCGACGTCGCCGTGACGACGTACGTCCAGACACCGCGACGTCGCCGCGACGACGTACGTCCAGACACCGCGACGTCGCCGCGACGACGTACGTCCAGACACCGCGACGTCGCCGCGACGACGTACGTCCAGACACCGCGACGTCGCCGCGACGACGTACGTCCAGACACCGCGACGTCGCCGCGACGACGTACGTCCAGACACCGCGACGTCGCCGCGACGACGTACGTCCAGACACCGCGACGTCGCCGCGACGACGTACGTCCAGACACCGCGACGTCGCCGCGACGACGTACGTCCAGACACTGTGACGACACCGCGATGTCGCCGCGACGGCGTACGTCCAGACACCGTGACGTCGCCGTGACGGCGTACGTCCAGACACCGTGACGTCGCCGTGACGGCGTACGTCCAGACACCGTGACGGCGTACGTCCAGACACCGTCGTGACGATGCCGTACGTCACATCGTCGTGACGCCACCGTCGTGACGCCACCGTCGTGACGTCCAGACACCGTCGTGACGCCGTACGTCCAGACAGTCGTGACGACACCGTGACAACGCCGTGACGTCACAAGTCTGGACACCGTGACGCTGTACGTCCAGACACAGTCATGACGTTGCCGTGACGCCGTACGTCCAGACACTTTTGGTTTGCTTGCATGTGAGCCAGGACAGCCAGATGGCGGATTGTTGTCATGCCAAAAGCTAGAGGCCTTAACCCAGCAGAACTAGATTGTACACAACTAAAAGTCAAAGACTCATTTGATCGCAATTTTCTCAATTTTATACTTTTTTTTTTTTTACAGACTATTTATCAAACTGTGATTTTGTAAGAAATAAAAAAACAGAATGTGGCGTCTTTGTTTCTCTTGTAATACAAACTTTATTTTCTTTCATTCACAATTTAGGAGGACAAAACGTACAAAGACTTCATTTCTCTGCTCCGAGGTCGTGTCATCGTGCTAACGAGCTAGCTAGCATTTCTTGGGGGTGTGGCTATTTAGGAAGGACGTCCTACGTGAAATAACCTGCAGTGGCGTTGAGGTGGCGCCGTCCGCCTTGTGGCGCCCCTCCCCTGGTCGGGGGCTATGTGGGACTAGGAGGCCCACTAGAACATGGACCTCAGAGACGTCCCGCCCTCTGGGAGGCGCGCCAGCACGGCGTGACGCGCTTTTGAGAGGAAAAAAAAAAAAAAAGGCGCTAGTTAGCATTAGCATCGCTCTCCCCTGCGAGGCGTCATCTCATGTTTCACTCGTACAAAAGACGAGATGTTAAATCTATCGACTTAAAACAGACAATAGTCGGGAACGGAAAAGCAGGCGGGAGCGACAGAAACATTTAGGACGACCACGGAAGCAAAGCGTGAGCCTCACCTGCGATGCGTCGTTAGCTTTTCCTCGCGATTAAGAGCAGGCGGAAGCTTTTTCTTTAAAAAAAAAACATCGATATTTCCATAAATAAGTCGGTTCCTGTTCTAAAAAGCGCTCATGTGGAAAACGCTCCACGGCGGTGTGCCCAGCAGGTCAAGAGTGTAGCGACCCCCACGCTGGCCACGGCGCCGCGCCCCGCCACGGTGACAACTCGACAGTGGTCACGTGACCCCCCCCCCCCGTCTTCAGGTGAGTTTGACAGGCACGTCCTCTCCGTACTTGCGGAGGAACTTGCCGTGGTTGTGGTGCACGGACCAGAGGGGGGGCAGGTGTTTCGGACGCATGGCGTTGAGGAAGTGCTGCCGCCAGCGCCGCTCCAACTCCATCAGCCCCCGCAGGCCGCGCTCGCCGTGCGCTCGCACCACCTTGAGTCCGTGCGGCACGTAGGCTTCGTTGAAGATCCTTCGTTTGGGGGGGGGGGGGGGGGGGGGGAGAGTAGCGCTCCGGTCAGACATCGTCGCCTCTCTCTGGAAAACCAAACGGGAACTCACCTCGTCTCCAAGCTGGCGGCCGCCTGAAGCTCCTCCCCCGTCGGCTCGCGCTCAGCGCTCACGCCAAAGAAGCTTTTGATCATGGCCTGCAGCTCCTCCCGTCGTAGCTCCGGCAAGCCTTCGGCGGAAGTGAGGAGGGCGCGGGCCGCCGAGCGCACCCGGCGGCGCTCCGGGTCCTCCATGAGGCGCACGCCCTCCTCGCAGCCCTGCGGGGCGGCAAACTCGTCGGCCAGCTGCTGCTTGAAGAAGCCGTCGTGGACGTTGGAGGCGGCGTGGCAGCTGGTGCACAGCAGCAGGATGTCGTGAGAGTTGTGGTCCTTCATCTCGCTGGGGAAGTGGCGCCGGTACTCGTGAGGCACGATGTTCTTCCTGTAGGGGGGGGACACCGCTTTGAGGTGACCTCACAGCAACATGCGACCTTGTTCGCTGCCAGAGACCAATTTCTACGTCTCGTCACAGGCATCGTAGGTCCCCTTTAAACGGAAACAACGACCGCCGTGTTTAGCTCACGCTTAAGCTATGCTATGCTATGCTATGCTATGCTAGTGCTGCCAACGTTTCAACCCAAGAAGCACGGCGAGGTTTCACGTGACGTCTGAGGTTTCGTGCCACTTTCGTATCTCCGGGGTAACAGACCTGATATAGGAGTCCGCTTTGCCGCAAACCACGCACAAGTTCTCCTTAGCCGTGAGGTAGTAGTCCTGCTGGGAGTCTGGACGTCCGGAAGGCTCAAAGAGAAGCCTCACCACAAAGGGATCTTCACTCTGCAGCACTGAAGCAGAAACAGGTACGCTGGATAAAAGGCCCCTAAACGCTCTTTTGCACCTCCATGCCATTTGTGTACCTCCTATTCCTTTGTCCAGGTACCACTTGGCCTTCTTCTTGTCACACGTGCACAGAGGTTGGCCGTCAGGGGCGTGCAGGAAGCAGTTATCATAGAGAGGCGACTTCCTGTCACACAAACCGCCAACGTTACGTAAGCCAAGCCTCCCAGCCGCCCCCAATCCTCCGCCCACCTGGCAGAGTAGCCCACGCCCAGCGGCTTCTTCTTGTTGTTCTTCCTGGGGTCTGGGACTTGTTGATCTCCCGACTCCGGGCTCTTGAGCGAGGACAGGTTGCGCGTGCGGCACTTCCTCTCGGCGCCGTTGTCGTCGTCTTCATCGCCGACGCCGCCCCTGAAGGGCACATCCAGCAGCCCCTGGCAGCGAGCCGCCAACTCGGCGTAGGAGATGCCGCCAGCTTCTGCTTGGAGGCCGAGCAGGCCGAGGAAGAGAGCGACAGAGACTTGGGCGTCCTTGGCGGCGTAGGTCACCTGAGGAGAGGACGGGAAAAGGCTGTTAAACCCTAACTCCCTTGCTAGTCCCAGTTAGCTGGTTCCGGACCCAACCATGGGAGGCGTTTCTGGAAAACAGGATTCCCTGTTTATATGTGGACTACTTTCAAAGTCACAGCATTGAAAACCTGCTAATGGCCTAAATAGTGTTTAAACCAGGGGTCTCAAACTCTATTTACTTGGGGGCCACTGGAACTCGGGTCTGGGCGAGACTGGGCCGCATCAGGTTTTCCAAAAAAACAAAACAAAACACGCACTTATTAAAATACATTTTTTTATAAAAACTTCAAGTTATTTCCTTTCAACTTAAGTAGCCAAAAACTTACCACTTCCACACAGATAGGGAGGATAACTATTAACAGTTATTTAACCTTTAACATGAACATTAAACTTTCATATCAAGGCGGGAGCCTCAAACTAGTGTCCTGCGGGCCACATTTGGCCCGCGGGCCGCGTGTTTGAGACCCCTGGTTTAAACATTAGAGCCTTCTAGCCATGAAATAACACCCCTATAGTCAGCTTTGCACTTGTATTAGCACCCAGGATAGCATCTTTGAATGACTCTTATGAACATCTTATACAGTCGCAGCCACAGAATGGTTGTAATTTTGCGGCTACACTCACGTTTTTTCAAAAATAGAATTCATAACTCAATGTTTTGTGGTTTAACACTGGCTAAAAATGGCTCATTCAAATAAAGTGAGATGACCTGTACCGGTGTATTATTATTGTGTGGAAATATGGGCTAATAACTATAAAAGCAATCTTCACTCGCTAAATGTACTGCAAAAAAAGGTCAGTAAGGATAATTCATAATGCCGCCTACAGAGAACATACTAACTCCTTATTTCTAAAATCACAAATACTTCAACTTGCTGATATAGTTCATCTTCAAACAGCTAAAATAATGCATAAGGCTAAAAATAACCAATTAGCTAAAACTGTCATCCAATACTTCTCTACAAGAGGAGAAATATGATCTCAGGGAAGAAGTACATTTGAAACACTTCTATGCTAGGACTACGTTAAAAAGCCATAGCATTTCAGTAAAAAATAATATAAATTATTTAAAAAATTATAAATAAATAAAAATTAATAAAATAAAGTAAAAAAACAAAAAAGTTTATAGTATAAATTATAAAAAATTATAAATAAAAATTAATAAAATGAAGTAAAAAAAACGAAAAAATAACTTCAATCATATTAGGAAAGCAGGAAGTGAACAAATGTGGAGAAATGATCTCAGGGAAGAAGTACATTTGAAACACTTCTATGCTAGGACTACGTTATGCTAGCCATAGCATTTCAGTATGTGGAATCAAACTATGGAATGGATTGAGTAAGGAAATCAAACAATGCACAACGATGAGCCAATTCAAGAAACAATACAAGCAGTTGATGTTTGCTAAATACAAGGATGAAGAGTCTTGAACCAGTCATGATGTGCTATATATATCACTATATTGACACTTACTATGGTACCCATTATGGCATTGGATGCTCATATCACCGAGTACTTCGGTACGAGGTACATTATTAAAAATAATAATAATAGTTAAAAAAACTATATTAGGAAAGCAGGAAGTGAACAAATGTAACAGTTACTGATTGTAAAAGTACCAGATGGAGGGGTAGGATTTAATAAGCTTTGCTTCTTCCTACTCCTTTTGGACATGTGGAACTGGGAACTGATTATGGGATGCACTCAATTGGAATCTGATGCATGTCCAAATGAAATTAAACCATTACCATTACCACTTATAAACAACCATTGTAAACAAACTTTTGTCTGGCTCCCCCTAGTGGATGCCAGCTGTTCCAAGGTTGCTTATGAGCTTCCAAAGTAAGGAGTGGACACTTAAAAGAAGTGGAAAAAAGGGACTACTGTACCTGTTCCAGTGTCAACTCGTCTGCCTCCCAGTTGCTGCATCGCAGCTCCGGTGACTTGTCCAGCGAGACGTTCAACACGTCGGCCGCCAGCGACTTCAGACTGAGTCCGTTACTGGTGGACGCCTGCCTGGAAAACGCGGCAACGTGCTTTTCGGTGAGCTGACAGACAAACACGTGACAACACGACGTACTTTTGTCTGAGGGCCAGGTGGCGCAGGTCTACCGTGCAGCTCAACGAGAGGCCGTAGTCGCGCGTCAGCCGCTTCCCGTCTTCGTAGCAGCCAACGCCGGCCTTCAGAACGTGCGGGTCGCGTAGGACCTCCATCAAGCCAAGCGGGAAGGACTGCTGCCGGTTGTAGAACGCCAGGAGCCGCACCAGGACGCACAGACCGGAATAGGTGGCCATCTGCAGCAGGGACACCACCGTGGGTCGGCCCTTCATGGTCACCTGCAGGAAGCAGTTGATGGAAGGACATCCGTTCCATACTGTATAGAACGACTTTGGTCGTTACCCATTCGCAGTCGAGGCCCAGCACGGGGAACACCGTCAGGTCCTTCTGCATCAGCGGCCACAGCTGCTGCCATTCCTCCTGGGAGCTCACCAACACCAGTTTCACCCCCAGTAACCGCTCAGAGACCGCGATGCGCACGGGAGAGGCCACGTGTGATGTCTGACACTCCGCGGCCTTAAACTCCTTCTGTATTGGGCGGCGGCCATCGTTGTCGTCCGCAGGCGGCAAATCAACGGGAAGCGGGCCTGCGAGGGGTTCGGCCACCCTCTGGATGGAAGGCAGCCTCTTCCTCCTGGCACGGTACGCTCGCCATAGGAGCACACCACCAAACGTGGCCCCGAGCAGCGTAGTGATGATGGCGGCTAGCGGCCGGTGGTGAGACATCTCCGGGTTGATGTCCGGCAGGCTGAAATGTTGGAACTTAAAGACAAAAAAAAAAAAAAAGGTAATTGGTCACAACTCTCAAACAGAATCATCCCTCCATCATAAGTTCATGTATATTTTAGGGAAATCATAAGAAAAAGTAAAAAGAGACAACAATTCCTTGAGAGAATATATATACCACTCACATTCTCAGGAAAATGGCCACGAAAAGACAAAGGTTACCAGGGTATGAGCACTGTTTTGGGTAAAAATCCGTATATTCACACCTATGGACTAATTAGTCTCAATGATATTCTTACCTGTCCTGTGTCAGTGGACTTCCAGCTGGCTCCGTTTAGGGATCATGGACAGACACTGCATCTCTCTGGGTACATAGAAATGATTAAAAGTGCTTCCAGGTGGAGGCCAAACGTTGTCAGGACGAGTTCAAAAGACAACAGTATATTTACCATTAAAATATACATGCATTTTATATGTTCATGCTATTTGATGAGCAGTTGATGAACCCTGGCCTAAAAAAAACGAAGCCGAACTAAGTGAATCATTGGGACCGAGATAAAGACACTAAACAGAATTAGTGGTTTTTATGTGTTTGATTTAAATTAAAAAAAAAAACATTTCAAAGATATAATACGTGTCTCCAAGCGTAGGCAATGCTAACGCTAGCAGCTATAGCTAACGTTTAAGCTAACCGCTAGCATACTTCAAGGTAATTAGTCGATGTCATGAACTAGCCTAACCTTTCAATTTAAACACTAAACTATCCGGTAAAGCTTACCTTTGTGCTTTCAGTGCAAATGACGCCGGTTACAGACACACATGTATATTTGTTTTTCAGTTTTTTTTTTTATCGTAACAATTGACATATAGCTTCCGGGTTGTATTTATATCAGCGATGGAGCATCGCCACCTGCTGGACAGGAGGAGTACCGTCACAGAAATGCTACATCAGATTCCTTCTCAGTTATTATTATACTCTGTTTTATTTAATATAAAAAATTTCTTTCATCCTTTCAATGAGAGAAACCGTTTTTTCTCTACCACCATCATTTATTCAATATTTTAACTTCAATATTTCTCCAAAGAAGTGGAATAAAGTCACGAAATAATTACAAAATGGAAAAATAGATCAGCGAAAAGATTATATTCACAGGTTTGATTAAAAAATAATATTAAGAAGACCACAGAGCACGCCCACAAAGAAGACAGTGAGAGATGAAACCGCTTTAGTCTCCCTGTAGTTTCCATCAGATGGCAGCAGGCTAAAAGAAGGTCAGGGCAGGCCGGCTTGATCAAGATCGCCCATGAGGTCAAATCATCTACTTTAGTGCTTGTGCAAAAACAAAACTTGAGGAATTGACTACTTAAAAAAAAAAACGCAGACACACGGGAGACGACACATTCTATAAAAAAAAAAAAAAAAGCATTCCCTCGACAACAAGAAAAAGACGCGACCTGTCGTAAACAATGAGAAAACGTGAGCACGGAGAAGAGAAGCCGTTGCCGCTGCTGTCCACATTGATTGTTGCTGCAATCATCTCTTATTTACAGTCAAGACGTAAATAACGTCCAATAACATCCAATCGCAGACGATGGCAAAGAGACTTCCAAAGGAAACAAAGACCGAAAGACAAATGACGCACACAAAAGTAAAGCAGCTGTCCCTTCACAAAATCTCTTTACATCACATTAAAATTAGCACTGCTGTGAGCGGTATAGAATCTGTATAGATAATATAGATATATTTATGTATATTTCTTGTGTACATTGTAGAGATCCTCTCTGCCTTTGGCAAGACCACTTACTCCACTTACAACTCCGCTGTTAAAATTCAAAGCTATGTAAAATATACTTAATGCATAAAAATAAAGATTTTGGCATTGTCTTGCTTCATTCTTCTGATTGGGAGGTCGCCGAGGAGACACTCAAGTTGCTCTGTCGGAAGGGGGAGGGGGGGCATGGGGGTGCAAGATGGGGTCCGCTTGGGGGATGAACGGTGGGGGTCCCACGGGACGATCAAACGAGCACAGGATGTTGATGTGGAGAACTGCACCCTCGCTTTCAGCAGCATGTTTCTTTTTTTTGTGGGGGGGGGGGTGCGAGTTTCGTGGTGGGAGGACACCCGACCCCGACGGTTGGACCCCCAGTGGAGGAGAGGGGCCTCTATGTTGACCAGTACGTTCTCAGGCACAGTAATCAGAGCTGGATCTCAAAGGTCTTGTGCAGGTCGGTGGAGAAAGGGTTGGTCGGCGAGGGCGTGGTGTGCTGGCGCGAGCGGCCCTCCAATGCCGCCCACTGGGCCTCGAAGGCGTCCTCCTGCTGCTGCTGAGGTGGGGGTGGCGCCGGCGTGGAGGACGAGGCCAGGTGGGAGAGGGCAGCCCAGTTGTCTGCCCCGTTAAAGCTCTCGCTGCCATTGGCTGGGTGGACAGAGGCGGGGATGGCGGCGGCGGGCTGCGGCGGCTTGAGGACGGGGCCCGCGATGCCGGCGGGCTGAGTGTCGTGCAAGGGTGCTACAGGCACGGGGGCGGGATAGGGCTGCAGCTGGGCGGCCGATCCGAAGACATTAGCCACCATCTGCGAAGGGGTGATGCCAACCACGGGGACGCTGGGCTGCGGGAAAGTCAGCCCGTTGGACATGGGGTAGGAGGGCGGAGCCTGGGGGTGGAAGGCAGTCTGGCGGGGGGGCAGAAGGGGCACCGCTGACGGCAGGGAAGATACGTACGCCACTGGGGGCAAAGACGACACGGGCATGGGCACGGGGGCGGTAAAAGGCTGGGCGGGGGGCGGCGCTGGGGCCAGGATGGGATGAGGAGGCGGAGCCCTGACAGACTTTGAAACCTCATCCAACCATTTCTCCGCTTCCGAGGGCGTACGCTTGTGGGAGGGCACCACTGGAGACGACGTCGGCGGGACGATGATGACGGGCGTGGGAGCTGACCAATCGTTTCCTGTGTGAAGAAAGAGCATGGACACGGCTTACATCCAACACCAAACCAAGATCTTTATATTCCCGCCGCAAAGTATGCTGGGTAGCGTGTGGTACATTTGCTGTATATTTGCTTTTCGTCAGACATGTAAACAAGTTAACACCGTCTTGATATCCAGTGTTTTATTGTTCATAGTTCATATTGTTGCCGCTGGACTACCCAGCATGCCTTGTGGGCGTTTAAAGTTGTGTGTTATGTTTAGCACTGAGTTGATGTTTATTGCCCATATAGTCGTAGTAGTTGATTTATGAGATGCGTTAACTTGCTGCGGATGTGTTTTGTTTTGGATTCGTTGCACCGTGAGCAAGTATGCTGTTCTGACATAGTAGACTGAAAATGTTTGCCTATTCCTGATGGCCTGCCACAAATCTGTTCCAAGTTTGTCTCAGGTCGGTGAGGGGAAATGTGTCCTCTTACCGGGTCCTGCGGGGGCAGGGGCCCCAGCGTGGGTTTTAGCCCAGGGGTTAGTTTCTCTAGCGGGCAGAGCGGGGGCCAAAGCTGAGGTCTGAGCTGGAGGATTATGAGCAGGAGTAGAGGAGAAGACGGCGGCGGCGGCGGCAGAGCCGTTGACTACGGTGGAAGAAGAGGACATGCAAGGTGTTTGATGTGGCGTCTGTGACAACAGAACCGGATGTGTTGTTATGGTTACCAGGTGCTACAGGAGACTGCGGGGAGGCTGCTTTGGGCATCGGTGCGGAGGAGAAGGGGTCCTGCGGGGGTCCGCTGAACGTCGTGGTGATCTGAGTGCACAGCGAGCTGATGCTGTCGTTCTCTCCCTCCACCTCGGGCACTGAAAGGGAGGAACGCCGCATGAGAAGCACATCCGGAGCCTTCCTAGCTTCCTAACAGATTCCGGACTGACCCGTGTTCTTGATGGGGAAGTCTGACTTGCGTTGCATGGTGGAGGGCAGCTCGTTCATGCGCAGGGACAGCTGCCGCTTGAAGGGCGAGGTCTTCTGGCTGAGGGCCGGGAAGCCCCTGAAGGAGCCCTGCCTGGCCAGAGCCTCCACGGGGGCGTGTCTGCGGGGTATCGCCTGAGGGCCCAGGGAACTCAGCGAGAGGGGCGGTGAGGATGAGGGAGATGGAGAGCCTCCACTCTGGTGGGCGGAGTTTGTCACCACGCCCGACGAGTTCCCTGCCACCTTCACGTCGCCCTCAGCTGTAAAACAAAAACTATTTCTTCAGATAGTATTCCCAGACAAGCAATAATTATTTATTACAAAGGTTGTTTCAATTTGCTACCAAATGTTTTTTTTTCCAACTTGATCATGTTATTACGTTACGATTTACGTTATTACAACTCTACAATACAAGAGAGCATGTGTGATGCGGTTTTAAGCCCCCCAAAAAATGACCAAGAAGTGGCAACTGTGCCTGCATCTCTCCCATTGGAATACATGCTGCATCGCAACCAGGAAGTGAGAATATATATATATATATATATATATATATATATATATATATATATATATATATATATATATATATATATATATATTAGGGTGCATCAAAAAACACAATTATTGAATTTTGATATGGCTGGGTACTAAAAGTGTTCCAATATATGTAGAAACAACACATACAAAATATTTTTTCCAATACATGATTATTTTAGGGGTGCTTTTGTGGAATAAAATGGTGAACAGTTCAATGGTCGCCATGGAGATTTGAGGTCAGCAAAGACTGCAGCTCAAGAACTCTGAGGTGATCTTTATGTTTTTGTTGGTATTTATACTCCTATTACATATTACTAACAAATTTGTGGTTTTGTTTTTGTAATTTGAATGATTTGTAGTCATATTTATAGGTATTTACAACATTAGCTAGCTACAGTTTGCTAATGACAGTTAGCTAATAGCTGAGCAAGCATAACATCAACAACTGTAATATAGAGTAGACAGTATTGCTGATGCCTCATATTTATTGAGAGTAGTACTGTAGTACTACATAATATGATATACACTTGTCCATGTATTATTTTAGGCACTGTGCAGCACAACCCACCAGCTGTCCTAAGATGCTGCCCTCTGGTCTTTGGTCTGGCCCCCCTATGATAACCCTATAGAAAATGATGCTGTATAGAAGTTCATTGTACTCAACATTTCCAGGTCAATTAGACTAGAAATTGCACATTTTCCGATATTTTACAAAAGTTTATGTGTGAGGTGGCACCCCTAAATCTCAATGGATTTCCTCAAAATTTTGCAAAAGACATTTTTATGTTCATTAGAAAAAAATGGAATGCCAGCCAAATTGATATTATGAATTTCAAATTTCCCATTCAAATTTGATGCACCCTAATATATATAATACATTACAATCAATGAAAATGAATCAGATGATTAAAATAAATAAGGATGTACATTTTTGCATAGAGGCCTACTATCAACAACTGTCAGTCCTCTGCATCAATCTCCTGGTATGGCTGCTAATCCAAGTTCATCATTTCATAAGGCTAATAGATTATTAGAAAACCCATCTAAAAAAATCCAAACTAAAACTAAAATCTCTTACCATGCTGTTAACTACTCCCTTCAGAGAACAGAACAAACTGGGTCTAACAAGGACAGAAAAACGCTGCACAACTGTGCAAGAAGACAAAAATCTGAGAGTGCGGAGTTCAAGACAAAGACGCCTCACAGGTCGTCACCTGGTAGCTGCACTAAATAGTAGCCGTCAAACACCAGTGTCAGTATCAACGGTGATGCGGCGACTTCAGGATGCTGGACTTCATAGCAGGACTGCCAAGAAAAAGCCATATCTCAGAGTGGCCCCCCAAAAATTCCAAGTGATCCCAAACCTTTGAGCGGTAGTGTATATTGGCTAAATATATATGGCTACATTTGTTATGCTTGAAATGCATCTTTTCCCAAAAAGCCTTTTTTCTCCCTTTTTGTTGTTGAGAAGTGATATGTTGCTGAAACGTACCTACGTTCTACTGATCACTGAAGAACGGAAAGAGGTAGAAACACACTATTTTCCCTGAAGAAAGATGAGTGTAGACCATGTCTATATAGCCCAACACCACAATAATCTGTGTGCCTTGAAAAATCAGTCAAAATCAACAAAAGTGGCAGGTATCTAAAGGCACGTCTTTTGAAAAATGGCCGGGATTGAACGAGTTAACTGCAGTTTCTCAATAACTAATAATTGATGCCATTTGGAGTGCGTGCAGCCCAGCCGTTTTCCAAGCGCATGTAGAGGTACATAAAGCTAAATGCAGACCAAGCATGATGCTTCAAATGCAGCATCTTGGGTGGCTCATACGCAAATTACATCATCAGGATGTTGCCTACAGCCACAGCTAATAATGTTTTTGGACTGGGCACAAATTAGAGACTGCATACGTTTCAGACTCGGGATGGCGTGAAGTTTTGGCAAAAACTACCACTACCTACCAACATAAAGTAGAACTACTGGAATTTCCTGCTTCCGCGACATGGAATGAAAGGACTGCAGGAAAAGTAAACGCTCCAGACAACCTCCTGCCACCGGTTCCCGGTATCAGGCGTCTGGACGCCAGCGACCAACCTTTTTTAGCGTCCTGCAGCTGCCTCATGACTTCTTCCCGCTCGGCCGCCTCTGTTGCCGTGGTGACGCGGAAGGAGCCCTCACGGGTGAATGTGGTTCTGTTGGCGTCAAAGGTCGCCGTGACCCCGCACTCCTTCTCCCGCTTCTGCTTGCGCTCCAGACAGGCGGCGAAGGCGCAGCCCACGGCGTGACTGAGACGCTCGCCCTGAGGACGCAATTAAGAGAGGGCAGCACGCGTCGCGTCGGTGTCATTGATTTCCTTCCCAGCTTCTTTAAATATTAACGACAGCGGGGAGAACGACTGATGGCCTCCCGGCGTTGAGGTGGAGCTGCACTACGCCATTCTTACAGAGTCTTTGACGGCCATGAAACAGTGGCAGATCCAACGCCGCGTCGTCCCATCCCGGCAGATGTAGGAAAACGCCCTCTCAAAGTTGCGGTCGGGAGCGCAGAAGGACACCTTCTCAATGGTCTGGTCCAGAATCAGGTCCTGCACAAAAGAACCATCACCACATTAAAAGCCGCTGTCTGTTTTTATTTGGAGAAATGTAATGTCATAATGAGGTTCAAATTATGATTATTATGATTATTGTGATTATATTATTATGATTATTATTATGATTATTATTATTGTGATGATTATTATTAATATTGTTATTATTATGATTATTATTATGATTATTATTATGATTATTATTATTATGATTATTATGATGATTATTATTATGATTATTATTATTGTTATTATGATTATTATTGTTATTATTATGATTATTATAATATTATTATTAATAATAATATTAATAATTAATAATAAATTAATAATTTAATTTAGGGGACAATTTAATAATAATGTTATTATTATTATGATTATTATTAATAGTATTATTAATATTATTATTAATATGAATATTACTGTTATTATTATGAATATTAATAATAATATTAATAATAAATATTAATAATAATATTATTATTAATATTGTTATTATGATTATTATTATGATTATTATAATATTAATAATAATAATTATTATAATTATTATCATCATTATCATTATTATCATTATCATCATTATCATCATTATTATTATTATCATCAGTACTTAACAGAGATTTCTCTCATTTTTAGGTGTGCAGTAATCCCTCGTTTATTTGGTTCTAGACCTGGCCACGATAAAACAATTTCCACCAAATAGGACTCAATATTAATATTCTAATATTTGTGTAGTTAAGGCATCACCTTCTAGGTCAGCATAAATGCTACACTCAGAGACGTGACTTGCCAGGATGCGTATGCGTTAATTCCGCCCAAAAATAAAACGTAGTTTATGAAATAGTTAGTTTAGACGTTTTTGTGTGTGAAAATATTTCATTTAAGCCAAGAATACGTACAATTTGCTGAAATATGCATTTATAAAAAACTAGTAATGGGCTGTATTCAGCCACCAAACAGCCATCATTAATGAACTCATCATTTATTTATTTTTTTTAAAACCACGATTTAGTGAGGGAGCAATATTGGAAGTACAGTAAAGTCTTGTTATATCGATATTCTCGGGAGTCGGAAAAAATACCGATATAACCGGACTATCCATATATCCGATCCGGCGCCGAACTGCATTAAAAGTGGGCAATAATGCACTTAAATCAATCTTTGCTTAAGGATTTCAATACCAAAAAAGAACACGGCCAACGGCTGCTTCCAGTCGCCGTGTTCTTTTTTGGTATTGAAATCCTTAAGCAAAGATTGATTTAAGCTGCTTTTGTATCGATATAAGCAGACCAAATTGGCTGGCGGGAGATGAAAAGGATATCGTAGTAACCGGATTATCATAATAACCGGGTATCGTACTAACGGAACTAATTATATCATAAAAGACTAGAAATTTGCCGGGAAATGAAAATAGTATCGTAATAAGTAGTAATTCGTTATAACCGATATCGATATAACGAGACTTTACTGTATATATAGCAAGGGATGCTGATATATAAGTTAGGGATGGTGGGTAGATAACTGGAGTGGAACCTCGCTCTAAAATAGGAAAACTATGTTTTTTTGTTCATAGAACGCACACCATACAATGAACAACGCCTCCTTAATAAACTCAGTGTGCTGTTCACTGACGAGGCGTTCAGGTTCACTGGCTATTTCTGAGAGTTGGGAGAATCTGTGCTGCTCTGTCTTATTTCTTTTACATAATTATTTTCATCTTATATCCTTTAGGTGCAATCAATAATTAGAATTCATTTTTATGCACAATTACGTTTTTTGGGTGCTGCACAGTGGAGGAGTGGCCTGTTGGCCACACAGTCAGGAGATGGGAAGACCTGGGTTCGATTCTCTGCTTTTGCATCTCTGTGTGGAGTTTGCATGTTCTCCGGGTACTCCGGTTTCATCCCACATTCCAAAAACATGCTAGGTTAATTGGCGACTCCAAATTGTCCATAGGTATGAATGTGAGTGTGAATGGTTGTTTGTCTATATGTGCCCTGTGATTGGCTGGCCACTAGTCCAGTGTGGACCCCACCTCTCACGGCATAGACGATGGATGGAAGGATCACGTCTTTCATCCAGGTCTTCTGTAGCTGTAGTATATTTTCCCCCAGCAGGTGTCAGTCTAAGACTACATGCAAGCAGCTCCTGCAGGTGAACTGTGTGAAGTATTTCTATAGTATATTCTATAGTACTTTTATAGTTTGGCGTTTCTCTGTCTACTAGATCTTTTAAAGCCACGTTTCCCGTATGTGCGTGATTTCTGTTTTTTTTTTTTGCTTTTTTAAAAATTTTATTTGGACAAATATATGAAACATTACAGTGTATTTCTTACATGAATGAAAATATAACTTTCCATTATTTACATTTGTATTCAACTATCTGATCACAGGCCCAAAAGGAGTAGGCTGAAGCGAAAGCTTATAAATGCCTACCCCTTTTAGATAGAAACATGTTCATGCCACAGTCTTGTTTTCCCCTCTTATTATTAGCATTGTAATATTATTATTGTTATTATCATTATTGTTATTCATTCATTCATTTTCTACCACATTTCCTCACGAGGGTCGCGGGGGGTTCTGGAGCCTATTCCAGCTGTCTTCAGGCAAGAGGCGGGGTCCACCCTGGACTGGTCGCCAGCCAATCACAAGGCACATATAGACAAACAACCATTCACACTCACATTCATACCTATGGACAATTTGGAGTGGCTAATTAACCTAGCATGTTTTTTTTTTGGAATGTGGGAGGAAACCGGAGTACCCGGAGAAAACCCACGCATGCACCGGGAGAACATGTAATTGGTGGACTTCAACTCGGGTGTCCTAGCTGCGAGGCCTGCGTGCTAACCACTCGCCCACAGTGCAGCCTCATATTAATATTATTCATTCATTCATTTTCTACTGCTTATCATCATGGGGGTGCTGGAGCCTATCCTAGTTGTCTTCGGGCGAGAGGCGGGGTCCACCCTGGACTGGTGGCCAGCCAATCACAGGGCACATATAGACAAACAACCATTCACACTCACATTCATACCTATGGACAATTTGGAGTGGCTAATTAACCTAGCATGTTTTTTTTTTGGAATGTGGGAGGAAACCGGAGTACCCGGAGAAAACCCACGCATGCACCGGGAGAACATGTAATTGGTGGACTTCAACTCGGGTGTCCTAGCTGCGAGGCCTGCGTGCTAACCACTCGCCCACAGTGCAGCCTCATATTAATATTATTCATTCATTCATTTTCTACTGCTTATCATCATGGGGGTGCTGGAGCCTATCCTAGTTGTCTTCAGGCGAGAGGCGGGGTACACATATAGACAAACAACCATTCACACTCACATTCATACCTATGGACAATTTGGAGTGGCTAATTAACCTAGCATGTTTTTTTTGGAATGTGGGAGGAAACCGGAGTACCCGGAGAAAACCCACGCATGCACGGGGAGAACATGCAAACTCCACACAGAGATGGCCGAGGGTGGGAATTGAACCCTGGTCTCCTAGCTGTGAGGTCTGCGCGCTAACCACTCATCCACCGTGCCGCCCTCATTATTGTTATAATCTTTATCATTATTATTGTTATTATTATCACCATTATTATAATCATCATTAATATTACCATTTTCATCATTATAGTTTTTTTTTTTAATTTTAATCAACTTCTGAACGCCGATAGCATGAAGCACCGGGAGTGCGTTCCCTTACCTTTGTTTTGTCGTCGACCACACGAAGACCATCCGCGGACACCCACAACACAGCACGCACCGCCTTCTTCCCGGCCTGCACACAACATGAAAACAGCACAGGGGTGCAGGGGATTAAGGAAGGTGACGACACAACACCTGTGCAACGGAGACCAAGTGACGCCGTGTGCCATTCAGGGGTACGCAAACACAACAGGAGACATAAAAGTTGGCGTTCAGGTGCACCCAGTTGGGTAGACAAACAGCAGCCTTGTGAAGTGAACATTCCCAAACCAATCATTGTTCCGTACTTTCATACACTGAAGAAGGGTTGACGGGAGAGAAGACACGCATGTTAAGACCACACACACACACACACACACACCAATAATAACAAAGTTCCCACCTTCAACCTAAACCCACCCCACCTGCTTAGACACATGCATCACCGTTTGCCCCCCGTGGTGTTTGTGTTTCATCCAGCCTGATCAAAGAGTGACGTGTTATGTGCGAGAAGGGAAAATGACAACAGTGCAAATTAATTAAAAAAAAAAGAAGAACACTCAGGAACACAAATCAGCAACTTACTTTGGAAAAGAATCCTTTGAAGAATTTCCTGTCCTGGAAGTGGTATTTTTTTTAAAAACAAAAAAAAGGGTGGTGGGCACATAGGGGGTAGGAACAAAGTATGACAATGTTACCGGAAGGGTCTACAACACAATTGGGGAGGGGGGGTTGATTAGGTAATGTTTGTCTATGAGAGTGAGTGATAGAGTGCTTCTACACAGAGACACTTTCACGTGTGAGATGTGTTGATGATTACTGTTAGTAGCCCCACGCGGGAAGTCCATAAATCACTTCCATGTCCACGCCACAGCCCACAACGCTACCGGGAAGAGTCGTACATCAACCACTCGTGGGTTTCCTCGAGAAATAAAAGCAACGCCACCCGGTGAGTGATCTGTTTGCTTATGCGTGAAATGACAGTCAAATCGCTAAAGCCCAACAGCAATGCATTGTGGGATGCTAATACTGTACACCCGCTCAGATTTGAACATATAATGATACGGACACAATCAATCTGCTCCAGGGTCAAACTATCAAAACTTTATTAACTGTACAGGAATCTTTCTGCCACACAAGCATAAAACTAAGTTAAGCACCGTTATTATTATATTAAAGACCAGGGGTCTCAAACACGCGGCCCGTGGGCCAAATGTGTCCCGCAGGACACTAGTTTGAGGCCCCCGCCTTGACATGAAAGTTTAATGTTTGATATGGATGCTGTATGGTATCATGTACCCAGAAAAAATTATTACGTTTGATTCATGTTCATGTTAAAGGTTAAATAACTGTTAATAGTTATCCTCCCTATCCGTGTGGAAGTGGTAAGTTTTTGGCTATTTAAGTTGAAAGGAAATAACTTGAAGGCTACCGTTTAGGTCACTAGCTCTCTAGTTTGCGAGTTAGCATGTGAGTCAAGACCCTGCAGTTGCACAATATGTTGTAAATAAAAAGAGTATAAATGTGACTATAGTCGTGTTTTGTCATGTCTACAGGGCTCTAATAATGCTTTGTTCATTTTAATCTGAAAAAAATAATTTCTCTACCCACCAACTATATGTGCTTTCTTAAGTTTTTATTATTATTATTATATTTATTTATTACTGATTGATTTTCTTTATTCTTGATTTATTTATTTTTCATCTTATTTTGTGTAGAAAAATAAAAATTAAGATATTTGAGAACAGTGGAATGTTTTATCAGAGCTTTTATTGTAGAAAATTGGAACCAAAGTGAAGTTTTTAATTTTTTTTGTTTTAATAAATGCGTTTTTTTTTTTGTTTTTTTTTGGAAAACCTGATGCGGCCCAGTCTCACCCAGACCCAAGTGCCGGTGGCCCCCAAGTAAATTGAGTTTGAGACCCCTGTTATAGACTAACGCACACAAGACTCAGTTATCACTCTACAATACTTAAAGGTCCCCTATCATGTTAAAGTTGGCATGAAGGCAGAGCCTCCATCTTCACGGACGTCACGCCGCCTCTGACCTGGCCCGTTACTCGCTATCCGTCCGTCACATGCAAACATGGCAGCTGTACGTTTCATGACTCGGTTTCTCTTCAGCAAACAGTCTGACCTAGCGTGATGCTGCGGTTGAAATGACATTTGTGTCGCCCCGTCCCACTCCCTACGTCAGTGTTTTTTTTTACATTGTAAAAATCTTGTGGCACACCACTAACCAAAAATGTTCCAAAATGTCACCACGACCTCACACGTGTACCAATAAGTCTATAGGAGGAACAAGCTAGGTGTTGCCACACGGACCAATATTACATTGCTATGCTAGTCTTTACACCACAGACACTCCACAGTAGCCACGTTTACATGAGGAGTTTTTCTTTTTCCGAATGACTTTTCCGGAAACAATGGTATCCATGGAAGGAATATTCCAATCTCTTGTCTACATGCGCCGTGAAAATCAAACAATAGTCAATAGGGCATGCCCAGTAAAACGTGATACCGGCTTCCCAGAGTTTTTCTTTCACTTGTTGGAATAATTCCGTATTGCCAGTTTTTCGTCTGTCCAGTCTTGGAATTTAGTTTGAATCAAAAACAAACTTTGCTTAGTCCAGTGCCGATTGCTGGCCTCCATTTTTAAAAGTGAAGAACGTCTGGATCTTCGTGTTACGTCATATCTGAGCATGCGATATAATAAATTTAACCAGGAAAGGATCAAATTCAATCTTGCTAATATTTTATAATTCAACTGGGTACATGTTTTATATAGATATATATTTTCTTTTTTAATAAAACTGGACTTGTGAATGGCGTATAGAAGGGTTTAGATTCTGTTCCACAGATGGCGCTAATGCACACGAAAGCTGCTTGCCAACCAGGAAGAAGTAGAAGTAGGAAGAACGCAGTCTGACAACTTTCCAAGATACCTCAATCGGATTGGTTAAAGGAATATTCCATCCCTGTTCAATTCTTTCCGTTTGAGCAAATATACCAAATGCAATTGGAATATTTGGGTCCATATATTCATGGCTATTGACATAATATTTGCAAATGATGATTAATAAATGTTGTAAGTGGTTGAAAATCACTGCCCTACGCTACTTCCGTTGTTGTAAGTACAAATACAAGTACAGCTCATTGACACACACCATGGTGTGTTCAACTTAAAGTACTACGTTATGACCCCTTTCAGTAACTGCATGAACCCGGGGGGGGGGGGGGGGGGGGGGGTGTTGGACTTTAGAGGTTCCACTTCAATGCAGGATCAGGACTCCTTTGCATGTGATTAATGCGGTCTGAGTGCGGGTTCACTTCAAGTCAAGCCTGTGAATGCCGGGGGGGGAGGGAGGTCAAGTTCAGACCACCGAAAAAGAAACCAGATGCAGGCTAGTCTTAATCCCCTCGCCCCTCCCGCTCGGCGGGTTCCTCTCCTCCCAGCCAGACGCGAAAAGGAGTGCCACGCCGCTCCTGTTACACGGCCTGGGTGGAGACGGCACTGGAAGCGCCACGTTTATGCATGATTGAGCGTGTTAAGCGGCATGGCAGAGTCATCCCGAATCAGCTTGTTAGTGCGGGTGGCGCACACCAGACATGCGGGCGATGGCGGCGGTTGCAGCTAGCAGTTAGCTACGGTTAGATTAGGGGATGGGATGGGAGGGCGGCAGCGAGGGAGGCGGGGCCACATCACAAATACAACCTGCTTAAAAAGACAAAAATATATAAAACAGCAAGAAAAAGCAATACAATGTGAGGTCATCAAGCTGTGGGGTGGGATGAAAGTGACAAGGGTGCTCTGGGCGGGAAGGAAAGCTGAGGTTTCAGAGGTGAAGCCGACAGGAAAACCAGGAAGACTCGGGACTCTTACTCTCCAGATAAGACACTTTCTAGTTCTTTCATCGATGAGTTCTTGCAACGCCAAACTAACCATTTCGGCAACACCATCTGCCGGTTCCTGGTCATCGTCAATGAGGCCAAGTAGTCCTCAGCACAACAGACACCATCACACAGTATTTTAAGTTGTGTAGCGAAGCCTGCTTTTTCTTTTGTCCCCCCCCCGAGCGGTGGCCGTAGACACGAGGTGGGCTGATCTAGCGAGGGATGGGTCAGAGGCGGTGCCATGCCCATGAGGAAGGAGGTTTTCCATTCATGACATCATGACCTGATCTGCAACTAGCGAGGGAGAAAATCGATTGGTGCTCAAAAAGCAGGTGACCTTTAACCTAAACACGGAGAGCTATGTTCATTCATTCATTCAGGGTCGCGGGGGTGCTGGAGCCTATCCCAGCGGGGTCCACCCTGGACTGGTGGCCAGCCAATCACAGGGCACATATAGACAAATAACCATTGGCACTCACATTGATAGCTGTGGTACTGACTTCTGGGAGATACTTGGCATCCAACTGCTAGGAACAATGAACCATTGGTACCTAACCCTACATCTTAACCAAATAAACAACACAAAGAGAAAGTGTTACTAGCCACCTTGAGACCTGATCATTGGGCTAGAAATCTAGGGGTGATAATGAACAGCCACATGAAATCATCAGCGTTTTGCCACTAAAAAAAAAAACGTCCAAAATTAAGGGAATCGTGTCTAAGCCAGATTTAGAGCGACTAATCCATGCCTTTGTCACGAACAGTCCAGACCGCTGTCACGGCCTTCTTACCGGGCTCCCTGACCGAGATGTAAAACCAAAACATCCAGAATGCTGCTGCTCGAGTCCTGACTAGAAGCAGGAAATATGACCAAATGAGTCCGGTACTCGGGTCTCTGCACTGGCTTCCTGTCGCTTTAAAACAGCTCTGCTTGCGTACAAGTCTTTAGTCTTTAGTCGAGGGGTCTCAAACACGCGTCCCGCAGGACACTAGTTTGAGGCCCCCAAAAGTTTAATGTTAGTGCGGCCCGTGCAAGTTTGATATGGATGCTGTATGGTATCATGTACCCAGAAAAAATTATTACGTTTGATTCATGTTCATGTTAAAGGTTAAATAACTGTTAATAGTTATCCTCCCTATCCGTGTGGAAGTGGTAAGTTTTTGGCTATTTAAGTTGAAAGGAAATAACTTGAAGGCTACCGTTTAGGTCGCTAGCTCTCTAGTTTGCGAGTTAGCATGTGTCTCAAGACCCTGCAGTTGCGCAATATGTTGTAAATAAAAAGAGTATAAATGTGACTATAGTCGTGTTTTGTCATGTCTACAGGGCTCTAATAATGCTTTGTTCATTTTAATCTGAAAAAAATCATTTGTCTACCCACCAACTATATGTGGTTTCTTAAGTTTTTATTATTTGCTGTTTTATTATTATTATTGTTTATTTATTTATCATCTTATTTTGTGCAGAAAAATAAAAATTAAGATATTTGAGAACAGTGGAATGTTTTATCAGAGCTTTTCTTGTAGAAAATCGGAACCAAAGCACTGAAAAAGTTTGTATATTTTTCTGTTTTTAATAAATGCGTTTTTTGTTGTTGTTTTTTTTAAACCTGATGCGGCCCAGCCTTGCCCAGACCCTAACCCAAGTAAATTGAGTTTGAGACCCCTGCTTTAGTGTGGGTGCTCAAGCTGTGTTTGAGTTCTATGCTGCATAAAAATGAACACCTCTATTCAACTGTGCATACGACAACTGATTTTTGTTTTATGGAATTTCATTTCCGTATCCAAGACTACCTTTGTGATGGTAGTTCACATTCTGTAGAACTGCACCAAAGCAGGAGTTTCACAGAAGTTGTCCGCCCTGGACCCCAATTAGGGTTTGTCTTGCACCCCGACCGTGACACGCTAATCCTCCTGCAGACGCCGCAGTCGGGATCCCAGCGAGGCCTACCCTTAAAGCTGAGCTTTGCCCTTTGCTACGCAGCGCGGATGAGTTCACGAGCAGGGTGGAGAACTTGGCAAACGGCTGACAGCATTCCCGTGCACTTCCCGCTCCGACACTGGAATTTGGTATTTTATATGCGACTGTGGAATAATTAATGTGCAAGGAGAGCAAGAGATGGGAAAAGATATAGACATAATTGAGGACCGCCGTGTGTTCTCACTGACCAACAGCAACCTTTGACCCCACCCAGGCGTGAAACACCAGGAAGAGAGTCAGTGGATTATCCACAGCAGAGAGGAGTGAAGACACAAAAGAGGAAACAGACAAGGTCTTTCCCGGAGGAACCCGAGGGGAACCTACCGTCTTCAGCCGCTTGACCGCGTCCTCGCAGATGTGCATGCCTCGAGACTCCTCCACCTCCACGTGTCCCAAGTACTGCGGGGGAAGACACACAAAAGGCACCAAGTGAATAACAATATACTATAGTCACATTTATACTCTTTTTATTTACAACATATTGCGCAACTGCAGGGTCTTGAGACACATGCTAACTCGCAAACTAGCGACCGAAACGGTACCCTTCAAGTTATTTCCTTTAAACTTAAATAGCCAAAAACTTACCACTTCCACACGGATAGGGAGGATAACTATTAACAGTTATTTAACCTTTAACATAAACATGAATCAAACGTAATAATTTTTTCTGGGTACATGATACCATACAGCATCCATATCAAACTTGCACGGGCCGCACTGACATTAAACTTTCATATCAAGGCGGGGGCCTCAAACTAGTGTCTTGAGACCCCTGGTCTTGAGACACATGCTAACTCGCAAACTAGAGAGCTAGCGACCTAAACGGTAGCCTTCAAGTTATTTCCTTCAAACTTAAATAGCCAAAAACGTACCACTTCCACACGGATAGGGAGGATAACTATTAACAGTTATTTAACCTTTAACATGAACATGAATCAAACGTAATAATTTTTTCTGGGTACATGATACCATACAGCATCCATATCAAACTTGCGCCGGCCGCACTAACATTAAACTTTCATATCAAGGCAGGGGCCTCAAACTAGCGTGTTTGAGACCCCTGCTGTAGACAAAAAGTGAGTAGTAGGGGTGCTTCAGTGGAACCTTTAAACCTTCCACGTTTGATAAGAACGGTCCTGCTGACCTTTGCACAGTAACCAAAGAACGCGTATGCATCATCCTATCACTATGCACTGCTGTCAACGAAGGTACCGCACATTACAGAGAGTGCCACCCGCAGCCCCAGTGGACCACCCCGACCTTGGTGGGCCCATGGACGGGCTGCTTTCTGTCAAACCTCTGATGGATTGGTGAAAGACAAAAGGTGGTCCACTGCAGACCTGATTTTACCGTCAATTGATTTACTAGTGGTTGGCACCAAACAAAATTCAGTCTCTGTGTTGACGGCAATTGGAACACCAACATCCCGGACCCCACCCTTTCATTTGAACCCCACATCAAACAGTTAACCCGGACTGCATTCTTCCATCTTAAGAACATAGCCGGACTCCGTCCATCACTTCCATTCTCTGCCGCTGAATCCCTGATCCATGCATTCATCCCAACCAGAATGGACTACTGCAACAGTATTCTCTACGGTACACCTTCCAAAACCCTCAACAAACTACAATATATTCAGAACCTCAGCTCCACCCGCTCCTATCAACACATTACCCCTGTCCTCCAAAACCTCCACTGGCTTCCCATCCCCCAACGCATTCACTTCAAAGTTCTTCTCATCACCTACAAAGCCCTCCACGATCTGACCCCGCCATATCTCACAGACTTCCTCCATCCACACAATCCCCCGCGTCCCCTTCGCTCCTCAGACTCAAACCTCCTGGTACTCCCCTGTAAGACCGAGCTCCGAACCTGGGGAGACAGAGCCTTCTCCATCGCTGCCCCCACCCTCTGGAACTCTTTGCCCCATTCACTCTGTGCTTGCCCTGACCTTCCCACCTTCAAAAAACAACTCAAAACCCACCTCTTTAAATCTTTACTTGTACGTTTACTTGTTTTTATTCAACTCCATTCTTCTGTAAAGTGTCTTTGAGTATTTTCAAAAGCGCTATACAAATAAAATGTATTAATATTATTATTATTATTATTATAATGTGGCTTGAATTTTGCCTTCTTTGTCTCCTCCTACCAAAATTGGCCCCAAATAGAAACCTGTAAGATATTATTAGTTTCGGTTTTGTTGTTATCTTATGTCTCCCCAAAAATATACAACAAATTACAGTTTTGTATCAAATAGTACAAAAATTGTTTCACACAAAGAAAGGCTGAAAAAAGACACCCGAATGTATTTAATAATTCCCTATTTACCGGGGGCCCTTGGAATAGATAAAGAGGCTCCTGACCATTACCCCTCATTATAAATGAATGGATGCTTTCCTAAATTGATATACATTTCATTCGATGTAATGAATTCAATTTCACAAAAGGCATGCGTAGATATATATATATATATATATATATATATATATATATATATATATATATATATTAGTTCCATTAGTATATTAGTTCCATTAGTACGATACCCGGTTATTATGATAATCCGGTTACTACGATGCCCTTTTCATCTCCCGCCAGCCAATTTGGTCTGCTTATATCGATACAAAAGCAGCTTAAATCAATCTTTGCTTAAGGATTTCAATACCAAAAAAGAACACGGCGAACGGCTGCTTCCAGTCAACTTTATTTTTCACACTTCCACCACCAGAGCACAGCACACACACCGATTCCCGCACTTCCTGGTTCACAGGTCATGCTCAACCCGCCCCACATAGCTGGCCAAACACATGCCTGCAACAGCGTTCGTGGTTTCTCTCATGAGAGAGAAAACATATGAAAAACAGTGATTATTGCAAGAGATAAAAAGATATCTGAATACAACACAATTAAATACATGTATTTGTACGCTTGTGTCTTCGTTGGAATAGGTGTGTATGCTATGTCAGTTGGTTCTTCTGTTGCAGGCAGGTGTTTGGCCAGCTATGTGGGGCTATCCTTAAGCAAAGATTGATTTAAGCTGCTCGACATTGTTCTATACTATAGAACAATGTCGAGTGCATTATTGGCCACTTTTAATGCAGTTCGGCGCAGGATCGGCTATATCGACAGTCCGGTTATATCGATATTTTTTCCGACTCCCGACAATATCGATATAACGAGACTTTACTGTATATATATATTAGTTATTGTAGCAACCAAAAGTCAAATCTAGTTCCTACTTCCACAACCAGAGTCATGTTCCTTTTTAAGGGTGAGGTGACGTTGCGGTTTTTCAAGGTATGAGAGGCACCGTCCCAGGACGGTTCCTGGAGCTGTCCTTGTTCTGTGTGCCTTCAGCACGGGACAGTGTTTTGGCGGCATCCTATCATACGTGTGTGTCCTTCACGCTGGACGACACGACAGACAGGGAGCGCCACTACAAGCCATTGTACCACACAGGAAGTCCTTACCCTTTCCTCGTAGATGCACGGCGACGGCGAGTGATGCTGACCCCACCGCGAGCCGGATGAACCCGCCCTTGGTTGGGGTAGGGGAAGGGGAGGGGGGGGGGTGCTATTTTCAGAGTGTGATGCCATCACTGCTGCCGCAAGCCAGGACGTATTCCAATACACACAATCAGCATGCTTACACAAAAAAGGCAGCCGTGTGTCACAAGGACGATGGCAGCAGAGGGCTACTTGTTGGGAAAAAGGGGGCTCAGTTAGAGGGTGGCGTGCCCTCAGCGAGATGCATGGATGCAACGGATGATTCCGTGGGGAACACTCCTAGGAGGTTCGAACATGTTCTAACCAATTTATTATTATATACTAATTTATTAAGCAATTAGCAATTACCCATTTTAGGGCCCCTAGCAGTTAGGTGACCTTGGAATTGTCCGGACTTTTCCACCTTATACGGCACCAACGGCACTTGTCATTAATAAATTCACGGGGGTGCTGGAGCCTATCCCAGCTGTCTTCTGGTGAAAGGCGGGTATGGGGGTGCACATATAGACAAACAACCATTCACACTCACATTCATACCTATGGACAATTTGGAGTGGCTAATTAACCTAGCTTGTTTTTGGAATGTGGGAGGAAACCGGAGTACCCGGAGAAAACCCACGCATACACATCCACACAGAGATGGCCGAGGGTGGAATTGAACCCCGGTCTCCCAGCTGTGAGGTCTGCGCGCGAACCACGAGACCGCCGTGCCGCCTCATGAATAAATTGTAATATTTAATCATAGCGGATCATAGGATCGGTACCAGTGGATTCCACTCATGGGTGATCGGTATCAGAATCGGCAGTTTAAACCCCAGATGGGAGCATCCCGGTTAAAAAGGCTTTTGAATCGTGTATTAAGTACACCGTGAATCATATGTCACCGTCCACATAAAAACAGAACCAGATCACCGCCCCCCCCCCTCCCTGGTTGCTAACCTCAGTGCGGCACTCAGACTGCAACTATTCCAATCCCACACACACACACACACACGACTGAGCTCTCAGGAGGCACCTATAGGAGGGGGGAGGAGCAGCATGGTAGGTTGCACCGCCACCGTGAACCACCAATGCAGAGGAACAAGGGGGTTGGAGGGGAAGAGGGGGGGTGAGATGTGTGAATGTGTGCAAGTCCACAAAAAGCAAAAGACGAGAAGCACGGCAATCTCAGTTGAGACTATTTTTTTTTTCACGTGGCCACATGGGGGGGCGGGGGTGATGTTAAATTACACAGTTTTCACAAGTCATGTGACGGTTACGCCACACCGGCCGCTTGCACTTCAAGGGTTCCCCTCTACGTGTTCTACGTTCTCTTTCGGAGAACCCCAAGATTTGTTGCTTTTATAACCAAGTGCACTGTGACAGTTTTACCGGCTTTGCTCCCGAGACAAGAGCAATCTTGCTAGCTGGAATGTGAGCACGTTTCTTTTGGCCAAGCTCCTCAGGATCAAACCAGGCCGCCGTACCTTCACCGTTCGCTTTTCACCCCCCCCCCCCCGACTAAGGTGAGCTGTGGCGCTGGGGACGAGAGGAAGCGAGCTGTTGTTGCGCTTCTGTTTGCACAAGAAGAACTTTTGTTGCCAAAACAGAGAGAACTCCCCAAACACACCGACTCCGCCATGGCATCCAGTCTCCTCCTGCCAGTTATTAAAACTAAAATGTGCAATGCTACTTTATGACACATTTTATTGTATGGTAGTCATGGAACTGAATTCCATCTAAAACTAACTATGCTCATTTTCCGATAACAAATTTCCCTCGAGTGGTTAGCACGCAGACCTCACAGCTAGGAGACCTGGGTTCAATTCCACCCTCGGCCATCTCTGTGTGGAGTTTGCATGCGTGGGTTTTCTCCGGGTACTCCGGTTTCCTCCCACATTCCAAAAACATGCTAGGTTAATTAGCCACTCCAAATTGTCCATAGGTATGAATGTGAGTGTGAATGGTTGTTTGTCTATATGTGCCCTGTGATTGGCTGGCCACCAGTCCCGGGTGTACCCCGCCGCTCGCCCGAAGACAGCTGGGATAGGCTCCAGGACCCCCCGCGACTCTCGTGAGGATAAGCAATAGAAAATGAATGAATGAATGAGTTCTCCTCCTATTTTGTGTGGAAGTGGTAACTTTTTGGCTTCTTATTTTGTCTTTTCCCACCCTCGGCCATCTGTGTGGAGTTTGCATGTTCTCCCCATGCATGCGTGGGTTTTCTCCGGGTACTCCGGTTTCCTCCAACATTCCAAAAACATGCTAGGTTAATTAGCCAATCCAAATTGTCCATAGGTATGAATGTGAGTGTGAATGGTTGTTTGTCTATATGTGCCCTGTGATTGGCTGGCCACCAGTCCCGGGTGTACCCCGCCGCTCGCCCGAAGACAGCTGGGATAGGCTCCAGGACCCCCTGCGACTCTCGTGAGGATAAGCAATAGAAAATGAATGAGTTCTCCTCCTATTTTGTGTGGAAGTGGTAACTTTTTTGGCTTCTTATTTTGTCTTTTCCCACCCTCGGCCATCTCTGTGTGGAGTTTGCATGTTCTCCCCATGCATGCGTGGGTTTTCTCCGGGTACTCCGGTTTCCTCCCACATTCCAAAAACATGCTAGGTTAATTAGCCAATCCAAATTGTCCATAGGTATGAATGTGAGTGTGAATGGTTGTTTGTCTATATGTGCCCTGTGATTGGCTGGCCACCAGTCCCGGGTGGACCCCGCCTCTCGCCCGAAGACAGCTGGGATAGGCTCCAGCACCCTTGTGAGGAAAAAGCGGTAGAAAATGAATGAATGAATGAAATTTCCCAATTAGTACATATCACCAGCAAGAAAAAAATGTTTTATATGAAAGTATTTCATAAAAATAAACATATAACAACTGGGGATAGGCCTTTTGAAAGATATCTAACAGCAATATGTGCCCTAATATTGACTTATTTGTCAATACATGTGACATGATTCATTAACTTTGTTTCAATAAGTTTGTAATTATGTTATATGTTGTTTCATTTTTGAAAGCTAGCTGTAAATTAAAAAAAAATACATTTATGGTTGATGGCGGCGGTCATGACAAACAAGATCACAGCTCATCTTCCATTTCCGGAAGTGACATCAAGAGGACGACACCGGACTAAACACACCAACGACTTGGTTTGGTATATTTTTCATCAAAAAGGTAGTCATGCCAAAACCTTGTGTTGCTGCTGGATGTTCACAGTATCTGAGTGATACTGTATGTGTGTTCTTTTTTAAAAGACAACAATAGACGAAGCAAGTGCAGAGGACCAGAGAGACCCTTGGGTTCTGCCCTCTGCATTTTCACTGATGATACAGGATGACCTTTACAAGAAAGAAGACATTTTGAAAATGGATGCTATTTATATGAAAAAAAGGATGCTATTCCACAGGTACACAGGGGAAAAAAGACAACAAAGAAGACCACTACATCAGAGTTAGCACAAGAGTAGTAAGTCATGTCTTTTATGCCCATTGCTAAAACTTTAGACAGAGCCATAACTCAAGTTATGAAAGCTAGCTAACCAGCTAACCTTGACGTGCTTCCTTCCAATAAAACAAGTGAATTGAATTTTTTTGTTCTCTCACACACTCACTCTCACTCTCTCTCTCTCTCTCTCACTCTCTCTCTCACTCTCACTCTCTCTCTCTGTTAAAACTTTAGACACAGTCATAACTGATGTTATGGTAAGCTAGCTAACCTTGGCGTGCTTTCTCCCAATAAAACAAGTGAATTGAATTTTTTTGTTCTCTCACACACTCACTCTCACTCTCTCTCTCTCACTCTCTCTCTCACTCTCACTCTCTCTCTCTGCTAAAACTTTAGACACAGTCATAACTGATGTTATGGTAAGCTAGCTAACCTTGGCGTGCTTTCTCCCAATAAAACAAGTGAATTGAATTTTTTTGTTCTCTCACACTCACACACTCTCTCCCACTCACTCACTCTCCCACTCACTCACTCTCCGACTCACTCACTCTCCCACTCACTCACTCTCCGACTCACTCACTCTCCGACTCACTCACTCTCCGACTCACTCACTCTCCCACTCACTCACTCTCCGACTCACTCTCCGACTCACTCTCCGACTCACTCTCCGACTCACTCTCCGACTCACTCTCCGACTCACTCTCCGACTCACTCTCCGACTCACTCTCCGACTCACTCTCCGACTCACTCTCCGACTCACTCTCCGACTCACTCACTCTCTGCTAAAACTTTAGACACAGTCATAACTAATGTTATGGTAAGCTAGCTAACCAGCTAACCTTGGCGTGCTTCCTTACAATAAAACAAGTGAATTGAATTTTTTTGTTTGCTCGCTCACTCACTCACTCACTCACCCACTCACTCTCTCACTCTCTCACTCTCTGCTAAAACTTTAGACACAGTCATAACTGATGTTATGGTAAGCTAGCTAACCAGCTAACCTTGGCGTGCTTCCTTACAATAAAACAAGTGAATTGAATTTTTTTGTTTGCTCGCTCACTCACTCACCCACTCACTCTCTCACTCTCTCACTCTCTGCTAAAACTTTAGACACAGTCATAACTGATGCTATGGTAAGCTAGCTAACCAGCTAACCTTGGCGTGCTTCCTTCCAATAAAACAAGTGAATTGAATTTTGTTTGCTCACTCACTCACTCACTCACTCACTCACTCACTCACTCACTCACTCACTCACTCACTCACGCACTCTCACTCTCTGCTAAAACTTTAGACACAGTCATAACTGATGTTATGGTAAGCTAGCTAACCAGCTAACCTTGGCGTGCTTCCTTCCAAATCAAACAAGTGAATTGAATTTTTTTGTTTGCTCACTCACTCACTCACTCACTCACTCACTCACTCACTCACTCACTCACTCACTCACTCACTCACTCACTCACTCACTCACTCACTCACATGATGGATCTGGCATCCCAATAGCAAAGTCTGTGTGTTAATCCAATCTAACACAACACAACACAATCTGTGTTTTTTAGGGCATGTAAATGTCAAGGCAGGCTCTCTGAAGGCTGATGATTAATTACACATCACCCCCCCCACCCCCCCTCTGAGAGGAAGTGTGCACTACAATAAGGCAGGTACTGTAGGGCTTTTGTGTGTGCGTGTGTTCCTGTACAAGTGTCACCTTGACTGCAAAGCTGCATTTCCCACTGCGGACCGCCTCCTCGTCCGTCTGCCACTGGTGCGGTCGGCTCGACTCTGGCACGTAGATGTCTTTCTTCCGCCGGAAGCTCTGCCGTAGCTTGTTCATTGCTGAGCTCCCTGCAGGAGGTACGTAACAGGGCTGTTAGGGGAGGTGCAGCAATATGTGAAGGTACAACAAGGCGATCTATTTCAGCAAGAAAAGAAATGAAGCCACTTCCTGTGCTAAACTGCTAGGACGATAACTTTTCCATTGTCAACACAATCAAGTGATTGTCTGATCCAAAAGGAGGGGCAAAGGTCTGTCTGCATGACTATGCTGGCACACAAATACAAGTACAAACCACAGGAGACGGGGGGGTTTCTTATTTCTTTTTTTGAAAGCAACATTGAGCAACTGATCAATTGATATTGAGTTGCCGGGTAGTTTTTCCTCATTCACAGAAAAAAGCAGCATTTTATTGGACTACTGTATATTTTTATATCAGCTATTCCTCACATTTAATGAAACAAAATTCAGTTACAAAGATCTACGGATGTATCGTAGATCAGTGTTTTTCAACCTTTTTTGAGCCACGGCATGTTTTTTTACATTGGAAAAATCTTGTGGCACACCACTAACCAAAAATTTTCACCATGACCTCACACGTGTACCAATAAGTCTATGGGAGGAACAAGCTAGGTGTTGCCACACGGACCGATATTACATTGCTATGCTAGTCTTTACACCACAGTAGCCACGTTTTTACATCACCACTTTTTCTCTTTCCGGAAACAATGGTATCCATGGAAAGGAATATTCCAATCTCTTGTCTACATGCGTCGCTATAATCAACCAGAATAGTCAATAGGGCATGCCCAGTAAAACGTAAACACCAACATCACGTGATACCGGCTTCCCCGAGTTATTCTTCCACTTGTCGGAATAACTCCGTATTGCCAGTTTTTTGTTTGTCCAGTCTTGGAATTTAGTTTGAATCAAAAACAAACTTTGCTTAGTCCAGTGCCGATTGCTGGCCTCCATTTTTAAAAGTGAAGAACGTCTGGATCTTCGTGTTATGTCATATCTGAGCATGCGCTGAAAGAACGCACCCAGGATCAATTTAAACAGGAAAAGATCAAATTCTTGCTAATTCTTTATAATTAAACTCAGGACATGTTTTATGTAAATATATATTTTCTTTTTTAATAAAACTGCACTTGTGAATAGAAGGGTTAGAAGCATATAGAAGGGTTTAGATTCTGTTCCACAAATGGCGCTAATGCATACGAAAGCTGCTTGGCAACCGCCAATAAACAACAGAAGAAGAAAAACACCAGGAAGAAGAAGGCACCCTGACAACTTTCCGTTAGATACCTCAATCGGATTGGTTAAAGGAATATTCCATCCCTGTTCAATTCTTTCCGTTTGAGCAAATATACCAAATGCAATTGGAATATTTGGGTCCATATATTCATGGCTATTGACATAATATTTGCAAATGATGATTAATAAATGTTAACGATAAAAAGTGATATTGGATAATTCCTCACGGCACACCTGTGGTTGAAAATCACTGTTGTAAATGGTTTCCTCCCAATATGTGTACTGCACCGAGCTCTCATCTCTCAGTTTTTTTTAAATATTGATAGGGGACAGACAGGATAGTTGTACATTTAGTAAAATATTAAGTCAGTCCACACAGGAGTCATGGAATATGTGGCTGACTTGATCAATACACGGTTCATGATCAAACAGGCCACAACAGATCCAATAACGGAGTCTAGATTACTACAATACTAACCAAAGATGTGAAAAAGTATCAGGCACTTTTACACAGCGAGCAGGTCCAATTATAAAAGGCGCTGATCCAAACTAGAAGTCGGTGGTGCGCTCATCATTGAGGGTCTGGCTGGCGTCTGCAGCTCATAACCGGGGGGGGGGGGGGGGGGGGGGAGCAGAAGTCACCGAGCCTTAGCATTCCAGTATTTGACACGTGGACACCAGCATCTTGCTAACTTTTGAGATCTGATGAGGATCGGAGTGGATTAGAGGTCTCTAATCCAGGAGGACTGACTGTTTGCACACACGCACACACACATCATCTACGAACTAACTACGTACACGGGACAAAATGAAGGGCTGTGATCGGGGGTGGAGAGTCTGGTCCAGGTCAGGCGATCTCTCTCTTATCTGTCCTGGCCAGACTTCAGCTCTGCACAATGAAGCTTTCACCGCTGACCGGGCCACATGTCAACACATCAAACATCTCTCGACAGAGGAGGAGGTCAGGACCACGGATTCCCAAGATGTCTCAGGAGCCAAAAGGCTTGAGTATTGGTACCCCCCCGGGATGGATTTGTGGAGACAGGATGGCGATAAAGGCAATGTAAATACCGCGGCGTGCTAACGAATTCAAAGAGGAGGAAGGTCACACACAAACAAAGTAAACAACAATGGAGGACATCTTTCTAGCTGACATGTGGCGGAAGTGACATTCAAGGAACTGCAGTAAAGGTGACGTCTGAGTGGTCCCGCAATTGTGTATTCGAAGCATGTTGACCAAAATCTCTCTTTGATGCTGGAATTTCAACCATCTAGATGTACTTTTATTAAGCTACTGTATGCTAATTCTAATGAGAAGTGTTTGTCTATCATGCTATCGTGCACCTTGGCCCTATAAGTTCCGTGTTTACAAAATTACAGATGGAATTACAGACGGAATCGGCCAAGATAAATGAAATGTAATGGTAATGGTTTTATTTCATTTGAACATGCATCAGATTCCAATTGAGTGCATCCCATAATCAGTTCCCAGTTCCACATGTCCAAAAGGAGTAGGAAGAAGCAAAGCTTATTAAAATCCTACCCCTCCATCTGGTACTTTTACAATAAGTAACTGTTACATTTGTTCACTTCCTGCTTTCCATAATACAGTTTAAGTTTTTTTTTAATTAATTCTTATTTTTAATTAAATGTATTTTATTTTATTTTAATGTAATTTATTTTAATTTATTTTAATGTAATTTATTTTAATTTATTTTAATTTATTTTAATTTATTTTAATTTATTTTAATTTAATTTATTTTAATTTAATTTATTTTAATTTAATTTAATTTAATTTAATTTATTTTAATTTAATTTATTTTAATTTAATTTAATTTAATTTAATTTAATTTAATTTAATTTAATTTAATTTAATTTAATTTAATTTAATTTAATGTCACGTACCAAAGTACTCGGTGATATGAGCATCCAATGCCATAATGGGTACCATAGTAAGTGTCAATATAGTGATATATATAGCACATCATGACTGGTTCAAGACTCCTCATTTTATTTATTTATTTATAATTTTTAAAATAATTTATATTATAAACTTTTTTTTTTTTTTTTTTACTGAAATGCTATGGCTTTTTAACGTAGTCCTAGCATAGAAGTGTTTCAAATGTACTTCTTCCCTGAGATCATATTTCTCCTCTCTTGTAGAGAAGTATTGGATGACAGTTTTAGCTAATTGGTTGTTTTTAGCCTTATGCATTATTTTAGCTGTTTGAAGATGAACTATATCAGCAAGTTGAAGTATCTGTGATTTTAGAAATAAGGAGTTAGTATGTTCTCTGTAGGCGTCATTATGAATTATCCTTACTGACCTTTTTTTTGCAGTACATTTAGCCAGTGAAGATTGCTTTTATAGTTATTATCCCATATTTCCACACAATAAGTAAGATATGGTAGAACCAGAGAGCAATAAAGAGTGTGGAGTGATTTCTGATTGAGAACAAATTTTGCTTTGTTCAATACTGAAATATTTCTGGCCACCTTATGTTGTATATTTGTAATAATATGAGGTTTCCAGCTCATATTTTCATCTATTGTGATCCCCAGAAATATATTTTCGTTCACGAATTCAATGAAAACACCGTCTGTTTGTATTTGCTGGTGCGTGTCCTTTCTGCTGTTAGCAAACATGTTACAAAAATGTACTGTTAAACACAGAATCGCAGGGAAATGACAAAGTGGGAATGAAATGCTCTCAGCAGGAACGTTTGCGTGGGGAAACACCAACCTGCCCCCCCTCCCGAACTAACTAACATGTCAAAACGGCAACCTGAAACATTGGCAAAAGTTGGTGCTCTCAATGAGCGTGAAGGGAGGCTAGCCGGGTTATCTTAGTTTAGCAGAGCATGCTAGTGCGTCTGCCGCTCAGACCATCATCAGCCATGACCATCATACTCATAGTCATAAAATGTGTAAAATCATAGTTATTACACAGGTTATCACAAGTTATGACTCTCAACCCATCATCATCATCTCTGCCTGCTAGAATGTGTACGTTTTGAACCCCCGTCTGGCTGTTTGGAAACAAGACCAGAAGCAGACCACTGAGTCAGTGTGTGAGTCAGGGCCGGGGGGTGACGGCCCTCCGTCAAGCCCCACATTGCTGGGTTTGGCCCCCCCATTTGAAAATGAAGCTCAGCTGTTATCCATACAGAGCGTCAGTGTTGGATTGCTGTCTGGCTGGTCAGCGTGGAGTTGGACCCTGTCTGGTCCGCAATCATCAGGATCAACAGCTAATGGTTTTTTACTGATGTAGAGCTTTTATTTCTCACTGAGCCCGTCCAGCACACTGAAGGCTTCGGCGATGATTCAGGAGCTGGGAGGCGTCCAAACTGTAGGAAGAGCTACTGTCCTGCGGCTTCCTTCCTCCGCGGACCGCCACCCATTTGTTTCGGGTCACCGCCACCCGTGAACTTGGTCACTTGGTTCTCGTGAAGTCATTTATTGCTTCAGATTGAAGACACAGATGATTTTTCCGCTAATGCTGACAGTTCCACAGCAGTCAGAACATGCTAACGCGTGTGGAAGCGCTGCAGCGTGGTGTTTACTGCTTATTTGACCCTTCTGTGCAGCACTGTACTGTATGCGTATTTTGTCAGGATGACTGACAGTGCCCTTGCCTTGAGTGACACAGCATGAGAACGATAATTAAGTCACGTCTTTGAGCAGGCTGCACAGAATGTAAAAGAAACAACGCAAACAGCACGGCTTCCATATTGACTAGACCAGGGGTCTCAAACTCAATTTACTTGGGGGCCACTGGAGCTCGGGTCTGGGTGAGACTGGGTGAGACGCATCAGGTTTTCCAAAAAACAAACAAAAAAAAAAACGCATTTATTAAAAACAAAAAAATTTAAAAAACTTCGCTTTGGTTCCAATGTTCTACAATAAATAATAAAAATTAATAAATATAATAATAATAATAATAAAACCGCAAATAATAAAAACTTAAGAAACCACATATAGTTGGTGGGTAGACAAATGATTTTTTCAGATTAAAATGAACAAAGCATTATTAGAGCCCTGTAGACATGACAAAACACGACTATAGTCACATTTATACTCTTTTTATTTACAACATATTGCGCAACTGCAGGGTCTTGAGACACATGCTAACTCGCAAACTAGAGAGCTAGCGACCAAAACGGTAGCCTTCAAGTTATTTCCTTTAAACCTAAATAGCCAAAAACTTACCACTTCCACACAGATAGGGAGGATAACTATTAACAGTTATTTAACCTTTAACATGAACATGAATCAAACGTAATCATTTTTTCTGGGTACATGATACCATACAGCATCCATATCAAACTTGCGTGGGCTGCACTAACATTTAACTTTCATATCAAGGCGGGGGCCTTAATCTAGTGGCCCGCGGGCCGCATGTTTGAGACCCCTGGACTAGACGTCAATAGTATGGATATCTTGAAATGGATTGGTGCCGTCAGTTTTAATGTTGCATGTCTGTCATTAGTGACTTGCAGTTTATTGGGTATAAAAATAACCAGGCCAGTCATCCGGCGTGTTTCCTCTTATCACCACAAACAGGAAAACAGACTCCAGGGGGACAACGCTAAACTAAAATGTGGGGTTATCTCACCTTTTGTCTTTAGTCCCCTTTTAGATTTTTATACAAAGAATGCCATTGCACAAAATGTGTGCGTGTTTAGGAGAGGTTCTCCAATAATATACCGTATGGCATAACGCATCAGTGGAGGCCCGACCATCTGACACACCAGACCGACCTGAGAAGGTGACGAGTCTAGGACAGCAGAGCACTCTCTTGCTAGTGCCGAGTCTCTCTGGCTTGTAACCCAACCGCTGCGCTCATCCCTGGGATCCTTACGCAAGGATTAATCAGCCTTCCATTCCTGGAGAGATTATTCAAATAGTGTTACATCTAGAATCGGTAGCAGAAGCACTCCTACATTCTCCTCCATGTGGGGGCACGGGCCACATCAGGCCCTCAAGCATCTCACACCAAAACTGTAGCGGCCAACATGCCTCGCAGTGCCATTGAGTCGCCGAAATAGTCCGAAGCAATCTGTAGCTCGTACAAAAAAGCCATCCAAACAACACGATAAACAAAGTAACCTACCAACTGCATCATGTGAGCATGCAAAGAAATATCTATGCTCAATACCCATGCCCAAGTCGTTATTGTCGACTTAAATATCGATAATAACGATGTTATTAACGATGTTATTAACGATGTTATTAACAATGTTATTAACGATGTTATTAACAATGGTATTAACGATGTTATTAACAATGGTATTAACGATGTTATTAACAATGTTATTAACAATGTTATTAACGATGTTATTAACGATGTTATTAACAATGTTATTAACAATGTTATTAACAATGTTATTAACGATGTTTCAAATGTACCTGAGATCATATTGCTCCACATTTGTTCACTTCCTGCTTTCCTAATATGATTTAAGTTATTTTTTTGTTTTTTTTACTGTATTGTGTATGACAATAACGATGTTATTAACAATGTTATTAACGATGTTATTAACAATGTTATTAACGATGTTATTAACAATGTTATTAACGATGTTATTAACAATGTTATTAACGATGTTATTAACGATGTTTCAAATGTACCTGAGATCATATTGCTCCACATTTGTTCACTTCCTGCTTTCCTAATATGATTTAAGTTATTTTTTTGTTTTTTTACTGTATTGTGTATGACAATAACGATGTTATTAACAATGTTATTAATGATGTTATTAACAATGTTATTAACGATGTTATTAACAATGTTTCAAATGTACTTGAGATTGTACCTGAGATCATATTGCTCCACATTTGTTCACTTCCTGCTTTCCTAATATGATTTAAGTTATTTTTTTGTTTTTTTTACTGTATTGTGTATGACAATAACGATGTTATTAACGATGTTATTAACGATGTTTCAAATGTACTTGAGATTGTACCTGAGATCATATTGCTCCACATTTGTTCACTACCTGCTTTCCTCATATGATTTAAGTTATTTTTTTGTTATTTTTACTGTATTGTGTATGACAATAACGATGTTATTAACGATGTTATTAACAATGTTATTAACGATGTTATTAACGATGTTTCAAATGTACTTGAGATTGTACCTGAGATCATATTGCTCCACATTTGTTCACTACCTGCTTTCCTCATATGATTTAAGTTATTTTTTTGTTTTTTTACTGTATTGTGTATGACAATAACGATGTTATTAACGATGCTATTAACAATATTATTAACGATGTTATTAACAATGTTATTAACGATGTTATTAACGATGTTATTAACGATGTTATTAACGATGTTTCAAATGTACTTGAGATTGTACCTGAGATCATATTGCTCCACATTTGTTCACTTCCTGCTTTCCTAATATGATTTAAGTTATTTTTTTGTTTTTTTTACTGTATTGTGTATGACAATAACGATGTTATTAACGATGTTATTAACGATGCTTCAAATGTACTTGAGATTGTACCTGAGATCATATTGCTCCACATTTGTTCACTTCCTGCTTTCCTAATATGATTTAAGTTATTTTTTGTTTTTTTTACTGTATTGTGTATGACAATAACGATGTTATTAACGATGTTATTAACGATGTTATTAACGATGAAAATTGGGGCAAGTAAATCCAATCAGTGATATTCCCGTCGGGAATGCACTTTGGCATGCCATACTGCCAAGAGTTTTTTTAAAAGCGGTTCTTGTTGGGTGTTGGTAAAACACGGACTGCGTAATTCCGTGGTAATTTGCAAACCGATCCTTGCAAATTTTGAAATGGATCAATCGGAATTGTTTATTTCGACCGCGGTCCGCGTTTTACCCACACCCGTTCTTGTTCATGATCAACCAATGAGCGATGGTTTGACTATGAAAACATCTATCATGGCGTCCCTGCCAACATGGTCTAATTCTTCAACAACTTGTGAAGGAAAAGAGCAAAAAGTGATGAAGCAGTGCCTCCTAAACAAGTATTTTATTAGCGGCAGCAAATCAAATGATGGCACAGGTGAGTGAATCACATTGCTGTGACAATTTGAAGTGGTCACAATGAAACACCACCCATTAGATCCAATACCAAGTGCTGATTTTGCACAAGCTACAAAATCTAGCGCTTCCGTTTCTCTGTGGATTTTTATCACCTTTGCTTCACAAATTATTGTTTGACCGTTGAGCGTTTTTGTCTGGATTCAAAACACTTTACTAGTACACAAATGTGTGTATTCAATAATGTTTCATTGTGGTGAACAACTTCTAAAACGCAAAGTGCCTAGAAGTCTCTTGGTAATCCAGATTTCCATGCAACGTCATGATCTTTGTAGGACAACAACAACAAGAAATGATAATCATTTCATCTTTATTTGAGATTGTCATGTGATGCCACAAAAATGAGATGATATCATTATGGCAGTCTTTTCATTTTACATGGGGCAAGTTGGGGCAAGTAGTTCCCACCTTAAGGATGAGCAAGTAATTTTTGTTTTTAATGTAGAGTCCTGCATGCCTAAAGAAATTGTTCTCGCCGCATGGTATGCTGGGTAGCTTTTGATGAAACTGCAAAAGCGGACCGCCGGAGACGTCTAACCTGTGATGACGAAACCCGAAGTGGCATGTGTATGACCTCATTGACTTTATTGGCGAGGACATTGTGATCCAGTGTGAGCAGTTCGTCATAGGCTCAATCAAATTGTGAATTCATTTGCGAGGCTAAATCTTTTATCCCGCCGCTCGCTTTTCTCTCTCTCTGAGCGCTTCTTCCTCTTTTTTTTTTCTGTGACTTACAGATCCAACGTCATCATCCCCCCCTTGCTCCGTGGCTTGTGGCCAAATCCCCTCACATGATGCATTCCAATTCCCCAGCCAAGCCCTGATATTCACCCTGGTTGCTGCTGAGAAAGGTGAGTTCTGTACGCCGTCTCAATGCACAGGAAGTGCATCGTCATCCTGTCACTAGAAGCGCTTGGTGGCGTGACGGCGTGTGCGTATTATAAATGGCTGCGACGAGGCGAGGTGTTGCTTACAAATATGGCCCCGCATGGCATGCAGCCTGTCACCGACACCCAAGTCAGCATCCGCTGTGGTGCGACTTAAATAAATGTGTTACCAAGGCAGGGAAACGATATGTTTGTGTGTTGTTGTCAAACAAGGCTGCCATGTAGAGTCATCACAGTCAACATGCAGTCTGTGCGTTGGACAGCTGGAGGTTTGGGGCTAAGCTTGCCCGATGCCGCTATTAAGATGAGACTGTAATGCAGGGGTCTCAAACTCAATTTACCTGGGGGCCACTGCACCTCGGGTCTGGGCAAGGTTGGGCCGCATCAGGTTTTCCAAAAAAAAAAAAACGCATTTATTAAAAACAGAAAAATGAATAAACTTTGCTTTGGTTCCGATTTTCTACAAGAAAAGCTCTGATAAAACATTCCAACATTTTTTTCAGATTAAAACGAACAAAGCATTATTAGAGCCCTGTAGACATGACAAAACACGACTATAGTCACATTTATGCTCTTTATATTCACAACATATTGCGCAACTGCAGGGTCTTGACACACATGCTAACTCGCAAACTAGAGGGCTAGCGACCTAAACGGTAGCCTTCAAGTTATTTCCTTTCAACTTAAATAGCCAAAAACTTACCACTTCCACACGGATAGGGAGGATAACTATTAACAGTTATTTAACCTTTAACATGAACATGAATCAAACGTAATAATTTTTTCTGGGTACATGATACCATACAGCATCCATATCAAACTTAACATTAAACTTTCATATCAAGGCGGGGGCCTCAAACTAGTGTCCTGCGGGCCACAACGTGTTTGAGACCCTTGCTGTAGTGTAAGTTAGCACTGTCCACTCCGATACTGTAGCGATGCAAGAGTTGCTGAGGTTTGTTTCCCCGGTCGTCCTGACTAAAAACACATTTAAACTGCCTTAATTTGGACCAACATACTTTCAATACTTATTTAAAAGTATATTTAAAAAGGAGATATCCAACCTTTAAATCTAAATCCTAGTGGCCACCATCTGCTAGATGAGATAGACTCTGTTTTTAAAGATGGTTGCGTTCTCCGTGAGCTAAAGAAAGGTCAAGGAGCGCCGTGAAGATGGGATTTTTAGTGTTCCTGAAGACGTCGGGGCCTAAAGATACGGGAGAGGAATCCACTTAACGCTCTAAAAAGCATACAGTGCTGCAGCTTTTCGGAGGCTCCCAGCCAAAAAGTCTCTCTCTTTTATTAAAAGTTGGTCATCTTGAGAGAAACCGTCCGGTCGGCGTAGCGTTGACCCGCGGAAGCAGAGCCGCCGTTACATATTGACCAGGTCTCAGCAAAGTGCAGTTAATATGTGATGTATTAATCCTGCGCAGTCACGAGCGCATTTATGGAGCGGCTCGGCATCAGCGCTGAGGCAACATGACAGTTAACAACCTGCGGCGCGGTTGCAGGGCTGTAAAACAGGCAAAGCAACGCAACTGATAATTGCCACATCCTGGATTATAATTCCCCCACTCGGAATGCCGACACAGGAAGAAAGATGGTCACAATCTCAGTCAGAACTTTGGTTCCCAAGGCTGACGGAATGTGGACAAGACAGGGAACATGCCCCCGTGTGTCTGTAGCTTTAACGGCGATGTCAGGCAAGACCAGATTTTAGCTTTACTGTTAAGAAAAGTACAATAAAAAAAAAAATCTGACAATATATTGCAATGTATGAATTTCATTTCCACGATTTTCCCGCTGTCTCCACTCTGTGTGTATGCAACGGGCCCCGCCTCCACCCACTGAGACAAAGAGACTGTATGACTGACGCAAGGGCTCACGTAATAAATTTACGTAATTGTGTGATTAATGATAGAATTTATTATTGTCCCAGGTCCAGTACCCATGAGACAGTTTAGAGTAGTGTACGATAATGTAGCACCCCCACAGTCACACAAATCGTCATTCTGACCTTAACTTTTAGCTTTTTATGCAACCGTTTCCTCCCACCGCACAAAAAGACAACTTGTGTGTCAATGAAAGCGCGTCAGAGTGAGTGTTCACTCAGACACAAAGCCTGTCAAACGTCATCTTTCTCCGGGTCATCATCTACATTTGACAGTGGCTGCTAGGCTTTCACAGACACATGCACACACGCACACACACACACACACACACACACAGTCTGTTTGGCCTGCTGACATTGACCCAAACATGGGACACTCTGTGCCTTTGTGTGTTAAATGTACACATTTGCGAGCACACAAACCAAGAGATGTGTCGTCAGAGGGGGGCGGGGGGGGGGGGGGGGGGCGCACTCCCTGACAAGGCGGAGAGTACGAGTACGACTGGAAATGAATGCCGAGTGACCGAGGTGTCAACTGAAACTGACCACAGTAGGGACGCTAACCAAATGATACTTTTAACCCTTAGATGCATAAGTGGGTCAAAAATGACCCGGTCAGGTTGTTTTCTTGAAATATCTTTATAATGAAATTTTTTTTATCATTTCATATTCCAGATATTCCTCAAAAAACATGTTTTTGATATCATGCCGTTCACATTTTTAACTTATCTTTTTTACATTTTAAGAATTTTTAGTTTTTGTGTTACTACCCCAACCTTCCATAAGTGGGTCAAAAATGACCCGGTCAGGTTGTTTTCTTGAAATATCTTTGTAATGAAAAATTTTTATCATTTCATATTCCAGGTATTCCTCAAAAATATTTTTGATATCATGCCATTCACATTTTTAACATACCTTTATGCAACACACAATAGATCCTCACATTTTCTATTGTTGTACGGGGTCATTTTCTTTTTCAAAGATGTAAAAAAGTGAAATGTTTCTAACATGAAATCATTCTTGTGTGGTCCTAAATATAATACTAAATATCATACAAGTGATTATTCCTAACCAAAATGGCAAAATTGGCACAAAAAGGCATTGATTCTAGTATGGGTGATTTTTGACCCACTTATGGAAGAGTGTAGGGTCCAGTCACTCGTGCGTCTGAGGGTTAAAACAGCAAAGGAAGCTTCAAGATGGCAGGTTTCTAGCTCGCCAAACTGGTTCTGAGCGTGGAGCCGACGTATGCCAGGAATGCTGTTCACGTACCTGAGCTCTGCTCTCATCCTGCTAGGGCTATTTGTCAAGAAGTGGACAGCCGCGGAATACAAATGCTAAGCGGACTGATGCTCTGGTACCGCTACCTGGATGACATACACATGAAGGCCTGGGAGGACGTTTTCATTGGATGCACTGACAGTCCGGCCTCAAACATTGTCCCATTTCACTGTGCAGCAGACTCCTTCATGCCTTGGACTTTGTGTGACCAATGGCCCATCGATTAATCCGCCCTGCTAGAGCCACCATTACTGTGGGTCTCTATCCTCTACCCATCAATATGACTTATTGACGTGCATGAAGTCTATGTTGCACTAGTAAAAAAAAATTACTTGTGAAAGTTCCTTGTTGTCTCCAATGTATTGGGGGTCGATGGGCGGCCTGTCAATAATCAATAAATCAATTAAATCATCCATTCATTTTCTACCGCTTTTCCTCACGAGGGTCGCAGGGAATGCTGGAGCCTATCCCAGCTGTCTCCGGGCGAGAGGCAGGGTCCATCCTGGACTGGTGACCAGCCAATCAATCACAGGGCACATATAGACAAACAACCATTCACACTCACATTCATACCTATGGACAATTTGGAGTGGCTAATTAACCTAGCATGTTTTTGGAATGTGGGAGGAAACTGGAGTACTTGGAGAAAACCCACACATGCACGGGGAGAACATGCAAACACCACACAGAGATGGCTGAGGGTGGAATTGAACCCTGGTCTCCAAGCTGTGAGGTCTGCGCGCTAACCACTCGACTGCCGTGCCGCTCAATTAAGGTGAATTAAAAACATGATAATTTAGCAGGTATAGTTATATTGGCCGAATGTCCCAAACTAGCTCCCCCTTGCCAAACTAAACATGTAGTTGGGGGTGCCCGAACCACCAAGGTTAGTGGAGTTGGCGTAGCATGAAAAAGATCACTTGGCTGACATACGGGACGGGAAGTCTAACGTTAATTGTCCATACGTAGACCTACACTGGGACACTACGGCCAGATTTGTTTATACCACATATACCACATGACCACATCCTCTGGAGTGACGCAAGAGACGGCCGCCACTACAAACATAGCAATCTATTGATGCAGCGAGTACTGCAATGTACCTGCAACATATATACATACCTGCAACATTATCTTATGTACTTATGCTCAATACACATTCTCAGAGTTTGGGTTTCCTTTGGGCCAAACCTGTTCTCAAAATGGTTCTATTATCATTTATATGTCCAGGAGTATACCGTATTATTGGGTATAGGCCAAACTTAGCCCAATGTAGCTCTAACAGATAATCCCATTATGCTGATCATATTTTCCCAACATTCCTAAATGTCATCTAAAAGGAGGAATTACGCTGATGAGTGGAGGACTGCTTTGGCTCGTCTTCTCCGATAAGCGTCCATCCATCCATAGTTACTACACAGAAAGCCTGTTTACATCCTTCCGGGTAAACATTAGAGCCCTCTAAACATTAAATAACACCCCTATAGTCACCTTTACACTCACATTACCCACATTTAGCAGACATAATATCTGAAAATAACCCATTTAAGAAATATCCATCCATTTTCCTCCGCTTATCCGGGTCCGGGTCGCGGGGGCAGCAGTCTCAGTAGGGAAGCCCAGACCCCGGCCACCTCCTCCAGCGTGTCCTTGGTCTGCCCCGGGGCCTTTTCCCGGCTGGGTATGCCCGGAACACCTCACCAGGGAGGCGTCCGTGACCATGTCCCAAGAACCAGATGTGGCCGCCGAAGACCAGGTCGCCCAGGCACCCGCCCTTGATCGCCACCCAACACACAATGCACCGGACCCTTATGCTTGCCCCCATAGGTAGTGGGTCTACGAGGGGGAGATCCCGTGTGGCTTCCTCGGGCTGGGCCCCACAGACGAAGGCCCGACCACCAGGCGCTCGCCTGCGAGCCTGGCTCCAGGGTGAGGCCCCGGTATCCCAAATCCGAGCGAGGTACGGTTCCTCCTCTTGCTTTTGTTCATATGGGTCTTCTGAATCACTCTTGGTCTGTCCCGTCACCTCTGATAAGCGTAAGAAAACATAAAACGTCCAAGGAAGGAGCGACCACAAGCCGTGTACGCACCGCCGAGCATGGCGGATTGGAGAACGACCGGGCACCTTTGATCAACCGGAGCAATTAACAAGGGTATTTGTCATCCCTCAGAGGCCCTGACGAGCCGCTGGCACCGTGGATTCGGGGGCTCAGAGACCGGCAGGCACCAGCCCGGTCGGCATGGCCCACAGAGCCAAACGCAGACGGCGCCCCTCTCTGAAATGCGACATGGAGGCCAACTGGACAATCAGCACAGCGAGGCCTTTGTTGCCACGCTGTCGAGTCAGCACAGGAGGGGGGGGGGCGTTCTGGTGGGCCCTCATGGTTAGTGTGAAGGTCCTGCTAGGGAACATCTTGGCCTGTCACCGCAGGACACTGAGGAAGATAAATATACACACGTTCATGCTGCTCCCACACCTGTCCATGTAAAACGTGAGCGCAGACGCGAGCGGCGCTCAGTGATGTAACACACGTTGGAGTAAGATGCAACCTCGTCGCTCTGACAACACCATCCTGTCCCCGCTGTGTGCGCGCATTAAAAACGCCCTCCAGTGCGCAAACCTAGAGGACGCGACGCGGTGCCGTGCTTTTTGACTTCCTGGTTGCTGTGGAGCCACCTTGTGGCTGTTTTTAAGGCTTTAAAAATGCACCAAACATGATCTGTTCTGTTGTGCAGTTGTGTCATCACCTCTTTTTGCGTCTCGTACCAACATAATGTAAAAGTGAGGGAGCATTCAACATTCAACACTAAATACGTAGGAAAAGAGTCCATCACATTTACTCGCAATGTCTCATATTAATATTATTGTTATTATTATCATATACACTTATATGCTATTATTATTAATATTATTATATTATTATTCATTCATTTGTTCATTCATTTACTTATATACACATATATACTATTATTATTATTATTAATATTATTATATTATTATTATTCATTCATTCGTTTTCTACCGCTTTTCCTCACAAGGGTCACGGGGGTGCTGGAGCCTATCCCAGCTGTCTTTTGGGCGAGAGGCGGGGTCCACCCTGGACTGGTGGCCAGCCAATCACAGGGCACATATAGACAAACAACCATTCACACTCACATTCATACCTATGGACAATTTGGAGTGGCTAATTAACCTAGCATGTTTTCGGAATGTGGGAGGAAACCGGAGTACCCGGAGAAAACTCCACACAGAGATGGCCGAGGGTGGAATTGAACCCTGGTCTGTGCGCTAACCACTCGACCGCCGTGCTGCCCTATTATTATTATATTATTATTATATTATACACCATATTATTGGCAGTCTGGAGTGCAAACCAAGCATTAACACCAAAAGCTGTTTGAATGTTCAAAGATGTTTGAACATCTTTTGGGGTCATAGTGGTCTTGGAAAAGTGCATCAGCCACCCCCCCACATGACCAGATGCGGTTTCAGGGGAACTAGCGTTGGCATCACGGGTCCTGAGCGACGGCTGAGGAAGCGGTGATTACACTATAAATTTAACTCATCACTCATCCATGAATAAGACTCCCTGTTGTGTCGGGGCCCCCACCACCGGCATCCTCTGCTACGGGGGTCACTAGCTGCTAATTAAAGCACAGATCAGGAGGCTGAATAAAGCATGAGCGGCGCAGGCCCGGGAGGCTCAGGTATCACTCCATGTAGACACCGGGTGGACAAAGGGAGTCCCTGAGCCTCTCTCTCCACAACCAGGAAGGAGGATTTCGACCCGAAAAGCAACTCCTTGTACGCGGCGACGCACCCCCACCTTCCCTGAAATAACAGTCAGCGACATAAGAGGAGCTCAAAGCCCCTTGGACCTAATTAGGAGCTAAAGCTAAAGTCTCACATGGACGTGCCCACAAAAGGCACCAACATCCATCCGCTTCAATTATTCATTTTTTTTTAAATGAGCGCATCCAAATAAAGCTACTAAAGAACAGTCTACAAACACGGAAAAGGATGACGCACGCTAGCGTTAACGTTAACATTCCCAACAGCGGATCAGAGACAGAATCAGGACAGAAGTAGATAGAAATAGGAAACCATGTCAGTCAGTACGTTTACATGACATCACAATAGTGTTGTCACACTTGTGGGTAAAATCACATGGTTGTAAAAACTCCACTGTTGCATAAAGCATGAAAACATACACGTGGAAAAAGGTATGAATGTGAGTGTGAATGGTTGTTTGTCTATATGTGCCTTGTGATTGGCTGGCGACCAGTCCAGGGTCAGCCAAGTTATTTTTTTCATGCTACACCAACTCCACCAACCCCGCTGGTTCGGGCAGCCCCAGTTACATGTTTAGTTCGGCAAGGGGGGGCTAGTTTGTGGTGACATTCGGCCAATATAACGATACCTGCTAAATTATCATGTTTTTAATTCACCTTCATTGATTTAATTGAGCGGCACGGTGGACGAGTGGTTAGCGCACAGACCTCACAGCTAGGAGACCGGGGTTCAATTCCACCCTCGGCCATCTCGGTGTGGAGTTTGCATGTTCTCCCCGTGCATGCGTGGGGTTTCTCCGGGTACTTTCCTCCCACATTCCAAAAACATGCTAGGTTAATTAGCCACTCCAAATTGTCCATAGGTATGAATGTGAGTGTGAATGGTTGTTTGTCTATATGTGCCCTGTGCTTGGCTGGCCACCAGTCCAGGGTGCGCCAAGACAGCTGGGATAGGCTCCAGCACCACCTCGTGAAGATAAGCGGTAGAAAATGAATGAATGAATGAACATACTGAAGAAGCCATCAGAGCCTCATACAGACTCATTAGTATTGCCGCTAGTCGTAACCGTGACGACACGTGTCCTTTGGTGTGGCATGTGCAAAAAGCCAGACTTATTCTCCAGCAAGGGAAATGTCAGTGCTGTCCATCATAACGATGCTTACCAACACACACACACACACACACACGCCCACACGCACACAGATAGGACTATTTTGGTCCACTGGCGTTCAGGGTCATCAGCACATCCAAAGATCTTGATTGGAAAAGCCGCCCTCGCTCCATTGGCTCTCCCAAATGAGCAGAGAGTAAGTTGCTTGCTGCAAATAGTTCCCCTTGTCGTCTTCCTAATGATCTTCCACGTCTTCATTTTCTAAACTCTCCCTCTTATTTCAAACTGCAGGGGCCCCACAACGTGGCGGCGCTTATCTAAAGTATGCGTGACTTTATGTGCGGCTCTGGAGCGGACGGCCGTAAAGAGCGTCTTTTACATAAATGCTAAAACCTTATCTCCTGTGACTTTGCTGCGGCGTGACAAAGTTATCCGCCGTCGCATTTCTGAGACAAGAGACGATCAAACGGGCACCGTATCAGGCTGGCGGCTAAAAATAAATCATATCAGTAAATAATTAGGTGCCGTGCCACTTTTGGGGCGGTTTACTTTAGCTTACATAATAAACAACCATTCACACTCACATTCATACCTATGGACAATTCGGAGTGGCTAATTAACCTAGCATGTTTTTGGAATGTGGGAGGAAACCGGAGTACCCGGAGAAAACCCACACATGCACGGGGAGAACATGCAAACTCCACACAGAGATGGCCGAGGGTGGAATCGAACCCTGGTCTCCTAGCTGTGAGGTCTGCGCACTAACCACTCGACCGTCGCCCTATAATCATTCATTCATTCACTACTGCTTTTCCTCACAAGGGTTGCGGGGGTGCTGGAACCTATCCCAGTTGTCTTCAAGCGAGAGGCGGGGTACACCCTGGACTGGTGGCCAGCCAATCACAGGACACATATAGACAAACAACCATTCACACTCACATTCATACCTATGGACAATTTGGAGTGGCTAATTAACCTAGCATGTTTTGGGAATGTGGGAAGAAACCGGAGTACCCGGAGAAAACCCACGCATACACGGTCTCCTAGCTGTGAGGCCTGCGCGCTAACTACTCGACCACCGTGCCGACCTATAATCATAATAATGCTAATAATAATATATCATTATAATAATAATGCAAGGCTGTTGGGGGGGGGTTAGCTGTGTGGAGATTCACACAACATAAAAAGGATTTGATTAAAAAAGGACCCACGCCAATGAAGTTGCCAGCACTAGGAATGCTGCCTTTCTCTTTCTCATGCACTCCTGATCATTTTTATATGTTCCTTGTTATCTACAGCATATGACCTTTACAAAGTCATTACGGAGAGACGCTACATGAGATTAAAGCTTGTGACTGAGCAACCACAAGTCTTGTTGACTAGCTATTTAGCTTCTTGGGTGGTAGTAGTAGTGAACAACGGCAACAGAGTCTCGTCTATATGCATCAGATATGGATATCTGAGCACTAGATGGTCATGGTAACGCCGTAGTAAGACACTAACCATTTAAGCAACGCCGCTATTCTACAGCGGATAAAATGTAGGTGTCAAGCAGGTGGATAGTAGTACAGGTATGTTGGCTATCGCTTTGCTATCAGCGGACCAAAGGGAAAAAAACAGCGAGGCCGTCTGATTGCCTCACAGTTGCACAGCAAGTTTATCAACCTGCGTTGCGTCATCACACAGCCTCTCCTTATTCTTCTTCTTATTCCACGCTTGCGTCTTTTCAAGTAGTGATGCATATTACTGTAAAATTCAACACTCGTGACGATAACAACAAGAGCGCAAACCCGCACGTGTTTCATCGCCATGGAAACAAGCAGGCAGCTCAGTCGCAGAGGCAAGGACTACAAACAAAATACAAAGTGTACCGCTGCCGGTGGCTCGCACGCGACCCGTAAATCAGACCGGCCCACGACTTCAGTTCAACACTTGGATGCTAGTAACTTTTTACAGCGGATTCCTAAACTCACCGGAGCTGTCCTACGGTACAGACCGGGGGTCCCGACCCAATCAGGACCAGCTCTTCAGAAGCACACATGAACCAAAAAATGAGGACGTTTCTGTTCCTGTCCAAGACTCCACTTTCTGCAGGAAAAGCACCAAGCTGCCTGTCACTCACACTCGTCATACCGCTATACTCAAGGCTCGCACCGATGGGGAGTCAGTATTTGAAGAGCTTGCAACCAAAAGGCGCTAAATCCAATTTTCACTAAGTTGCATGTTTTTCACGAGTTTAATAGACCTCTGTCATGTGTCTCCAAATCACATATTTTGGTCTTGAAATCATTTTTAAAAATATGAAAAAAAGTGATATGAAATTTATGCTTTCAACCAAAAGGCGCTATTTCCATTCCAGATTTCAACCAAAAGGAGCTAAATCCCTTTCTTTATTCTTTATTCTGATTGGCCCAAGTTTCTCATCTATTGATAATCTGACCAATCAGAGAGAAGAATACAATTGGCACTGCACATACAGAAAGCCAGTATCCGTGCGCATCCTGTTTTGTTTGTGTACATTAAGTACACGTATGATAGTTACAGTATGTTATGCAATTCAGGAGAACACAAATTGTGTTTTCACAGTATTCTGTAACATGGACGTTTTTTTTACGCCATTAAAGGCATGTCTCTACCTTGACACCTCCAACTTTCATGAGAAACATTATTTTACTTGTACTAAAAAACATACAATGTAAAGAGTTTGTAATGAGATGATTTTTGTCACTGTCACCTTCATGGTGCAGGCAAATATGAGCACTGCTTTTAATAACATTTTTATTAATTTAATTAATAATAATTATTTTGTATTGTATGTTGAGAATGGCTTCTGTGTTGTAATTATTTTATTAGCATAGCACATTAAAGCACCTTACATTCTTTTACAACAATGCCATTGAAGAAGTTAAAGGTGACTTCAAATTTATTTCAGCCAAAAGGCGCTAAATCCGAAAAAAAAAAATAATTAAAAAAATATATAAAATACATGGTGTGTGCAGGATTTTTATAGCATGCATTTTTATGACCTATATTGATAGCTCTTTCATTTGCAATATAGACTTGATGACTAAATAGATTGATATGTGCGTAGTTAAAAATCATTGATTTTCTCGAAATCAGTCGAAATGGATTTAGCGCCTTTTGGTTGCAAGCTCTTCATTTGTCTTATGTTTGTCTTTGTTTCCATATCAGTACATGACAATATAATATAATAACTCCTAGGTTCGCCAGCACCAGAGCGTAAACATCTTCTGTTTATTTCACTTCGTTACTTTATTCATGACCACAACAGGCGGCCCTCGTTTTGCGACGTTTCATGGTTATGACACACGCCCATGAATTATTCATCCAGTACCAAAAGAAAAAGAAGAATATGCAGTCACTTTTGTTCTTTTTCATTACTCTAATCTTCTGTTATGATGATTATGATGAAAAGTGAAGTGAAATTAGACAATGAGAAATGTTGAGCAACATTAGCCGCATGCTTGGTCTAAGCCGTTTGACTGATGAGACCATCATGGAGGATAACATTGGTTTTATTGAACATGTGAAAAGGACTGAAATAACCAAGCAGCATAGTGGTTTCATTATTGAGACTTCCTCCTCCCAATCAGACAGCAACCTCAGGGTAAAGTATGTTTTTTTTTTAAATTATTGCCGTTAAAGTTCAATGAGAAAATAAGAACAATTTAAGTAAGTAGCTATGTTATAAACCACGCAAGTGGGTGTACACGTCAACCTTGACGTTTTTGTTATTCTTGTCAGGCACGCAAACAGTCAGGTGACGATGAGGTGACAAATGAAAGAGTTATCACTTTTCGCTGACTTGCCCACCTAGCAAAGTTAACCAGGTGAGTTGAGCATCGTTACCGACACACTGCAACTATCTTGTACTTGCCGGATGCTAGGCGTCCCCGGTGCTGCAGTTCGACCCCAGCGTCATGTTGTCACGTTTCAACGGCAGCTAAACGGCGTGAAATTGTCTCCAGCGGGTAAGCTAACCACCAGCTAACGTTAGCTTGGCGGAGCTAGCAAGGCTGGCTAATTAATAAAGAGTCCCTTACCTGTGACCACCAGTGCCAGCCAAACGGTTCCACGCCGTAAACCCGTCACGTATTCCCCACGGAGTCGTGAGTCGCCCCCGCTGAGAGAAAAATAAATAAATAAATAAATAAAATAATTGAAATTCCACGGAAAGAAGCAGAGAGAGACACTCGCTGTCTGCCAGTCCTGTGGCTCGATGGCTGCGAGCGAGCAGCTCAACCAAACCTCCTCCCTGGCAACGGACCGCCCCCTCAGCTTCCCATTGGTCGGCGGCTGAGGCTCGGAGGTGATGGACAGGTGAGGGTGCAACCTGGAGTAACGCATCCCTCCTCTGCGTATCAAACTGCAGTTACACTGCTAGGCCACTCATAAATCAGCTCATTTATTTCATTCACATGACATAATGTGGCGCCTGGGTCATGGTTTAGTTGAGTTTAGTTCACATCACATAATTCGACGCAAAAGTGTTTTCTGCTCGACTCGTATGGTGTACGTCTGAACGTAATGTACCAATTCTGAACGATTCAATCTTGATTCGTAATACCCATCATCCATTGGAGGCCAAGCTGATGAAACGCTACAGGTGAGTCATTGAATAAGTAAGGTTTTTACGCCCTCTAGTGGCGTTAATGCGAAACATCAGCACCATTTACCAAAAAAAAAACCGCACACATTTTGAAAGTTAGGACCAAAATGTTATACTGTAATAAAATATAAAATATAAAATATAAAATATAAAATATAAAATATAAAATATAAAATATAAAATATAAAATATAAAATATAAAATATAAAATATAAAATATAAAATATAAAATATAAAATAAAATAAAATAATTTATAATTTATGATTTATAATTGGGATATAGAATTAAAATAAAATTGTTTAATTTGAATTAAATCAACATTATAACATGTAACAAAGATAAAAATGAGTGAAATACATTATATAAAAAACAATAATAATAATACTAACGTACCAGTATATAATTCTTCTAAATATGAAAATAAAAATGGGAAAAAGTGTTTTTTTCATATTCCTGTATTTATGGCGGGTGTTCATAATTTGGACAAAACATCACAATGAAACACCTGTGACATGTTTGTTACGACATTTTTATTTTACAATCAACATGTAGTACTTAACACACAAATAATAACGAGCAAATATATAATATGCTTGTATTTACATTGTTAAACTCCATAGCAGGATAGAAGAAGAGTGAAGACAAACAAACAGGTGGGTGCTACCATGCAAAACAATAAATAATCATAATCTCCTGGGAGAGTCAAGCTGCTCGGATGCTACTTTTTGAGTCACTTCTCGTTATTCCAATCCAAAGCAATCGGCGATGAACACAAAGTTTGGTTTACGTACAGCAGAAGAGCCACGGCGTTCTTTAAAAAGACAAAGAAGACCTGGACGCTTCTCACTTCTCTTCCAGGACGGGAAGTCTCACTCCCAGCAATCCCGGCTCACCGGAACGTTCTCCTTGTGCCGTCTCCTCGCCTCAGGTGATGACCTGTGGCTCCCAGGCCTGGCTGGCCACCTGGGGGCGACACTGGGCAACGACCGGGGGTCCCGAGGGGCTCTGACTGTCCAGGCAGAATCCGCTGACGGTGTGCTGGAGGGCGGAGCCTTTGGGTTTCCATTTCTGCAGAAAAATGGAACTTCCTCAAGATTGTGTAGTGATGTAGTCAGGGAAACCATGTGAATTTACTTTAGCCAGGGGTCTCAAACACGCGGCCCGCGGGCCAAATGTGGCCCGCAGGACACTAGTTTGAGGCCCCCGCCTTGATATGAAAGTTTATTGTAAAGTTTGATATGGATGCTGTATGGTATCATGTACCCAGAAAAAATTATTACGTTTGATTCATGTTCATGTTAAAGGTTAAATAACTGTTAATAGTTATCCTCCCTATCCGTGTGGAAGTGGTAAGTTTTTTATATGGATGCTGTATGGTATCATGTACCCAGAAAAAATTATTACGTTTGATTCATGTTCATGTTAAAGGTTAAATAACTGTTAATAGTTATCCTCCCTATCCGTGTGGAAGTGGTAAGTTTTTTATATGGATGCTGTATGGTATCATGTACCCAGAAAAAATTATTACGTTTGATTCATGTTCATGTTAAAGGTTAAATAACTGTTAATAGTTATCCTCCCTATCCATGTGGAAGTGGTAAGTTTTTTATATGGATGCTGTATGGTATCATGTACCCAGAAAAATTTTTTACGTTTGATTAATGTTCATGTTAAAGGTTAAATAACTGTTAATAGTTATCCTCCCTATCCGTGTGGAAGTGGTAAGTTTTTTATATGGATGCTGTATGGTATCATGTACCCAGAAATTTTTTTTACGTTTGATTAATGTTCATGTTAAAGGTTAAATAACTGTTAATAGTTATCCTCCCTATCCGTGTGGAAGTGGTAAGTTTTTTATATGGATGCTGTATGGTATCATGTACCCAGAACAAAATATTACGTTTGATTAATGTTCATGTTAAAGGTTAAATAACTGTTAATAGTTATCCTCCCTATCCATGTGGAAGTGGTAAGTTTTTTATATGGATGTAATATGTAATGTAATATCGGTCCGTCTGGCAACACCTAGCTTGTTCCTCCTATAGACTTAGTGATGTTTTCCAATGCAAAAAAAGGTTGAAAAAGACGTATTTAAGATTGAGCTTCCTGTGATTGCGTCTCATGATTTAGTGCAATGACGTTTTAGTTGGTTATCTCGGCCAATGAGGTCACATGGTTTATTATTCCGGTCCAATCATGAGCCGCTTTTGAGATGAGCTAAAAAAGTGACGGCGCTATAGCAGAACGTAAAAAGAAGCTAATCTAATCAAGTGAAAAGTGTGGAATATTCCACGGGTTCGTACATATGTTTCCACTTAATAACTCCCTACGGTGTCATAAATCCCCCCTCGGAGCAGATGCAGGTTCAGGAGGGGGGGGGGGGGTGAGGTCATGGGAGCGCTCTGCGGGGTCACGATTGTAACACGAAGGACTCTCCAGGCGGCGGAATGTTCCGGTCCTCACGGTGACGACGTGAGCCTTCAGGCATCTGCTGAAGCTGGAATCTTATCTCTTTCACTCGTTCCATCCCGGCCATTTTGGACTGATTTTTCAAGGCACACAGATCATTGTGTCCTTGTAGACATGATGTATACCCAAACAAAGATTAGACTCATCTTTCACCAGGGAAAAACGTTTTTCCTACTGGAATGTTGTACTCTGATAACGAGGTTTCAGATAACGAGCTTTGCGCTTTTGGAATTGATCCCTGGAAGAAGTTTGGGATGACTCTGAATGTTTTTTCCTTATATGGGCATGCCCGAGTACAAGCTGTACAAGCTGAGTGGCGTACCCGGAGGATTCAATTAAAACAGACCGTTTCGGAAACTGGAATAGGTGTCGACTATGGAAGCTCCAGAAAGCTGAGTGTGCAAGTCAATGTGTGGCGCTGCTCTACAGGAGTCCACAAGTCAATGCAAAGGGCTCACAGTGAGCATGGCAGGCGTTCGATGCCGTTTCTCTTCTTGGTTGCTACTGAAGTTAAGCACGTCATGCTATTATAAAATATAATATAAAAATAGTGCAGACCTCACCAGGGTTCAATTCCCAGCCTCGGCCATATCTGTGTGGAGTTTGCATGTTCTCCCCGTGCTTGCGTGGGTTTTCTCCGGGTACTCCGGTTTCCTCCCACATTCCAAAAACATGCTAGGTTAATTAGCCACTCCAAATTGTCCATAGGTATGAATGTGAGTGTGAATGGTTGTTTGTCTATATGTGCCCTGGGATTGAAAAGCGGTACAAAATGAATGAATATAAAAATATAAAATGCTTTTGGACTAAAACTCTCTTCTATTGTGGAGTTGCATCATCACCCCTTTGTGCCTCTTATGGAACAGTCCAAGTATGTCTTTGGTTGTGTGTGACGTCAGCACATGGATATAAAATGATTGACAGCGGACCATTTAAAGCCTTTCAACATCACATTTTAACCATTTTTTTACTGGCATTGACTGCAGTGGACTTCAAAGGGCGGAGCTAGACCATGCAGCGTGTTGATTGGTGGACAGAGAATGGTCCCTCCCAAGATGTTTTATTACTGCGTGTTGAAAAACAAAACCCAATAATAATAATAATAATAATAATAATAATAATAATAATAATAATAATAATAATAATAATAATAATAATAATAATAATAATAATAATTACAATAATAATTGTTATTATTGTAATTAATTATTATTAATCATCATTATTATTAAATAATAATTATAATAATAATAACAATAATAATAATAATAATAACATTTATTATTTATTATTATTATTATTAAATAATAATGACAATAATAATTGTTGTTAAAATTGTAATTAATTATTATTAATTATCATTATTATGAAACGATAATAATTATAATAGTAATAATAATAATAACAATATTTATTATTATTATTAAATAATAATAATAATAATAATAATAATAATTGTTGTTATTATTGTAATTATTATTAATCATAATCATTATTAAATAATAATAATGATGATTATTTTTACTATTAAATAATAATATAATAATAATAATTATTAATAATATATAATATATACATATAATAATTATTGTTATTACTATTAAATAATAATAATAATAATAATATTATTAAAATTCAGGATTGAAATGAAAGCAGGAGGATAAAGGAAGCCAAAACATAAGGTTCCTAAAATATAGGTTATTACTTACAACTATATTATTAATAATAATAATAATAATAATAATAATAATAATAATAATAATAATAATAATAATAATAATAATATTGTTGTTCTTATTATTATTGTTGTTATTCTTCTTATTATTATTATTATTTAATAATAATGATAATTAATAATAATTAATTACAATAATAACAACAATTATTATTGTAATTATTATTTAATAATAATAAATAATAAATATTGTTGATGTTATTATTATTATTGTGGATAATAATAATAATAATAATAATAATAATAATAATAATAATAATAATAATAATAATAATAATAATAATAATAAAAGCACACGCAAAACCAGAACAGACCTGTCGCGGCTCTTTGCCGTTGCAGGGTTCCATCTTGACCTTTGACCCGGATGTGAAGACCGTGATGGCCAGGCAGAGATCCTGCTGTCGGATCAGCGGCTCGATGAGTTCCCACCTCTGCGGGATCACAGAACTCCGTTGGATTTTGGCATCCGCACGGACCATGAAAACAGCACACGCTTGGCAACGCAACGCGCTTGGCAACGCAACACGCTTGGCAACGCAACACCCCCCCCAGTGGCTGATTCCTGACCTGCGACTGGGGCCTGATGCCGCCGACCCCCCTGCACTCTGCCAGGCCCAGGCCATCCGTCCCGCGGGTCTCCAGGCACAGAGCTCCTTGCTTGAGGATGCTGGACACGGCGTCCTGCTCAGGAACCCTGGGAGGAGAGGAGGGAGGCGGGTCAGCGTTGTGTTCAATGACTCCAAGGCTGGCGTGGAGACGCACGCCACACGGAGAACACAGCCCAGAAGGCGGGGCTTCCCTGGAGCTGATATCAGGCATGAATCATCATGGCCACCACCGAGTCGGGGCGTGATGACACCCCGTATGTTTGCTTACTTAACACGCCAAGAAATTTTTTTAAATTGAGGCCGTGTGTGAGGACACGATGAGGCAGGTGTGATGACGCATCCATCCCAGAATGCCGTTCACCACCACTCAACACAATCACAAGTGTTGGACTCATACCGCAGCTCGGGGTAAACGTTCTCCATGTACCAGCGGAAAGGCTTGCAGTTCAGCTTCCGTCTCAGCGTCAGGCGGTCGGCGATGCTGCACGGCGACCCCAATAAGGAGGAGAAAGGCAAAGAGGGCGGGGTTAACGAACGAGATAGACGGAGAATGAACGAATAAAATAAAACAACACAGTTGATGTTGCCATATATCACTATATTGACACTTACTATGGTACCCATTATGGCATTGGATGCTCATATCACCCAGTACTTTGGTACGGGACAAAATAATTTTAATTTTAATTTTAATTTTAATTTTAATTTTAATTTTAATTTTAATTTTAATTTTAATTTTAATTTTAATTTTAATTTTAATTTTAATTTTAATTTTAATTTTAATTTTAATTTTAATTTTAATTTTAATTTATTGTTACAATTAATTGTTTATTAATTGTTAACTGTTACATTTGTTCACTTCCTGCGTTCCTAATATAGTTTAAATTAAAATTTAAAAAATGTAATTTAATATTTATATATTTTTATTTATATATTTTATATATTAATAATAATAATAATTATTATTATTAAATAATTTTAATTTTAATTTTAATTTTAATTTTAATTTTAATTAATTGTTACAATTAATTGTTTATTAATTGTTAACTGTTACATTTGTTCACTTCCTGCTTTCCTAATATAGTTTAAATTTAAATGTAAATGTCATAAATAATTAAATAAAGAAATAAATAATTTTAATTTTAAAAGTAATTTAATATTTATATATTTTTATTTATATATTTTATATATTATTATTAATAATAATTATTGTTATTAAATAATTTTAATTTTAATTTTAATTTTAATTTTAATTTTAATTTTAATTTTAATTTTAATTTTAATTTTAATTTTAAATTTTTGCAATTAATTGTTTATTAATTGTTAACTGTTACATTTGTTCACTTCCTGCTTTCCTAATATAGTTTAACTTTAAATTTAAATGTCATAAATAATTACAATTAAAATTTAAATGTCATAAATAATTAAATGAATAATAAATAATTGTAATTGTAATTTTAATTTAAAATGTAATTTAATATTTATATATTTTAATATTATTATGAATTATTAGGAAATAATTTTAATTTAAAATGTAATTTAATATTTATATATTTTAATATTATTATTAATTATTATGAAATAATTTTAATTTTAATTTTAATTTTAATTTTATTTTAATTTTAATTTTAATTTTAATTTTAATTTTAATTTTAATTTTAATTTTAATTTTAATTTTAATTTTAATTTTAATTTTAATTTTAATTTTAATTTTAATTTTAATTTTAATTTTAATTTTAATTTTAATTTTTGACTGGAACTCACCGGTCACAAAATCAGGTAGGAAACACTTATTGCCAAAATGAGGAAATTGTCCAATCCCGTTCTTAGCAGTAAATATGACAAACAGACATTTTGTACATGATGAAAGCATGTCATTAGAATACATGTTGCCATTGTGTAACTGTGCTACAAATGGGTTTATAATGGAAGTCAATGGGACTGTTTTGTCCTCCAGGGACCCGAAAGGGTGTGAAATGTGGAAATGTACTACTTTTCTTAGAGGGGTGTGGAATTAAAGGTAAAGTACGCCAGAGGGTTAAACAGACAAACCTGCCAAAGGCTTTTCCCTGGGCTGAAGGCCTGGCTGAGTAGTAGTACTGCTTGTACTCGTCCATCCACACCTCAGCAGCACGCCGCGTGTTCCTGCACACACACACACACACACAGATGTCATACTTGTATGTTGGTACCCCCCAAACCCCCCCACGACGTGCCACACATGCACCCACTTGATGTAAGTAAGAGCGTTGCCTTCAGGGAAGTCGTACGGGTGTCTCTTCCTGAACACGTGACCCACGCGGCTGCAGGGCAGGATCTCCAGGCTGCCCCCGCACATCCACACCCGGAACGACAGTTCTGCAGGCGTGATCAACAGGCTGCATGAAATATGTCGGCTAAACGTTTTAAGGACTGGTCGGGCTGCTGGACACGTCTGCAGCGTCCAAGAGTCATGACGACATCACGTAGTCATGGCGAGGAAGAACTACTTCCTGCACCGATGGAGGGATGGAACCTCTTGTTGGCGCTACAAGACAGCCTTGCCCGTTGATTTCATATCAAAGAAAAGTATGCACAATATACAGGAAGTACAACAACAGAGAATGTACATTAGTGCCGAGTGGGCCAGTTCCACTCCAAACCCACAAGAGGGCACTATAGTGAAAAAAGTGGTGGTGATGCAATGAATGGGCATTTCACGTCTAATCATTTTTAAAGGGTTGTAAACTACTAAACTTCTATGCTCAAACTATGAAAATATTCCAATTATAAATCAGAAATTCCTCCGTGGCGGAAATGGACTTGTTGGTCATGGTTGGGTCTGGAACCAATTAACTGTGAGAAATGAGGGATTATTATATAATGTTCATGTTTTTGGATGGCGCTAATGAATATTAATTTTTCCAGTGATTCCCAAAGTGTGGGCCGTGTAATATTTTAAAATATTGAAAAATATTGCATGATTAAAAAAATATTTATAGGCCTAAATAATAACCTGTTGAGTGTTATTGACCTGTCACAATATTTTAGGAACCTTATACAGTTTATGGTTGGAACGTAGCTTTCTGGTCATCATGGCAGTCTTGAATGCAGTTATGAAAAGTATAAGAATTAATTCTGTCTTGTGTATAATAATAATAATAAGTAATTAATTTATAATGAATTAATAATAATAAAATAATTAATTAATAATCATTATTATTAAATATAGTATTTAATTAATAAATTTTATTAATTAATTTAATTATTAAATATCAGTATTTAATAATAATAGCCAATAATTATTATTATTAATATATTTAATAATAATAATAATGACTATCAATTAATAATCAATAATCATTATTACTACATATTATTATTTAATAATATAACTAACAATATTTTTATTATTATTAAATATTAATAATAATAATGATGATGATTATTAATTATAAATCAATTAATTATTGATTACATAATAATAATAATAATTATTATTATTATTAATATTATTATTATACCCAAGATAGAATTAATTCTCATACTTTTCATAACTGCATCCAAGGCTGGCATGATGACCAGAGACCTACGTTCCAATCATAAACTGCAATAATAATAATTATTATTATTATTAATTATTATTAAATAATAATAATTATTATTATTGTTGTTATTATTGTTGTTGAATAATTATTATTAATTATCATTATGGTTAAATAATAATAATTATAATAATTGTTGTTATTATTATTTGTTGTTGTTGCTGTGTGAGTTGGGTTCCTAAAACATGGCGACAGTAAAAACAGCAGCGCTGCATGGTTAGTAATTTCCCATTTCGACATATGTTGTAACTCACCAAAGTTCTCCCCTCCCCAGATGTCCATGTGGGTGTCGTACTGCCCCAAGTGGTTGAACCAGCTCTTGTCCATCACAAAAATGCCTCCGGCAATGACAGGAGTCCTAAAAGGAAGTGACTTCTTTAACAACGGAACACGGAGGTATCGTTCTAAATATCTACTATTTGAAACAGAGACAAAGAAAAATAAATATGCAAATCGGCCTGTCACCATAACAACTTTTTGCTGGTCGATTATCGATTGTGCTGCAGCATTTTTTAGACTATTTTTTCATCAATCATATGCCATAAAGTTCATGCCATATAACCGTATTGAACTGGAGTGAGCGACACCGTCTGTGTGCACGCAGGAGCGCCCTCCTGTTTTTAAGAAACTACTGCCAAAGATCCTCTATATGACAAGAGTGCCCTGCTGTTTTTTTATGACAGGACTGGCCTGCTGTATTTGAGAAACTCCTGCCAAAGATCCTCTACATGACAGGAACGCCCTGCTGTATTTAAGAAACTACTGCCAAAGATCCTCTACATGACAGGAACGCCCTGCTGTATTTAAGAAACTACTGCCAAAGATCCTCAACATGACAGGAGCGCCCTGCTGTAATTGAGAAACTACTGGCAAAGATCCTCTATATGACAGGAGTGCCCTGCTGTTTTTAAGAAACTACCGCCAAAGATCTTCTACATGACAGGAGTGCCCTGCTGTTTTTAAGAAACTACTGCCAAAGATCCTCTACATGACAGGAGCGCCCTCCTGTTTTTAAGAAACTACTGCCAAAGATCCTCTACATGACAGGAGCGCCCTGCTGTATTTGAGAAACTACTGCCAAAGATCCTCTATATTATAGGAGTGCCCTGCTGTATTTGAGAAACTATTGCCAAAGATCCTCTATATGACAGGAGTGCCCTTCTGTTTTTAAGAAACTACTGCCAAAGATCCTCTAAATGACAGGAGTGACGTGCTGTTTTTAAGGAACTACTGCCAAAGATCCTCTAAATGACAGGAACGCCCTGCTGTATTTAAGAAACTACTGCCAAAGATCCTCTACATGACAGGAGCGCCCTCCTGTTTTTAAGAAACTACTGCCAAAGATCCTCTACATGACAGGAGCGCCCTGCTGTATTTGAGAAACTACTGCCAAAGATCCTCTATATGACAGGAGTGCCCTTCTGTTTTTAAGAAACTATTGCCAAAGATCCTCTAAATGACAGGAGTGACGTGCTGTTTTTAAGGAACTACTGCCAAAGATCCTCTAAATGACAGGAACGCCCTGCTGTATTTAAGAAACTACTGCCAAAGATCCTCAACATGACAGGAGCGCCCTGCTGTAATTGAGAAACTACTGGCAAAGATCCTCTATATGACAGGAGTGCCCTGCTGTTTTTAAGAAACTACTGCCAAAGATCCTCTACATGACAGGAGCGCCCTGCTGTTTTTAAGAAACTACTGCCGAAGATCCTCTATATGACAAGAGTGCCCTGCTGTTTTTTTTATGACAGGATTGGCCTGCTGTATTTGAGAAACTACTGCCAAAGATCCTCCATATGACAGGAGCGCCCTGCTGTTTTTAAGAAAGTACTGCCAAAGATCCTCTATATGACAGGAGTTGCCCTGCTGTATTTGAGAAACTCCTACCAAAGATCCTCTATATGACAGGAGTGTCCTGCTGTATTTGAGAAACTCCTGCCAAAGATCCTCTAAATGACAGGAGTGCCCCGCCGTATTTAAGAAACTACTGCCAAAGATCCTCTATATGACAGGAGCGCCCTGCCGTATTTAAGAAAGCACTACCAAAGGTCCTCTATATGACAGGAGCACCCTACTGTTTTTAAGAAACTACTGCCAAAGATCCTCTATATGACAGGAGTGCCCTGCTGTATTTGAGAAACTCCTGCCAAAGATCCTCTATATGACAGGAGTACCCTGCCGTATTTAAGAAACTACTGCCAAAGATCCTCTATATGACAGGAGCGCCCTGCCGTATTTAAGAAAGCACTACCAAAGGTCCTCTATATGACAGGAGCACCCTACTGTTTTTAAGAAACTACTGCCAAAGATCCTCTAAATGACAGGAGTGCCCTGCTGTATTTGAGAAACGACTGTCAAAGATCCTCTACATGAGAGGAGCGCCCTGCTGTTTTTAAGAAACTACTGCCAAAGATCCTCTATATGACAGGAGTGCCCTGCTGTATTTGAGAAACTCCTGCCAAAGATCCTCTATATGACAGGAGTGCCCTGCCGTATTTAAGAAACTACTGCCAAAGATCCTCTATATGACAGGAGCGCCCTGCCGTATTTAAGAAAGCACTACCAAAGATCCTCTATATGAAAGGAGCGCCCTGCCGTATTTAAGAAAGCACTACCAAAGGTCCTCTATATGCCAGGAGTGCCCTACTGTTTTTAAGAAACTACTGCCAAAGATCCTCTATATGACAGGAGTCCCCTGCTGTTTTTAAGAAACTACTGCCAAAGATCCTCTATATGACAGGAGTGTCCTGCTGTATTTGAGAAACTCCTGCCAAAGATCCTCTATATGACAGGAGTGCCCTGCCGTATTTAAGAAACTACTGCCAAAGATCCTCTATATGACAGGAGCGCCCTGCCGTATTTAAGAAAGCACTACCAAAGATCCTCTATATGATCTTCCCTAATCTCCTCATGATGACAGGCCTATGAAACTGCATGCAGCTCCCCTGTAAGTTAAGGTCACCAAAGGAGTTGAGGAGAGAGAACAGGAAGGAGTTCATGACATTTAGGGCGGGTCTACATGCGTTTCCATTGACCCGGCCTGAGGCAAACTTGATTGGATGCTAAGAATGAACCTGATTGGCTGCGTCGGGTCACTCCTGGCCATTTTTTGCTCAATGGGGATCTGTTCCCATTTAAAATGGAGACTCCAGTCGAAGCCTGTTGAGAAAGACACAAAAGAAGAGGCGTCAGTCACGACAGAGAGAAGAGGAGCAGAGGAACGTTCTCATGTTGTGTTTCCAACATGCTCTTGGCGCCGTTCCGCGCATCATGGGGACTTCCTACCCCCCCCCCCCCCCCCGCCCCCCCCCAGCTGTTTTTCCAGCTGTTACTGTGTGGGATTGGCTGCTCTCTGACCTCCTCTCAGATCAGCCGAGGCTGCCAAGTAAGCAAAGTTGTCCAGGCTGATGACATCGATGATGGGGCTGACGACTCGCGTATGCTCCTGAAAAACATCAGAGGAAGGAGTTGCATCAGCACCGCGTTACCGCGTTACTAAATACTGTCACTAAAATATCATAATCAAATCATATATTTACATATATTTCAGATGACAGTAATATTTGTCATTCTGCATTCATGGCTCTGCAAATCTGTTTTTAAGAAACTACTGCCAAAGATCCTCTATATGACAGGAGTGCCGTCCTGTTTTAAAGAAACTCCTGCCAAAGATCCTCTATATAACAGGAGCGCCCTGCTCTATATGACAAGAGTACCATGCTGTTTTTTTATGACAGGACTGGCCTGCTGTATTTGAGAAACTACTGCCAAAGATCGTCTACGTGGCAGGAGCGCCCTGCTGTTTTTAAGAAACTACTGCCAAAGATCCTCTATATGACAGGAGTGCGTTGCTGTATTTGAGAAACTTCTGCCAAAGATCCTCAACATGACAGGAGCGCCCTGCTGTATTTAAGAAACTACTGCCAAAGATCCTCATATGACAAGAGTGCCCTGCTGTTTTTTTTATGACAGGATTGGCCTGCTGTATTTGAGAAACTACTGTCAAAGATCCTCTATATGACAGGAGTGCCCTGCTGTTTTTGAAAAACTACTGCCAAAGATCCTCTACATGACAGGAGTGCCCTGCTGTTTTTAAGAAACTCCTGCCAAAGATCCTCTATATGACAAGAGTACCATGCTGTTTTTTTATGACAGGACTGACCTGCTGTATTTGAGAAACTACTGCCAAAGATCGTCTACGTGGCAGGAGCGCCCTGCTGTTTTTAAGAAACTACTGCCAAAGATCCTCTATATGACAGGAGTGCGTTGCTGTATTTGAGAAACTTCTGCCAAAGATCCTCAACATGACAGGAGCGCCCTGCTGTATTTAAGAAACTACTGCCAAAGATCCTCTATATGACAGGAGTGCCCTGCTGTTTTTAAGAAACTACTGCCAAAGATCCTCTACATGACAGGAGTGCCCTCCTGTTTTTAAGAAACTACTGCCAAAGATCCTCTATATGAGAAGAGTGCCCTGCTGTTTTTTTATGACAGGATTGGCCTGCTGTATTTGAGAAACTACTGTCAAAGATCCTCTATATGACAGGAGTGCCCTGCTGTTTTTGAAAAACTACTGCCAAAGATCCTCAACATGACAGGAGTGCCCTGCTGTTTTTAAGAAACTCCTGCCAAAGATCCTCTATATGACAAGAGTACCATGCTGTTTTTTTATGACAGGACTGGCCTGCTGTATTTGAGAAACTACTGCCAAAGATCGTCTACGTGGCAGGAGCGCCCTGCTGTTTTTAAGAAACTACTGCCAAAGATCCTCTATATGACAGGAGTGCATTGCTGTATTTGAGAAACTTCTGCCAAAGATCCTCAACATGACAGGAGCGCCCTGCTGTATTTAAGAAACTACTGCCAAAGATCCTCTACATGACAGGAGTGCCCTGCTGTATTTAAGAAACTACTGCCAAAGATCCTCTACATGACAGGAGTGCCCTGCTGTTTTTAAGAAACTACTGCCAAAGATCCTCTACATGACAGGAGCGCCCTCCTGTTTTTAAGAAACTACTGCCAAAGATCCTCTATATGAGAAGAGTGCCCTGCTGTTTTTTTTATGACAGGATTTTTTTTCTGCAAATGTGCTGATTTTCCTCCAAATGATTCCATAGAAAACACAAAGTGGGTAATAATTTCTAAATATGTGATAATAGATATTAGCCATATAGCATGTATGTGCAAATATTTAAAAACACGCTCCAAAAATCCTGTAGTAATACATAAACCATCAATATGTACATTGCTGTAAATACTTAACAGAACTTATTGATCAGTACGGCGCTTTCTGTGCTTTTGAGTACTTATAACTGAACATTGTATACTTTCAAATGTGTGGTACTACGGTAGTAGTATTACAATGTAAAATGATGGTATGAAATAATAAAATAATGCCGGAGTTCGATACCCAGCTGTCCCCACTTAAAGGCTGCTATTGCATGGCTGTTTTAAAAACCACAATGGCGTTCATTTAGGACAAGATGATGGCCGCCAACACAGCCGAGGTCGGGATGCTCATGAATGTTACTCATCGGAAAACCTGTTTCTGATCAACAAGAAAATACTGTACGTTTGTAGTCCACTGAATCAGCCACAAAGTATTACTGACTGGGAACGTACTTCATGATGAGGTGATGTAAAACATGGCGACAGGAAGTTAAGTCACAGATGCTCCATGCTGTTTTAAGGACCTACTGCAAACACGCCTGTCAGAGATCATCTATCTTACAAGAGCACTCTGCTATGTTGAAGGACGGAAGGTTAGAAATATCATCAAGAATCTTAAGTATTACAGAAACCCTTCTTTTTTTAAGGACCTACTGTACTACTACTACAGGTAGTCAAAGATCCTTTATATGCAGTTGCTCCTTTTTTTTTAAGGACCCCACAGAAAGCTACTAAAAGATGCTCTACATTACAACAGCACTCAGCTATTGTTAAGGACCTGAAGTCAAACAATATAATCACCAAAGATCCTCTATATGACAAGAGTGCCCTGCTGTTTTTTATGACAGGAATAGCCTGCTGTATTTGAGAAACTACTGCCAAAGATCCTCTACGTGACAGGAGCGCCCTGCTGTTTTTAAGAAACTACTGCCAAAGATTGTCTATATGACAGGAGTGGCCTGCTGTTTTTAAAGAAACTACTGCCAAAGATCCTCTATATGACAGGAGTGCCCTGCTGTATTTGAGAAACTCCTGCCAAAGATCCTCTATATTACAGGAGTGCCCTGCTGTATTTGAGAAACTATTGCCAAAGCTCCTCTATATGACAGGAGTGCCCTGTTGTATTTGAGAAACTATTGCCAAAGATCCTCTACGTGACAGGAGTGCCCTTCTGTTTTTAAGAAACTACTGCCAAAGATCCTCTACATAACAGGAATGCCCTGCTGTATTTGAGAAACTACTGCCAAAGATCCTCTATATGACAGGAGTGCCCTGCTGTATTTGAAAAACCCCTGCCAAAGATCCTCTATATGACAGGAGTGCCCTGCTGTTTTTAAGAAACTACTGCCAAAGATCCTTTATATGACAAGAGTGCCCTGCTGTTTTTTATGACAGGAATGGCCTGCTGTATTTAAGAAACTACTGCCAAAGATCCTCTACGTGACAGGAGCGCCCTGCTGTTTTTAAGAAACTACTGCCAAAGATCCTCTATATGACAGGAGCACCCTGCTGTTTTTGAGAAAATACTGGCAAAGATCCTCTACATGACAGGAGCAACTTGCCGTATTTAAGAAACTACTGCCAAAGATCCTCTATATGACAGGAGCGCCATGCTGTTTTTAAGAAACTACTGCCAAAGATCCTCTATATGACAGGAATGGCCTGCTGTTTTTAAGATACTGCCAAAGATCCTCTATATGACAGGAGCGCCATGCTGTATTTGAGAAACTACTGCCAAAGATCCTCTATATGACAGGAATGGCCTGCTTTTTTTAAGATACTGCCAAAGATCCTCTATATGAAAGGAGTGCCCTGCTGTTTTTAAGAAACTACTCCCAAAGATCCTCTATATGACAGGAGTGGCCTGCTGTATTTAAGAAACTACTGCCAAAGATCCTCAATATGACAGGAGCGCCCTGCTGTATTTGAGAAACTACTGCCAAAGATCCTCTATATAACAGGAGTGCCCTGCTGTTTTTGAGAAACTACTGCCAAAGATCCTATACATAACAGGAGCGCCCTGCTGTATTTGAGAAACTACTGTCAAAGATCCTCTATTTGACAGGAGTTCCCTGCTGTTTTTAAGAAACTACTGCCAAAGATCCTTTATATGACAAGAGTGCCCTGCTGTTTTTTATGACAGGAATGGCCTGCTGTATTTAAGAAACTACTGCCAAAGATCCTCTACGTGACAGGAGCGCCCTGCTGTTTTTAAGAAACTACTGCCAAAGATCCTCTATACGACAGGAGCACCCTGCTGTTTTTGAGAAAATACTGGCAAAGATCCTCTACATGACAGGAGCAACTTGCCGTATTTAAGAAACTACTGCCAAAGATCCTCTATATGACAGGAGCGCCATGCTGTTTTTAAGAAACTACTGCCAAAGATCCTCTATATGACAGGAATGGCCTGCTGTTTTTAAGATACTGCCAAAGATCCTCTATATGAAAGGAGTGCCCTGCTGTTTTTAAGAAACTACTCCCAAAGATCCTCTATATGACAGGAGTGCCCTCCTGTTTTTGAGAAACTACTGCCAAAGATCCTATACATAACAGGAGCGCCCTGCTGTATTTGAGAAACTACTGTCAAAGATCCTCTATATGACAGGAGTCATATGCATGCGTGCAGATCATGCATGCGGATCATGCGTCCGGATCATGTGTCATGCGTGTGCATCACCTCTTTGACCCGCTGGATCATGGGCTGCAGCCAATCAGCGTTGACTTCACAGTGGCTGTCCAAGAAGGTCAAAATGGTGGCCGATGCCGAGTTGGCTCCTCGCACGCGGGATCGGATCAGACCTGAGGGGGGGCGGCGACATTTTCACAGGGTCATTGATGATGACGGAACGCCATCCTTGTTGACAAGACGATTTAGCACAACTGTGGCGAGCTGAGCTGTCTCGGCCAATCAGGCGGCCGTGTTGGAGTTCTGCATATTTGCTCCGTGACGCCGCGCCTGTCCTGCGTGATGAAGTGATGAGTGTAGTCAAGTGTCGGGCGGGGGGCCTCCCGGCTGCACTGAAGCATGCTGACACTCTGCCGCCTCTTGTTTGCGGCGCGGGAACGCGACACTTTGTGACACCTTTGAGCTAGCTAGCCACGTGACGGCGAGCGGGATTGCTGGCGTCACCGCAGCTGCTGATGTTGTGATGTTATTCCCGTGATGTTGTGATGTTATTCCCGTGATGTTGTGATGTTATTCCCGTGATGTTGTGATGTTATTCCCGTGATGTTGTGATGTTATTCCCGTGATGTTGTGATGTTATTCCCGTGATGTTTGTGATGTTATTCCCGTGATGTTGTGATGTTATTCCCGTGATGTTGTGATGTTATTCCCGTGATGTTGTGATGTTATTCCCGTGATGTTGTGATGTTATTCCCGTGATGTTGTGATGTTATTCCCGTGATGTTGTGATGTTATTCCCGTGATGTTGTGATGTTATTCCCATGATGTTGTGATGTTATTCCCATGATGTTGTGATGTTATTCCCATAATGTTGTGATGTTATTCCCATGATGTTTGTGATGTTATTCCCATGATGTTGTGATGTTATTCCCATAATGTTGTGATGTTATTCCCATGATGTTGTGATGTTATTCCCATTCCATACACTCACCCTCTCTTCTGCCGTTCCGCAGGCAAAGCACTTTGGGAATCTGAGCCAGCAGCTGGCAGTCGTCAGCTGGGAAGTCAAGCAGAGGGAGACGTGTTAGCATGGAGGATACGACAAAACATCCTTCACTTGGAAAATATGTTGCTACAGTACACTGTGTTACAAAAGTGTGTACATTAGTATCTTACTGAGGAGTAGTACTATAAAAATGTACTGTAGAATCTCTCCCTCCCTTGCAACGCCCCTTCCAGTAAAGGATAAAGAAGTTCATTCATTCATTCATTTTCTACCGCTTATCCTCACAAGGGTCGCGGGGGTGCTGGAGCCTATCCCAGCTGTCTTCGGGCGAAAGGCGGGGTACACCCTGGACTGGTGGCCAGCCAATCACAGGGCATATATAGACAAACAACCATTCACACTCACATTCATACCTATGGATTAATAATTTGGAGTGGCTAATTAACCTAGCATGTTTTTGGAATGTGGGAGGAAACTGGAGTACCCGGAGAAAACCCACGCATGCACAAGGAGAACATGCAAACTCTACACAGAGATGGCCGAGAATGGAATTGAACCCTGGTCTCCTAGCTGTGAGGTCTGCGCTATTTTTATATTATATTATTATATTTTATAATAGCATGACATGCTCAACTTCAATGGCAACCAACCAACCTGTCTACATCAGGGGTCTCAAACATGCGGCCCGCGGGCCAAATGTGGCCCGCAGGACACTAGTTTGAGGCCCCCGCCTTGATATGTTTAATGTAAAGTTTGATATGGATGCTGTATGGTATCATGTACCCAGAAAAAATTATTACGTTTGATTCATGTTCATGTTAAAGGTTAAATAACTGTTAATAGTTATCCTCCCTATCCGTGTGGAAGTGGTAAGTTTTTGGCTATTTAAGTTGAAAGGAAATAACTTGAAGGCTACCGTTTAGGTCGCTAGCTCTCTAGTTTGCGAGTTAGCGTGCATGGATCCCTCCTCCTCCTCCTCCTCCTCCGCCCTGATAGCCATCCATCCTTCTAATCCTCGCTGATTGAATTTGTTCTGCGTACAAAACTGCTTTTGTGAGGCTTTGCAGTGTGTTCATGCATGTATGTATGTATGTATGTATGTATGCATGCATGCATATGTGTCACTGTGTGAAGTGTGTGTGTGCATGAAAGAGAGAGTGCATTAGCGTGGTGGCGGTGTGACAGCTGGTGTGTACTATGTGTGTACTATGTGTGTGTGTGTGTGTGCGTGCAGACTGATAACCTATCCTCATATGGCTCGGTGAAGGGGCGGCGACACAATATAGATTATAAATCTATAGATCTATAGGTGGGCACTAGGAAATCTAATACAAAAATTGCATAAATAAAAAGAAAGAAAAAATTAAAAAAATTAAAAAATTTAAAAAAAAAAAATTTTAAGAAAAAAAAAATAAAAAAAATAAAAAAATTGCATAAATGTACATTTAGTACTGTTGGATCTTAAGAACATCTTGGAAACAAGCATTAAAGCGAATTAAGCCGTTCATCAAAGCCTAAGACTAAACCTTGGCAAAAATATGAACTGTCGGGTATTCCCACTGTCATGATGTCCTGATGACAAAGGCCAAAAAGCTTTCTCTCTTTGTAGAGCAGCAATAGCAGGGCTTCTGGTGGCCTGCCGTTGCTGCTGAGGTTGACCTCAGTAAGAAACGTCTTCAAAGAAACAAAAAAAGGTCAAGTCATAGACCCTCAAAATGTCATCCGGAAGGATCCGATTGAAACCTAATGTTCAAATCCCGACCCAATCTTGTGTATCATCTCGTCTCGTGAACAGTACAGTGTTACCCTCGCTCCATCCTGGCCCTTTATGGTAATGGTAATGGTAATGGTAATGGTAATGGTAATGGTAATGGTAATGGTAATGGTAATGGTAATGGTTTAATTTCATTTGAACATGCATCAGATTCCAATTGAGTGCATCCCATAATCAGTTCCCAGTTCCACATGTCCAAAAGGAGTAGGAAGAAGCAAAGCTTATTAAATCCTACCCCTCCATCTGGTACTTTTACAATCACTAACTGTTATATTTGTTCACTTCCTGCTTTCCATAATATGGTTTAATTAAATTAAATTAAAAAAAATATTTAAATGTATTTAATGGAATTAAATTAAATTAAATTAAATTAAATTAAATTAAATTAAATTAAATTAAATTAAATTAAATTAAATTAAATTAAATTAAATTAAATTAAATTAAATTAAATTAAATTAAATTTCAGAGTTGAGTTTTAGCTTAGCATAGTTTACAGCCGCAAACAGTAGGTCGTGTTCGGGATGATTGCGCCAAAGCAATAAAAGCGATTAAGTCTGGTGCTTGTGCGTCACATCGAACATCACAGTAGCATTACTGACACCTAGCGACCAGTGTAGAATACTTCATATCGTCTTCGGAATGCCTTATGTTTGGTACTCTATTAGCCCATTTTTATGCTTGAAGATGCTTCATTTAGGCAAAACGTGTAAAAAAAAAAATCTATGCATATTTAATGACAAATAATAAGCCGTAGTCACAATTTTTTAATTATATATATTTTTGAAAAAATGACAGTCAAAGTGTTTCCTGGCATGTGGGTCGGTGTTGTACTCCCACTTTTTTCCACATAAAACCTCCAGTAGCGCTATAATAATAATAATAAAGCTGCTAATATGACATTACTGTTTAGATGTCCGTGTGTGTGTGTGTGTGTGTGTGTGTGTGTGATCCATGTAGGTCACCGTGTTGTTCTTGCAGACACAGCATGCATGTGGAGGTGATTACAGAGCGTGTGAAGCATTAGCTCATGTTGAGCTAACAGTGGTGGAACAATTAGCATCGTGTCATTATCCTTCCCCGTGCCGAGGGGATTGGCACGTCTCACGCTCCTTATTTACCGTTACAATTTTTTCACGATTGTTTAAACACTTTTTCTGAAAGGATGCCTCATATTCTCACAACTCTACACACAAATCCAAAAAAACACTCACATATTTCTGAAAACCCTCAATTCTCCTGCAAAATGAAACTTTACATCCAAAATGGTGTTTTGTCTCCAAATGACGCACATAAAACACTATATCAGGGGTCTGAAACACGCGGCCCGCGGGCCAAATGTGGCCCGCAGGACACTAGTTTGAGGCCCCCGCCTTGATATGAAAGTTTAATGTAAAGTTTGATATGCATGCTGTATGGTATCATGTACCCAGGAAAAATTATTACGTTTGATTAATGTTCATGTTAAAGGTTAAATAACTGTTAATAGTTATCCTCCCTATCCGTGTGGAAGTGGTAAGTTTTTTATATGGATGCTGTATGGTATCATGTACCCAGAAAAAATTATTACGTTTGATTCATGTTCATGTTAAAGGTTAAATAACTGTTAATAGTTATCCTCCCTATCCGTGTGGAAGTGGTAAGTTTTTGGCTATTTAAGTTGAAAGGAAATAACTTGAAGGCTACCGTTTAGGTCGCTAGCTCTCTAGTTTGCGAGTTAGCATGTGTCTGCAGTTGCGCAATATGTTGTAAATAAAAAGAGTATAAATGTGACTATAGTCGTGTTTTGTCATGTCTACAGGGCTCTAATAATGCTTTGTTCATTTTAATATGAAAAAAATCATTTGTCTACCCACCAACTATTTGTGGTTTCTTAAGTTTTTATTATTATTATTATATTTATTTATTACTGATTGATTGATTTTCTTTATTCTTGATTTGTTTATTTATTTTTCATCTTATTTTGTATAGAAAAATAAAAAGTAAGATATTTGAGAACAGTGGAATGTTTTATCAGAACTTTTATTGTAGAAAAATCGGAACCAAAGCAAAGTTTATTCATTTTTCTGTTTTTAATAAATGCGTTTTTTGTTTTTTTTTTTAAAACCTGATGCGGCCCAGTCTCACCCAGACCCGAGCTCCAGTGGCCCCCAAGTAAATTGAGTTTGAGACCCCTGGTTTAAACAATTGAGAAAAACAGTAAAGCACATCAACTCACCGTCCGTGCTGAAGTCGTCGATGAGAATGATTTCGTGTATGAGCTGCTGAGGACTCCTCGTCAGGACGCTGGTGGAGGACACAGTAAAGGATGAGCCGGACCGCATCCAAGCCACCCGATGTTGTCATTGGTCCTTCCTTACCTCTTGATGGTGCGCAGCAGCGTGGAGCGAGCCTCGTTGTGGAAAGTGATGATGATGCTGGTGGCGGGAAGGTCGGCGTCATAGTTGAGGGACGCACACCTGCGGGGAAGAAACGTGAAATGTAAATGAGCCAAGAAGACAAAAGCTAGTTTTTAACCTTCGTCTTGTGTTCGCTTGTATCATCTCTTCTGTTAACGGGTCGGTTTTGACCCATATTATGTATTAAATCAGATATAAAATACACTAAAAACAATAATTTACCATTAAATTTGCTTCTCATGTCTTGGTTACGGGCGGCACGGTGGTCGAGTGGTTAGCAAGCAGACCTCACAGCTACTAGACCAGGGTTCAATTCCACCCTCGGCGATCTCTGTGTGGAGTTTGCATGTTCTCCCCGTACATGTTTTCTCCGGGTACTCCGGTTTCCTCCCACATTCCAAAACAAAACATGCTAGGTTAATTAGCCACTCCAAATTGTCCATACGTATGAATGTGAGTGTGAATGGTTGTTTGTCTATATGTGCCCTGTGATTGGCTGGCCACCAGTCCAGGGTGTGCCTGATACATGTTTGTATCAGGTGCACCTTTTGGGTGTTAAGTTGCTATGTGATGAATTTAGTGCTGTTGGTAGTGACGACATCATAACTGTCACTGTACACTGGTATATTTGCACATTTACACATTTGGCACCGAGACCTCACAGCTAGGGGACCCGAGTTCAATTCCACCCTCGGCTATCTCTGTGTGGAGTTTGCATGTTCTCCCCGTGGGTTTTCTCCGGGTACTCCGGTTTCCTCCCACATTCCAAAAACATGCTAGGTTAATTAGCCACTCCAAATTGTCCATAGGTATGAATGTGAGTGTGAATGGTTGTTTGTCTATATGTGCCCTGTGATTGGCCGGCCACCAGTCCAGGGTGTACCCCGCCTCTCGCCCGAAGACAGCTGGGATAGGCTCCAGCTGTGGAGCTGTTATGTTATTCTCTTTATGCATTAAAATGTAAAACAGGTCGGACGCTAACACAAGAGGAGGGTTAAATGACCCCCCCCCTGGGGGCTCACCTGTAGTGTCGGGTGTCCCTGATGGTGCGCTCGCCCCCCAGCCGGTCGCTCTCCAGCAGATTGAAGGCGTGCTCCCTGTACGGGTCGTCTCCTGGCTTCAGCTGCTTCGCCGCCAAGTAGGACCGCTCATCGAAGGCGCCCAGCAGCTGCCCCGCCAGATCCCCCCGCGGGGGCTGGCTCACCTGACGACCGCAGGGTAAAATAATAAAATATAAATAAATTGGCCACTGAGCTCATGAAAATGCATGAAAAGCTAAGCGGAGTCGAATGGCTTGAACCTCGGTGATCCGTCATCAGGACCGCACCCCCGACCCCCACCCCCAAGCTCATCCAGGACGTTTCTCTCCGAGGATACTAAGACACAGAGAAGAGCAGCCGCTTCAATGTTGGCCGACTCCTCTGAATTAAACATGAAGCGCGTCTGCCGCCTCTTTCAAGTCGAGTTAAAAGACTCGACGAGTCACACTGGAATCGAACGTGGCTGGAGATGTCTGCGTGACGTGACGGAGACAAAATCCTCCTTCATCGCGGTTAACTCTACATCCCAACCTAGTGAGTCCATTTCATTCATTAATGGAATACTTTCATAGTTACTACACAGAAAGCCTGTTTATCCTTCTGGGTAAACATTAGAGACCTCTAGACATTATATAACACCCCTATAGTCACCTTTACACATACATTTAGCAGACATAATATCTGAAAATAAGCCATTTAAAAAATATCCATACATCCATTAATTTTCCTCCGCTTATCCGGGTCCGGGTCGTGAGGGCAGCAGTCTCAGTTGGGAAGCCCAGACTTCCGGGTCCCCGGCCACCTCCTCCACTTCCACTGGGAGAACACCAAGGCGTGTCCTAGGTCTGCCTTTTTAGGGGCCTTTTTTCTGCTGGGAAACCAGACCACCCACCCTTGACCGCCACCCAACACACAATGCACCAGACCCTTATGCTTGCCCCCGTAGGTGGTGGGTCTACGAGGGGCATTTAAGAAGACTTAAGAAGACTCATACCAGTATCTGTTGCTGTAAACGTGTTAGCTAATGCTAACTGCACCCACATAGCTATTTTGAGTGACATCAGAAACTGTTACATTTGTTCACTTCCTGCTTTCCAAAACCTTACACTGTATTATGGAAAGCAGGAAGTGAACAAATGTAACCGTTTTAAAGACGTGATTAATCCAGTTCAGTCTATAGTTTACTCAAAATTAATCGCAATTAATCACATATCCACAATTGAAAAATGATGTTGAAAAAGCCTGCTTTCCAAAACCTTAAACTGTATTATGGAAAGCAGGAAGTGAACAAATGTAACCATTTTAAAGATGTGATTAATCCAGTTCTGTCTATATTTGACTCAAAATTAATCGCAATTAATCACAGATCCACAATTGAAAAATTATGTTGAAAAGTCCTGCTTTCCAAAAACTTAAACTGTATTATGGAAAGCAGGAAGTGAACAAATGTAACCGTTTTAAAGACGTGATTAATCCAGTTCAGTCTATAGTTGACTCAAAATTAATCGCAATTAATCACAGATCCACAATTGAAAAATGATGTTGAAAAATCCTGCTTTCCAAAACCTTAAACTGTATTATGGAAAGCAGGAAGTGAACAAATGTAACAGTTACTGATTGTAAAAGTACCAGATGGAGGGGTAGGATTTAATAAGCTTTGCTTCTTCCTACTCCTTTTGGACATGTGGAACTGGGAACTGATTATGAAAAAAAAACGCATTTATTAAAAACAGAAAAATATATATATATTTTTCAGTGCTTTGGTTCCGATTTTCTACAATAAAAGTTCTGATAAAATGACCAAAGCATTATTAGAGCCCTGTAGACATGACAAAACACGACTATAGTCACATTTATACTCTTTTTATTTACAACATATTGCGCAACTGCAGGGTCTTGAGACACATGCTAACTCGCAAACTAGAGAGCTAGCGACCTAAACGGTAGCCTTCAAGTTATTTCCTTTAAACTTAAAAAGCCAAAAACTTACCACTTCCACACGGATAGGGAGGATAACTATTAACAGTTATTTAACCTTTAACATGAACATGAATCAAACGTAATAATTTGTTCTGGGTACATGATACCATACAGCATCCATATCAAAAACTTACCACTTCCACAAGGATAGGGAGGATAACTATTAACAGTTATTTAACCTTTAACATGAACATGAATCAAACGTAATAATTTTTTCTGGGTACATGATACCATACAGCATCCATATCAAACTTTCATATCAAGGCGGGGGCCTCAAACTAGTGTCCTGCGGGCCACATTTGGCCCGCGGGCCGCATTTTTGAGACCCTTGGTCTAAATCATCTTTCACGTATTGTTGCTAAACACGAGGCGTCTATGGGACCTTTAGGCTTTTGGAATCACAATGATGGCAGACCACATAAAGCTTAAATGTAAACAAACCAGAAAATGTTCAACAAGCCGACTCGGTCGACTGGTGGGCCTTGTCGTGAAGCCAAAGCTGAGCGTGGAGACGACCGAGACACACGCGTGTGCTTTATAAGACACATGGCACCAACATAGACATGTCCTGGTCTCCATGTCAGTGTGGGCGAACACGTAGCGCCATATCTATCGGCGTTTGTGTGAGGCCGCCACAGATAAATGCCACACTGTCAATGACTGTCTCTTTAAAACGCCATCCGACCTCTACGGGACTCCACAGGGAGGTGTTTGGGCTTTCTGTGGTTGTTCTCAGTTTGGTGACAACAAAGGTGAAGGACCTCCGAGAGCAAAGAGCGGCGCTTTGTTACATCATCAGGTCTACACGGTGATGAAGGATCAAAGGAGAACATTGACCTGTAGGATTTGGAGGAGGCGGCTTTCGTCCTTGCATCACTGTTATGCATGTCAAGGTGCGTTCACTGACACCTGATGAAACACAACAGCCATGCATGGTGCTGCAACTTACACTAATATTAGCTAGCAAAAGCACTGCAACGCAACACCCCCCCCCCCCTCTCTACTGGAGGGGGGGGGGGGTGTGTTCAATGTTTTTTCGCACAGGACTTACGGAAAGCCTCTTACAGGTACTTGCTGGGAGGCGGGGAGGAGGCGGGGAGGAGCCGGGCTCCCATGCAGGGGAGAGCTCGTCTGGAGCCGCAAGGTGGAATGCGCTAAAAGCGCACCCCGGCATCCAGCTGTGAGCCCTCGTCATCATCATCATGACCACCACGCAAACGCATCAACATGCAGCACACACACCCCCAACCGCCCCGGCCCCGGCCCCGGCCCCGGCCGCCCCTCACTCACTATAAGCGGGAGTGTCCTGTCGTCCCGGTGGATCTCCAGCCGCCCGGGCACCGCCTTCAGCCCGCCGTGGCCCCTGCTGCTGCCGCCGCTGCTCCCGCCGCGGCTCTCCGAGGACGAGGGCGACGACGCCGGAGGCTTGCTGTCCTGCCACAGGTAATAGAAGGTGCCCAGGATCCAGGCAACAGTCAGGATCGCGATGGCGTTGGCCCGAATCCTGCGCATGGTGAGCCCATACGGAGGGGCCCCGGAGGCGAGCCCGTTTGGTGCTGCGGAAGGTGCGGCGCGTCCTGCTCCTCCTCCTGCTCCTCCTCGCTCCGAGGCGATGAGCAAAGCCGCCTTGGCGAAAGGCGAGAAAAGCCTCAATGGGTCCGCGGTGAAGAGACGCTGCCTCCCCTGCCTGGATGCATGGATGGAGCTCTGGGTGGAGGCTGCGCGGTCCTAGCGCCGACGGGTTCTCTCTGCTGGACGGAAGCCACCACAGAAGACTCCTCAATCCGCTTTAGACACGAATAAAATTGCATTATGATGCCAAAAGTATACTGCTTGTCTGCTGAGGTGCCTTTGAGCACCGCGTGCTGGTGCGACAAATACTAAGACGTGATTAATCCAATTCGGTCCATAGTTGACTCAAAATTAATCACAATTAATCACACATCCACAATTGAAAAATGATGTTGAAAATCCTGGTGACTAATTAGCTGGTTCGATTAACTGGTTGCTGGTTCGATTCCCGTCCAAATCCAACTCTGCACCAGACTAGAAAGGAAACAGAAAAACAGAAGAGATGCTGAGCGTCTCCTTGGCGGCCGGGGAGCTCCGCCTCACACCCAGCCTGCCATCAAGAGGTCAAGGGGGGCCGAAGGGGGGTCGCAGCCACATCTGTCCACGGGCTGGGCCCAGTTGGTCCTCGTTGCTGATGTCCCTGTTGTCTCACGGCAAAGACGGCGAGGCCCCGCAGCTGCGGAGCGCGTCAAGAAGACAATAAAAGATGCGGCCGGGAGATTAGTGGGTGCACGCAGAGCCGCTGGTGAGAGCCAGGCTGCGGTTAGCGTGGAGGTTAGCGTGGAGGTTAGCGTGGAGGTCAGCGCCGTCCATCATCGGGCCAGAGAGGAAGACGTCCTCATTCCCTCCTCGGGCTGGAATGCGTTCTTAAAGACAGTGTCAGAAATTACACAGCAAACTAAACTAAATGTAGACACAGAGGAGCTCTTTACCGTTATTGACTTGTTGCTAGGCAGGATATGTTCAACCAGAAAGGAATTCATGACAGAAAAAAAAATCATAATGCAGTACCGATGTTTCACTATGTTTTCACTTTCAAGAGAAGCACAATGAGCATCTTTTATTTTACTTTTACTACGATACACTCTTCTGTGTGTACGCTAGCGGCCCCGCCTCCACCCAAGAGACAAACAGACCAAATAATGGAAAAAACGCACCAAGGTGTTGAAAGCAAACGCCCAGAGTGAACCCTCTTCCTGCCCGTTTGGAGGCCAGAGACCAGGATAAGATAAAGATATTGGGACGCACCCCAATGGCTAGAAATAAAAAGTATGTAAGAATTCTTTTTGGCTCAAACCACAAAAATATTTGTGTTTTTTTTTTCATTTAAAATACAAGTTTTAAACCTACATGTGGAGACATTTTTATTCTTTTGATCTGAAACACCTTTTTTTATTTTTTACAAACCAAAACTGCATATGGAGAGCTCTAATTTGGGATTTTTTTTTCAAGAAATATCTTGTGTTTTTTTTTTAATACAAAAAAACGATTCATTAAAATGTTATTAAAATAATTACAATAAAAATAATTAACTAATAATTAAAATTAATTAAAAACATAAAAAAACATTTTACATTAAAATTCTTTTAAATCTGACAGCATCATCAGCGGATTAAAAAAAATTCTTTTTATTTGACACAAAAAATATTTCTGATTTAAAAAAATGTAAAGATTCAAACCAGTATATCCAATTTCTTTTTATCTGAACCACAATTTAAAAAAAACAGTTTTTCCTTCTTATCTGAAACAAAGAAAATATATTTTTTAACAATATATTTTTTTTTTTATCTAAAATTTTGGGTGGATTTTTAAAAAATTGTATATGAACAATTTTAATTCACATAATTATCTGTAAATAAATAAATTAAAAAACAATAAATAATATAATAATAATATATAATATAATAAATAATTATAATATAATAAATAAATAAAAAATAAAAAACCAAAACTGGATATGGAGAGCTCTAATTTGGGATTTTTTTTTCAAGAAATATCTTGTTTTTTTGTTTTTATTAATACAAAAACGATTCATCAAAATGTTATTAAAATAATTAATAATTAATTAATAATAAAAATAATTAACTAATAATAAAAATTAATTAAAAACCTAAAAAAAAAATAAAACCATTTACATCAAATTTTCGGATGTATTCTTTTAAATCTGACACACACAATATAACATTATATAAAAATAACATTAAAAATATAAATAATATAGAATCAGTATATCCACATTATTATGGTTATGATTATATTACTATGATGATTATTTCAAACAAAGAAAAACATAAATGTCTTGATACTTTTACTGTTTTTGATACTTTTGATGCTTTTACTGAAAAAGAGCATCATCTGGGGATTAAAAACATTTCTTCTTATTTGACACAAAAAATATTTCTGATTCAAACCAGTATGTCCAATTTGGGGGCGGGGGGGGGCATTTTTTTCTTTTTATCTGAACCCCAATTTTAAAAAAAACAGTTTTTCCTTCTTATCTGAAACAAAGAAAATATATTTTTTAGCAAAATTTTTTTTTTTAATCTAAAATTTTAGGTGGATTTAAAAAAATTGTATATGAACAATTTTAATTAACATAATTATTTGTTTTTTTAAATAAAAAACAAATAATAAATAAATAAATAAAACAATAAATAATATAATAATAATATATAATATAATAAATAATAATAATAATAAAATAAATAAATAGTAATAATAAAAAACAACAATTTACACGTTTTCATACCCAAATGGACAAATAAAATATTTCCGGGCGTGGCTCGCTATGCTGCATGTTGTTGTGAAAACTAATAAAACAGCATTTATTTACACTTTTCATGGCATTTTTAAAATGTGAAATAGACCCAAGTGTGTTACACTCAAATGTGTCATATACTCTATGTGTGTATTTAACATGGCAGTGCTAAATGCCTGCAGTGATTCTCAGTGGAACCAAAAGGCTGGCGACATCCGGGGTGGGAGGATCTGTGCACACACACGCACACACACACACGCACACACACACACACACACACAGATGGAATTCCTGCATGATAACAGTGGAAAGTCAACCAATTGCCTTTCAGCTTTGCATTTTACAAGTTCAGTCTTGTGTGTGTGTATGTGCATGTGTGTGTGATGCAAACAGAGTCGTCCAAGATATTATAACTTTTTATTCTTGTTAAATTATGTATTTATTGTCATTCATTCACGTGTTTTTTCACGTTCATTCAATTTTTTTATGGAAGATTTTTAACTTTTTTTTAAACTTTAAAAAAAAATGGCTGGCTGAAAATGGCCCCTGCGCCACACTTTGAACACCCCCGAGCTAAGCAATCTTATATTGAAAAGTGACATTTGCTTCAACTTTCTTTAACTTTATTCTCATAATATTATAACTTTTTATTCTTGTTAAATTATGTATTTATTCTCATTCATTTACGTGTTTTTTCACATTAATTTCTTTTTTTTTATGGAAGATTTGTAACTTTTTTCAAACTTTTTTTAAAAAAATGAGCTGAAGCTGCAAATGGCCCCGGCGCCACACTTTGAACACCCCCGAGCTAAGCAATCTTACATTGAAAAGTGACATTTTCTTGAAATTTCTTTAACTTTATTCTCATAATATTATAACTTTTTATTCTTGTTAAATTATGTATTTATTCTCATTCATTTACGTGTTTTTTCACGTTAATTTCATTTTTTTATGGAAGATTTTTAACTTTTTTTTTACTTTAAAAAAAAAAGCTGCAGGCTGAAAATGGCCCCTGCGCCACACTTTGAACACCCCCCGAGCTAAGTAATCTTACATTGAAAAGTGACATTTGCTTGAACTTTCTTCTCATATTATAACTTTTTATTCTTGTTAAATTATGTATTTAATTCTCATTCATTTATGTGTTTTTTCATGTTAATTTAATTTTTTATGGAAGATTTTTAACTTTTTTTTTTAAAAAAAGAGCTGCAGGCTGAAAATGGCCCCTGCGCCACACTTTGAACACCCCCGAGCTAAGCAATCTTACATTGAAAAGTGACATTTTCTTGAACTTTAATTTTATTCTCATAATATTATAATTTTTAATTTTTATTAAATTATGTATTTATTCTCATTAATTTACATGTTTTTTCACGTTAATTTCTTTTTTTTTATGGAAGATTGTTAACTTTTCTGGAAATTAAAAAATAAAATGAAATAACTTTTTTGAAAAAAAATGGGACTTTTTGCTGGAAAATGTGACTTTTTTTCTAAAAATATTTACTACTTTTTGGGGGGAATGTATGATTTTTATTGTGTAAAATATACAAGTTTATTCATGACTATTTCTGTATGATTTCTGAGATGATGAAATGGTTGTGATCCAGTATGGTTTTACCACGTGTGGTAATTATTGTAGCTTTGTAGACAAGTCTTTAGCCGTCAGGGCAGTAGAGTGTTAGCTCACCTGTGATGTGTCTGAGCAAGCATTGGAACACATGCCGCCCTAAAGACAGCTCTGCTTCAAACATCAGCATACTATTGTCATCATGCAGTGTGTGTGTGTGTGTGTGTGTGTGTGTGTGTGTGTGTGTGTGTGTGTACACACCTTCTTTCAAGTAGGCACCAGACTTTCCTTAATCGGTCATGTGGTTTGCTTCTTTCCTACTTACGTCGTTCTCCGGGAACAAAGCGTCATGTGCTTTTCCTCACACGCCAGACGGGTGGAGCTGCAGGAAGGTGCGGATATCTTGGTTATGGGAAAGGGGGGGGGGGCAAGTCAATCAAATGATGTTTAAGAATGAGTGACAGGCTGTGCTGACGCATCTCAAGGAGAAATGAAAACATAACATAACATAAACATACATAACTCTTAAACCCCGCCACCACTTCCTGTCAGCTCATCAGACATTTATAGCAACACAAACGAGTCTTATTTAGGTCTGCTATACCTGGTAATAGCAGTGCAAAGGTGAATATAGGGATGCTATTTCATGTCTAGAGAGCTCTAATAATCTTCAAAACTGCATTTAGGTCTACTATATCTGGTAATAGCAGTGCAAAGGTGAATATAGGGGTGTTATTTCATGTCTAGAGAGCTCTAATAATGTTCAAAACTGCATTTAGGTCTACTATATCTGGTAATAGCAGTACAAAACTGAATATAGGGGTGTTATTTCATGTCTAGAGAGCTCTAATAATGTTCTAAACTGCATTTAGGTCTACTATATCTGGTAATAGCAGTGCAAAGGTGAATATAGGGGTGTTATTTCATGTCTAGAGAGCTCTAATAATCTTCAAAACTGCATTTAGGTCTACTATATCTGGTAATAGCAGTGCAAAGGTGAACTATAGGGGTGTTATTTCATGTCTGGAGAGCTCTAATAATGTTCAAAACTGCATTTAGGTCTACTATATCTGGTGCAAAGGTGAATATAGGGGTGTTATTTCATGTCTGGAGAGCTCTAATAATGTTCAAAACTGCATTTAGGTTTACTATATCTGGTAATAGCAGTACAAAACTGAATATAGGGGTGTTATTTCATGTCTGGAGAGCTCTAATAATGTTCAAAACTGCATTTAGGTCTACTATATCTGGTAATAGCAGTACAAAACTGAATATAGGGGTGTTATTTCATGTCTGGAGAGCTCTAATAATGTTCAAAACTGCATTTAGGTCTACTATATCTGGTAATAGCAGTGCAAAGGTGAATATAGGGATGCTATTTCATGTCTAGAAAGCTCTAATAATGTTCAAAACTGCATTTAGGTCTACTATATCTGGTAATAGCAGTGCAAAGGTGAATATAGGGATGCTATTTCATGTCTAGAAAGCTCTAATAATGTTCAAAACTGCATTTAGGTCTACTATATCTGGTAATAGCAGTGCAAAGGTGAATATAGGGATGCTATTTCATGTCTAGAAAGCTCTAATAATGTTCAAAACTGCATTTAGGTCTACTATATCTGGTGCAAAGGTGAATATAGGGGTGTTATTTCATGTCTGGAGAGCTCTAATAATGTCAAAACTGCATTTAGGTCTACTATACCTGGTAATAGCAGTGCAAAGGTGAATATAGGGATGCTATTTCATGTCTAGAGAGCTCTAATAATGTTCAAAACTGCATTTAGGTCTACTATATCTGGTAATAGCAGTGCAAAGGTGACTATAGGGGTGTTATTTCATGTCTAGAGAGCTCTAATGTTCAAAACTGCATTTAGGTCTACTATATCTGGTGCAAAGGTGAATATAGGGGTGTTATTTCATGTCTGGAGAGCTCTAATAATGTTCAAAACTGCATTTAGGTCTACTATATCTGGTGCAAAGGTGAATATAGGGGTGTTATTTCATGTCTGGAGAGCTCTAATAATGTCAAAACTGCATTTAGGTCTACTATACCTGGTAATAGCAGTGCAAAGGTGAATATAGGGATGCTATTTCATGTCTAGAGAGCTCTAATAATGTTCAAAACTGCATTTAGGTGTACTATATCCGGTAATAGTAGTGCAAAGGTGAATATAGGTGTGTTATTTCATGTCTAGAGAGCTGTAATAATGTTCGAAACTGCATTTAGGTCTACTATATCTGGTAATAGCAGTGCAAAGGTGAATATAGGGGTGTTATTTCATGTCTGGAGAGCTCTAATGTTCAAAACTGCATTTAGGTCTACTATATCTGGTAATAGCAGTGCAAAGGTGAATATAGGGGTGTTATCTCATGTGTAGAGAGCTCTAATAATGTTCAAAACTGCATTTATAAGGTCATTATCGCAGCCATGAAGTACAAGGGATTACTGTACTTCGAAAAATCACTTTTGCATAATAGTGGACCTTTAAATAAAGCACCAATCCAACCCACCTAGAACATGAGCTGGTGGTGAAGTGACAAAGATGAATCATGTGGTGGTTTCTAGCATACGTGGAAAGTGTCTGCTCACACACACACACACACACACACACACACACACCATCGATCCTGGAAGTCATCCGCACAGTGGAAAGCAGGAGGAGGTTTCAGCAACATCCAAATCCTTCGTCACATCATCACTTCTGGCCACAAAGCCTGAGAAGGTCTGCCGGCGAAGCTGGTACCGTCCTGTTTTCCATGAAGGCACGGGCGCACCTTTCCAACACGGCGGCATTCCAGTCGCCTCAGGAGAATAGCATGACGACAATCTGGACAAACGGACGAGGACAGGGGGCAGACGGCAGGCGACGTCATGGGGGCCGCGTTGTTGCCTGGCAGGCGGGTGTTGTTGTGTTGGTCCCGCTGGCCCGGGTCTCCAACAGGGGAGTGTTTGACCCTTCTGACACCAGAAGCCTAAATGTGCTGACTCACTGGAACGGCAGGCTCACCACAATTAGGTGCTTCATTATTATCCATAGACATGAAAAATGCATTTGTCTACTTTATATACTTTATATCTTCATATTTGAAAGCAGAAATATTTTTTTTTGTTCATGAAAGAAAAAAAAAAAATTTTTTATAATAAAAAATTACATTTGGAAAGAGCAAACTTTTGATATCAGCAATTTTTGATTTTTTTTCTTTGTATCTCAAAGACAAATCTTTTTATTTTATTTTATTCATTATAAAACTAAAATATGAATAAATATTTGGTGCATCATGTCCATTCTTTTTTCTTTTGATTTCAACCACAAAGAGAAATGCTTTGAAAATCCAAAGAAAAAAAAGTTGAAAAAAATAAATTTGTTCTCTTATCTGAAACAAAAAGTTCTTTTTTTTTTTAATAATAAAAACATGGGGATATCTACAATTTTGATCGACTTTTTAAAAAATTTTAACAAAAAAAATGTAACAAAAAATTTCAGACGTTTAAAAAATTTTAACAAAAAAAATGTAACAAAAAATTTCAGACGGGGACAAAAATAACAAAATATATATATTTTTCCTTATCACCCCCTTTTTTTTTAAACAATAAAAATGGAGGGATTAAAAAAAAGGGGTGTCTCCCCTCAAAATACATCTATTTTTTAAAAAAACCTTGGAGGAAAAAAAACATAAATTAAAAAATAATTTTTTACCTGAAAGAGACAACAATTGGAGGATAAAATCATCTTAGCATGTTTAAGGCGATTAAATCTCATTAAAGTGACTTTAAATAAATGATGACCTTTTAATGAATAATGTATAGAAATTTAAAAAGTACACATAGGTTATGATAAATATCATAGAGAGGTTTTGCCATGTATCCAATTTTGAGACTTTTAAAAAAATTTGAACCACAAAAAAATAGTTACAAAAAATTTAGGACGGGGAAAAAAGATCCCTTCTGATCCCCTTTTTTTTTTTTAACAATAAAAATTGAGGGATTAAAAAAGGGGTGTCTCCCCTCAAAAAACAATTTTTTTTAAAAACCTTGGAGGAAGAAAACATTGATTTTTTTGTCTTTTCATCTGAAAAAGACAACAATTGGTGGATAAAATCCTCTTAGCTCGTTTAGGGGGATTAAATCTCATTTCATTAAAGTGACTTTAAACACATGATGACCTTTTAATGAATAATGTATAGAAATTTAAAAAGTACACATAGGTTATGATAAATATGATAGAGAGGTTTTGCCATGTATCCAATTTTGAGACTTTTAAAAAAATTTGAACCACAAAAAAATTTTTTTACAAAAAATTTCGTACGGGAACAAAAAAAAACAAATTTTTTTGTCCCTTCTCATCTCTTTTTTTTTAACAATAAAAATTGAGGGATTAAAAAAGGGGTGTCTCCAACCCAAAAAATATCTATTTTGAAATTTTTTCTATTTTTTCTATTTTCTGTCATGTAAACACGTTGGCAGCCGCAGGGAAAAGATGAAAAATCTGAACCACAAAAAAATTGTTACAAAAAATTTCGGACAGGAACAAAAATAACAAAAAAAATTTTTTCCTTCAAAAAAAAAAAGGGGTGTCTCCCCTCAAAAAACAATTTTTTTTAAAAACCTTGGAGGAAGAAAACATTGATTTTTTTGTCTTTTCATCTGAAAAAGACAACAATTGGGGGATAAAATCATCTTAGCTCGTTTAGGGGGATTAAATCTCATTTCATTAAAATAAATGATGACCTTTTAATGAATAATGTATAGAAATTTAAAAAGTACACATAGGTTATGATAAATATGATAGAGAGGTTTTGCCATGTATCCAATTTTGAGACTTAAAAAAAATACATCTGAACCACAAAAAAAAATGTTTACAAAAAATTTCGTACGGGAACAAAAAACAATTTTTTTTTCCCCTTCTCATCTCTTTTTTTTTTAACAATAAAAATTGAGGGATTAAAAAAGGGGTGTCTCCAACCCAAAAAATATCTATTTTGAAATTTTTTCTATTTTTTCTATTTTCTGTCATGTAAACACGTTGGCAGCCGCAGGGAAAAGATGCCGGACAGGAAATGCATGCAAACAATCCATGTGCATGAATAAAAGACTGATTTCATTTCTGTTTTTTTTAATTATTGAGTTAGCAAGATAACAGTCAAACTTTGTGGCATCACACACACACACACACACACACACACGCAGGGCGGCGTGCAGTTGAAGAAGGAGACTGCATGTAACAGCACAGACTTGGTGACTGTTTTTAAACGAGGGAGTCGTACTAAAATGCATCCAACCCGGTACCGCACCAATGAATAAATAAACGTTGTTCCGTTGGCATCGAAATTTCATGGAGCAAAACATGAAACAGAAACGTTAGCGGGAGCTACAGTGAAACACAAACATCTCTCTCGCAATCCCAAGAGTCACAAAAGGCGTCCTCTCGTCCCGCTACGGCGCCACCTGTTGGTGCAATGGCGTCCAGTTTTTCCATTCACAATGCAGTTTGGGAGGCGCCGTGCTTTCCTCTCGTTCCCAGGCTACAAAACGTCCGCTAAAAAAAGGCACGCGGCATTCTCAAAGCGCTCGTGTCCATGATCCACGGGTGTCCACTCGCCAGTCAGTGAAAGAGGGGCTTCCCAGGGGCGGACGGACGTCACTCGGTGGGACACGTGCTGCGATCTTTGCAGCAGAAGTAATGCACCACAACGCCGTTGGGATATCGGGCAAACGCACTGCGAAACAAAGCCAGCTGCTTCTCAGACTTCTGCTACGACTGCCAAGGTTTTCATTTCAACGGTTCTGGTTCCGATTCAGATTGCCCGTTTACATTACGGCTTAATTCTTTAAATTATTTGACCGGGATGCTTGAAGTTGCCGTGGTTTGGACTTTTTATTCAACCTCATTTTTTTTCCCAAAAATGACAACTTTATTTTATTTTTTTATAATAATATTGCAACTAATTATGATTTTATTCCCATTGCATTTATGAATTTATTTACCTAGTTTATTTGTTTGGTTTGTTTACAAACTTATAAAAAATGTCTCTTAAATATCTCCGTGTTTTTCTTGTAAAATAAAAAATTTTAATACTTTATTTTTTATTTTTCATATTAATAATTGCATTTTTTTTTTAACGGTTCTGGTTCCGATTCAGATTGCCCGTTTCCATTACGGCCCCTAGCGCTTAATTCTTTAAATTCTTTGACCGGGATGCTTGAAGTTGCCGTGGTTTGGACTTTTTAATTCAACCTCATTTTTTTTCCCAAAAATGACAACTTGATTTTATTTTTTTCTAATAATATTGCAACTAATTATGATTTTATTCCCATTGCATTTACGACTTTATTTACCTAGTTTATTTGTTTGGTTTGTTTACAAACTTATAAAAAATGTCTCTTAAATATCTCAGTGTTTTTCTTGTAAAATAAAAAAAATTAATACTTTTTTTATTTTTTACATTAATAATTGCATTTTTTTTTTTTTTACGGTTCTGGTTCCGATTCAGATTGCCCGTTTCCATTACGGCCCCTAGCGCTTAATTCTTTAAATTCTTTGACCGGGATGCTTGAAGTTGCCGTGGTTTGGACTTTTTATTCAACCTCATTTTTTTTCCCAAAAATGACAACTTTATTTTATTTTTTTCTAATAATATTGCAACTAATTATGATTTTATTCCCATTGCATTTACGAATTTATTTACCTAGTTTATTTGTTTGGTTTGTTTACAAACTTATAAAAAATGTCTCTTAAATATCTCAGTGTTTTTCTTGTAAAATAAAAAAATTTTAATACTTTTTTTATTTTTTATTTTTTATATTAATAAATGCATTTTTTTTTTTTAATGGTTCTGATTCCGATTCAGATTGCCGTTTACATTACGGCCCCTAGCGCTTAATTCTTTAAATTCTTTGACCGGGATGCTTGAAGTTGCCGTGGTCTGGACTTTTTATTCAACCTCATTTTTTTCCCAAAAATGACAACTTGATTTTATTTTTTTCTAATAATATTGCAACTAATTATGATTTTATTCCCATTGCATTTACGACTTTATTTACCTAGTTTATTTGTTTGGTTTGTTTACAAACTTATAAAAAATGTCTCTTAAATATCTCAGTGTTTTTCTTGTAAAATAAAAAAAATTTATACTTTTTTTATTTTTTATTTTTTACATTAATAATTGCATTTTTTTTTTTTTACGGTTCTGGTTCCGATTCAGATTGCCCGTTTCCATTACGGCCCCTAGCGCTTAATTCTTTAAATTCTTTGACCGGGATGCTTGAAGTTGCCGTGGTTTGGACTTTTTATTCAACCTCATTTTTTTTCCCAAAAATGACAACTTGATTTTATTTTTTTCTAATAATATTGCAACTAATTATGATTTTATTCCCATTGCATTTACAAATTTATTTACCTAGTTTATTTGTTTGGTTTGTTTACAAACTTATAAAAATATCTCAATGTTTTTCTTGTAAAATACATTTTTTTAATACTTTTTTTTTTTTTCTGGGAAAATGAATGCTGATATTTCCCTTTTTTCTGCAGGCAACATTTTGGACACCCCCCTTAAAATGAAACATTTCCCCATGTCATTTTTTTGGTGGCTGTTTGGACACAACGGAACAAAATGTGGCATTTTAGTGGCATTTTTCAGCTGGGAAATCTCATGTTTAGATGGTATTCCTACACACCAGCAACCTGAAAAGAGACACAAGGTTTACCTGTTCCCGATTTTCTTCTTGCACACTCTGCACGTCTTCTCCTCCGTGATGACACATTTGACCTGCTGGTGGAAGATGCGTTCCTCCTGCACCTGAGACGCCACAATGTGTCCATTATGTACTACGTATAACGGGCCGTGTTGTGTCAGGACTCGGTAGACTACGATGACCCACTCACCCTCAGGAACTCGGCCTGCAGAAGACTCTTCAGCACCTGGTTGCAGCGTTTCCTCTGAGCCTTCTCCTCCAGGACGCTCTCCAGGAAGACTCGGATCTCCTTGATCTGAGTGTTGGCTGGCAGCAGGTTGATGGCCTGCAGGGTTGGAAAACAAAAGTTACATTCGTATGTCCCAAACCCCCCCAGCTTGTTTTTATACAGCTTTAGCATATTCATTCATTCATTCAGGGTCGCGGGGGAGGGGCGGGGTCCACCCCAGGCTGGTGGCCAGCCAATCACAGGGCACATATAGACAAACAATTAACCTAGCATGTTTTTGGAATGTGGGAGGAAACCCACGCATGCACGGGGAGACCACACAGAGATGGCCGAGAGTGGAATTGAACCCTGGTCTCCTAGCTGTGAGGCCTGCGCGCTAACCACTAACCACGTGCCGCTCATTAGCATATTCATATTCATTCATTCATTCATTTTCTACCGCTAGTGGTTAGCACGCAGACCTCACAGCTAGGAGACCAGGGTTCAATTCCACCCTCGGCCATCTCTGTGTGGAGTTTGCATGTTCTCCCCGTGCATGTGTGGGTTTTCTCCGGGTACTCCGGTTTCCTCCCACATTCCAAATTATTCACTCCAAATTGTCCATAGGTATGAATGTGAGTGTGAATGGTTGTTTGTCTGTATGTGCCCTGTGATTGGCTGGCCACCAGTCCAGGGTGGACTCCGCCTCTCGCCCCAAGACAGCTGGGATAGGCTCCAGCATCCCCCGCGACCCTTGTGAGGAAAAGCGGTAGAAAATGAATGAATGAAAGAATATAACCTTTGTATACGCTTCATTCCGAAAGAATAGTGCCAATCCCAATGAATATATAATGGGATTAACAGGGGTGGAATATTCCTTTCCCCAATCCGATTGAGGTATCTTGTACGGAAAGTCGTCAGGGTGCGTTTTTCTTCTTCTGTTGTTTATTGGCGGTTGGCAAGCAGCTTCGGTGTGCATTAGCGCCATCTATGGAACAGAATCTAAACCCTTCTATACGCCATTCATAAGTCCATAAGTCAAAAGAAAATATATATCTATATAAAACATGTACCCAGTTGAATTATAAAATATTAGCAAGATTGAATTTGATCTTTTCCTGATTAAATTTATCATATTGCATGCTCAGATATGACGTAACACGCAGATCCAGACGTTCTTCACTTTTAAAAATGGAGGCCAGCAATCGGCACTGGACTAAGCAAAGTTTGTTTTTGATTCAAACTAAATTCCAAGACTGGACAAACGAAAAACTGGCAATACGGAATTATTCCAACAAGTGGAAGAACAACAAGGGAAGTCGGTATCACGTGATGTTGGTGTTTACGTTTTACTGGGCATGCCCTATTGACTATTCTGGTTGATTTTCACGGCGCATGTAGACAAGAGATTGGAATATTCCTTTCCATGGATACCATTGTTTCCGGAAAAGTCATTCGGAAAAAGAAAAACTCGTCATGTAAACATGGCTACTGTGGAGTGTCTGTGGTGTAAAGACTAGCATAGCAATGTAATATCGGTCCTGTATATTTTCCTGTCTCGTAATTAAAAAAATAATAATAATTCCACTGCATTATATATGTACCAAGCGTTCCCCTGTGCCGTGGTACCTTAGTGGTGTTGAGCTTGCTGTGGTGCAGCTCCAGGACCTGCAGGGCAGCCTGGAGGTTGGCCTGCGGCTCCGTCAGCTCCATCTTGATGGGCCCCAGGCAGTGGACGTCCGGGGGAGACAGGTACATCCGCAGCAGAGACAGATAAACCTGCATGGGTGGGGGTGGGAACAACTGGATCCTTAGTGGCGCTTTTTTGTTGGTTACGCAACATTAGGTACTCCTCAACTCCTCAATCCTGCATTTAGGTCTACTATATCCGGTAATAGTAGTGCAAAGGTGAATATAGGGGTGTTATTTCATGTCTAGAGAGCTCTAATAATGTTCAAAATTGCATTTAGGTCTACTATATCTGGTGCAAAGGTGAATATAGGGGTGTTATTTCATGTCTAAAGAGCTCTAATAATGTTCAAAACTGCATTTAGGTCTACTATATCTGGTAATAGCAGTACAAAACTGAATATAGGGGTGTTATTTCATGTCTGGAGAGCTCTAATAATGTTCTAAACTGCATTTAGGTCTACTATATCTGGTAATAGCAGTGCAAAGGTGAATATAGGGGTGTTATTTCATGTCTAGAGAGCTCTAATAATCTTCAAAACTGCATTTAGGTCTACTATATCTGGTAATAGCAGTGCAAAGGTGAATATAGGGGTGTTATTTCATGTCTAGAGAGCTCTAATAATGTTCAAAATTGCATTTAGGTCTACTATATCTGGTGCAAAGGTGAATATAGGGGTGTTATTTCATGTCTGGAGAGCTCTAATGTTCAAAACTGCATTTAGGTCTACTATATCTGGTAATAGCCGTGCAAAGGTGAATATAGGGGTGTTATTTCATGACCAAAAAAGGTCAGTAAGGATAATTCATAATGCCGCCTACAGAGAACATACTGTCTAGAAAGCTCTAATAATGTCCGAAACTGCATTTAGGTCTACTATACCTGGTAATAGCAGTGCAAAGGTGAATATAGGGGTGTTATTTCATGTCTAGAGAGCTCTAATAATGTTCAAAACTGCATTTAGGTCTACTATATCTGGTAATAGCAGTACAAAACTGAATATAGGGGTGTTATTTCATGTCTGGAGAGCTCTAATAATGTTCTAAACTGCATTTAGGTCTACTATATCTGGTAATAGCAGTGCAAAGGTGAATATAGGGGTGTTATTTCATGTCTAGAGAGCTCTAATAATCTTCAAAACTGCATTTAGGTCTACTATATCTGGTAATAGCAGTGCAAAGGTGAATATAGGGGTGTTATTTCATGATAAGACAAGAAGGTTCTTTACTGCCTTTTTTTGGGGATCACAGTAAATGAAAATATGAGCTGGAAACCTCATATTATTACAAATATACAACATAAGGTGGCCAGAAATATTTCAGTATTGAACAAAGCAAAATTTGTTCTCAATCAGAAATCACTCCACACTCCTTATTGCTCTCTGGTTCTACCATATCTTACTTATTGTGTGGAAATATGGGATAATAACTATAAAAGCAATCTTCACTGGCTAAATGTACTGCAAAAAAAGGTCAGTAAGGATAATTCATAATGCCGCCTACAGAGAACATACTGTCTAGAAAGCTCTAATAATGTCCGAAACTGCATTTAGGTCTACTATACCTGGTAATAGCAGTGCAAAGGTGAATATAGGGGTGTTATTTCATGTCTAGAGAGCTCTAATAATGTTCAAAACTGCATTTAGGTCTACTATATCTGGTAATAGCAGTACAAAACTGAATATAGGGGTGTTATTTCATGTCTGGAGAGCTCTAATAATGTTCTAAACTGCATTTAGGTCTACTATATCTGGTAATAGCAGTGCAAAGGTGAATTATAGGGGTGTTATTTCATGTCTAGAGAGCTCTAATAATCTTCAAAACTGCATTTAGGTCTACTATATCTGGTAATAGCAGTGCAAAGGTGAATATAGGGGTGTTATTTCATGTCTAGAGAGCTCTAATAATCTTCAAAACTGCATTTAGGTCTACTATATCTGGTAATAGCAGTGCAAAGGTGAATATAGGGGTGTTATTTCATGTCTAGAGAGCTCTAATAATGTTCAAAATTGCATTTAGGTCTACTATATCTGGTAATAGCAGTGCAAAGGTGAATATAGGGGTGTTATTTCATGTCTAGAGAGCTCTAATAATCTTCAAAACTGCATTTAGGTCTACTATATCTGGTAATAGCAGTGCAAAGGTGAATATAGGGGTGTTATTTCATGTCTAGAGAGCTCTAATAATGTTCAAAATTGCATTTAGGTCTACTATATCTGGTGCAAAGGTGAATATAGGGGTGTTATTTCATGTCTGGATAGCTCTAATAATGTTCAAAACTGCATTTAGGTCTACTATATCTGGTAATAGCCGTGCAAAGGTGAATATAGGGGTGTTATTTCATGTCTAGAAAGCTCTAATAATGTTCAAAACTGCATTTAGGTCTACTATATCTGGTAATAGCAGTGCAAAGGTGAATATAGGGGTGTTACTTCATGTCTAGAGAGCTCTAATAATGTTCAAAACTGCATTTAGGTCTACTATATCTGGTAATAGCAGGCAATTTAGAGTTAGGAATATAAAAATAAGATACTCACGTCTTTGTTTCCTTCCACGGCGCTGCTGTAATGGCGGTGGCAGTATCTGCAGAGAAAATAACCCCCTTTCATTTCCACAATGTGCACCAAAGACAATAAACAGGTCTGTAATGACTCTATTAACAGTGTGTGCGTGTGTGTGTGTGTGTGTGTGTGTGTGTGTGTGTGTGTGTGTGTGTGTGTGTGTGTGTGTGTGCACTCACTCCTCAGCCATGCGCGTGTCTTTGAGGATGTGCACGTAGATGAAAAGCGCCTGCTCGTGTTTTCCCATCCGACCCAGAAGCAAGGCCCGCTCCTCCAGCAGACCTGGCAGGAAGAACCTAAGGTCAAGGCGTGCAGGTTTTGGGACGCACCTTACAATCAGGTCATTCATGATAAGACAAGAAGGTTCTTTACTGCCTTTTTTTGGGGATCACAGTAGATGAAAATATGAGCTGGAAACCTCATATTATTACAAATATACAACATAAGGTGGCCAGAAATATTTCAGTATTGAACAAAGCAAAATTTGTTCTCAATCAGAAATCACTCCACACTCTTTATTGCTCTCTGGTTCTACCATATCTTACTTATTGTGTGGAAATATGGGATAATAACTATAAAAGCAATCTTCACTGGCTAAATGTACTGCAAAAAAGGTCAGTAAGGATAATTCATAATGCCGCCTACAGAGAACATACTAACTCCTTATTTCTAAAATCACAAATACTTCAACTTGCTGATATAGTTCATCTTCAAACAGCTAAAATAATGCATAAGGCTAAAAATAACCAATTAGCTAAAAATGTCATCCAATACTTCTCTACAAGAGAGGAGAAATATGATCTCAGGGAAGAAGTACATTTAAAATTAAAATTAAAATTAAAATTAAAATTAAAATTAAAATTAAAATTAAAATTAAAATTAAAATTAAAATTAAAATTAAAATTAAAATTAAAATTAAAATTAAAATTAAAATTAAAATTAAAATTAAAACATTTAAAAATTACATTTAAAAAAAAAGATGTTTGGAAAGCAGGAAGTGAACAAATGTAACAGTTACTGATTGTAAAAGTACCAGATGGAGGGGTAGGACTTAATAAGCTTTGCTTCTTCCTACTCCTTTTGGACATGTGGAACTGGGAACTGATTATGGGATGTCAATCAATTGTAATCTGATGCATGTTCAAATGAAATTAAACCATTACCATTACCAAAGTGACTTACATATGTATGTTTTTTAGACCTAATCATGCATTTTTGGCTTTGTGCGACTTATACTTCGGAGCGAGTTATAGTCGAGAAAATATGGTATATTTAGCCAAAATGTAATGGTAATGGTTTAATTTCATTTGAACATGCATCAGATTCCAATTGAGTGCATCCCATAATCAGTTCCCAGTTCCACATGTCCAAAAGGAGAAGGAAGAAGCAAAGCTTATTAAATCCTACCCCTCCATCTGGTACTTTTACAATCACTAACTGTTACATTTGTTCACTTCCTGCTTTCCATAATACAGTTTAAAGTTGTTTTTTTTATAATTTTTATTAAATATTAATTTTTTTAATAATGCACTATAATCCTAATCCTAGCTGAAGATGAACTATATCAGCAAGTTGAAGTATTTGTGATTTTAGAAATAAGGAGTTAGTATGTTCTCTGTAGGCGGCATTATGAATTATCCTTACTGACCTTTTTTGCAGTACATTGAAGCGAGTGAAGATTGCTTTTATACTTATTAGCCCATATTTCCACACAATAAGTAAGACATGGTAGAACCAGAGAGCAATAAAGAGTGTGGAGTGATTTTCTGATTGAGAATGTGTAAACAACGATGCCACAACATAAAATGTTGAAATGTAAAAAAAAAAGAAAAAAAAAGAAAAGTGACAGTGAAAATTGGACTTCTAGCAGCAACTGGACCACAAACTAAAACAAATGTGTAAATTTTGTTTCTAAGGCAAAACATACCAGCTCTGAATACGCACACACAGAAATGGAAAAACTCTGAAAGACAAAGCTTACATATCTTACAAAGCTAACGTAGATTACCGTCAAAAGGAAAGTCACTAATGAGCCGGGCCGGTTCATAACTGCTGGATATGTCCAGAAAGGACAGCAGCTTGTTCCTAAACTCTCCCAGTTCACCTTTCTCTGTCCCGGCAGCAACGGCAGCGACTCCTGAAATCAACAACAAAGGACATTAAGACACTTTAGCACAGGGGTCTCAAACACGCGACCCGCGGGCCAAATGTGGCCCACAGGACACTAGTTTGAGGCCCCCGCCTTGATATGAAAGTTTAATGTTAGTGCGGCCTGCGCAAGTTTGATATGCATGCTGTATGGTATCATGTACCCAGAAAAAATTATTACGTTTGATTCATGTTCATGTTAAAGGTTAAATAACTGTTAATAGTTATCCTCCCTATCCGTGTGGAAGTGGTAAGTTTTTGATATGGATGCTGTATGGTATCATGTACCCAGAAAAAATTATTACGTTTGATTCATGTTCATGTTAAAGGTTAAATAACTGTTAATAGTTATCCTCCCTATCCGTGTGGAAGTGGTAAGTTTTTGGCTATTTAAGTTGAAAGGAAATAACTTGAAGGCTACCGTTTAGGTCGCTAGCTCTCTAGTTTGTGAGTTAGCATGTGTCTCAAGACCCTGCAGTTGCGCAATATGTTGTAAATAAAAAGAGTATAAATGTGACTATAGTCGTGTTTTGTCATGTCTACAGGGCTCTAATAATGCTTTATTAATTTTAATCTGAAAAAAAATCATTTGTCTACCCACCTCTATTTGTGATTTCTTAAGTTTTTATTATTTGTCCTTTTATTATTATTATTATTATATTTATTTATTACTGATTGATTGATTTTCTCTATTCTTGATTTATTTATTTTTGATCTTATTTTGTGTATAAAAATAAAAATGAAGATATTTGAGAATAGTGGAATGTTTTATCAGAGCTTTTCTTGTAGAAAATCGAAACCAAAGCAAAGTTTATTCATTTTTCTGTTTTTAATAAATGCATTTCTTTGTTTATTTTTTGGAAAACCTGATGCGGCCCAGTCTCACCCAGACCCGAGCTCCAGTGGCCCCCAAGTAAATTGAGTTTGAGACCCCCACTTCTATAATCTATAATCCACTCATTGGACTTGGAAATAAATTAAAAGCACCGCAAGTTAGATTTCCTGTTTGGCTTCTTCTGAGCCACACACCTTCTGGCAGCGAGTTGAGGTACTGCTTCATCAGGCTTTGGACCCTCTCCAGGTAGAGCTGGATGAGCGTGTTGTGAAACTGCGGGCCCTTGTCGTCCCACACGTAGATGATGTGCTCCAAATACGGAATGGCCAGCTCCTTGAAACCCTCCTTCAGGAAGTTGAGCACCTTGTCCCTGGGCAATGTTTCCACCTCGGTCAGGTCCTCTGTGAAGATCTGAGGAGCATATCACGGGTGAGTCCAAGCTATAAATTTTCATTAAAGGAACAGCAGACAACATAACGTACCTTCAGCCCATCCTCAGGACAAATCTTTAGGACCCAGGGAGAAAATTCAAAGATCATTCCCAGATTCTCAACTCCTGTGTGTGGGGAAAAAAAATATATCAAGTAGCGAAAAAACACACATATGTATATGTTAGGTACTACGTGAGGTACAATGAAGTTCTGCAGCTATGTTGAGGATCAGTAGAGGACATCAGCAACCTATGGTTTCATTTCATTTGAACATGCATCAGATTCCAATTGAGTGCATCCCATAATCAGTTCCCAGTTCCACATGTCCAAAAGGAGTAGGAAGAAGCAAAGCTTATTAAATCCTACCCCTCCATCTGGTACTTTTACAATCAGTAACTGTTACATTTGTTCACTTCCTGCTTTCCTAATATAGTTTAAGTTAATTTTAATTTCATTTTTTCATTTATTTTTTATTTGTTCACTTCCTGCTTTCATAATATAGTTTAAGGTTTTGTTGTTTTTTTTTTTTTTTTTTTTAATTTTTGTCAAATCAGTTCCCAGTTCCACATGTCCAAAAGGAGTAGGAAGAAGCAAAGCTTATTAAATCCTACCCCTCCATCTGGTACTTTTTTAATCAGTAACTGTTACATTTGTTCACTTCCTGCCTTTTCTAAAAACAATTTAATTTATCTAATTTCTCTAATCTCATTTTTCAAATTTTTTAAAATTATTTTTAAATTAGTTTTTAATTAAAAAAATTAAAATTAATTTAAAAACATTTTTTTAAATACATTTTTATTTTTAAATTTTTTGTCATCATGACTGGTTCAAGACTCTTCATCCTTGTATTTAGCAAACATCAACTGCTTGTATTGTTTCTTGAATTGGCTCATCGTTGTGCATTGTTTGATTTCCTTACTCAATCCATTCCATAGTTTGATTCCACATACTGAAATGCTATGGCTAGCATAACGTAGTCCTAGCATAGAAGTGTTTCAAATGTACTTCTTCCCTGAGATCATATTTCTCCTCTCTTGTAGAGAAGTATTGGATGACATTTTTAGCTAATTGGTTATTTTTAGCCTTATGCATTATTTTAGCTGTTTGAAGATGAACTATATCAGCAAGTTGAAGTATTTGTGATTTTTAGTGTTCAAATTATGTCACATTACAGCGATTCAGTATTGACGGCTGATTTTTGGTCCAAAAAGTAGACGTAAAGGGGACTATAGGGGTGTTATTTCATGTCTACGGGGCTCTAATAGTGTTTAAAGACATTTTGCCATGTTCCCCTACCCTTGATTTTACACATACATGTGCTTGTTAGGTGTGTACCAAAGGTTGTGGTGTTTGAGATAAAGCCCTAAAGTTAAGAAGTTTCAAGTCCATCCAGGTTATGGGGTTTAAAAACAGCGGCGCCACAGCACCAGAGGCAACACAATGGGGTGCGTGTTTCTGATTGTCACCCTTTTGTGTGCTGCGGTTCAAGAGTAGAAGAATTCGTCTGTTTTCACATGGCTGTAAATATGAAGTACATTTGCTGACATGCTAAACTTCACAGTCAATCATTCATGTCCCGCCCCCCTGCCATAAAATCCCACCAACAAACAAAAGAATTTGGACACAGAGACGGGAAGCTCACCAAGCCTCTGGAGGTACTGCACGGTGCGCTCGTGGCCCTTCAGGGGAGAGTTGGCCTTGGTGGACTGATCCAGCAGAACCTGCAGAGCTGAGAGGGGCCCGACCAGGGGCCTCAGTTATAAATGAACTATAAAACACAAAGCACCACATAATTCACAATGTATAACGCCTCCTCTAATTCTGAAAATATACCACCTCTGCGCTGCCAATCGTACAGCTTCACGGTCATGATTTTTCAAAAATATATGACTGAATAAATCGTGCAGTATTTATATTATTTTTATAATTTTTTAAATTATTTTTATATTATTATATTACAGTATTTGTATTATTTTTTAACGTATTTTTTGCTCAAGTGAGGAATTTCAATCATAAAAATGTCTGGATTAACTAATGTCATATACGCCACTCAAAGATGATACTGTATATGCAGTGTGTTCAGTGACACACAAGCACCAGACCCGATCGCTGGTACAACAGGCTTTTATTGCAGGGTTGAATTACCTCCCAACAGCTATAATAATCCCGAATTAAAAACAGGCAACGGTTGTGGCTGCAACCCACAACAAGCTTCGATTCAACTTGGAAGCCCTGTCATCACTTCCTGTCTTCCTCTTACTTCGCTTCCCCTCCCATTTGCAGCACAACATACAATCACAAGTCTTATTTATGTCTTAAATCAGGGGTCTCAAACTCAATTTACTTGGGGGCTACTGGAGCTCGGGTCTGGGTGAGACTGGGCCGCATCAGGTTTTCCAAAAAAAAAAACAAAAAACGCATTTATTAAAAACAAAAAAAATTTTTAAACTTCGCTTTGGTTCCAATTTTCTACAAGAAAAGCTCACATAAAACATTCCACTGTTCTCAAATATCTTACTTTTTATTTTTCTACACAAAATAAGATGAAAAATAAACAAATCAAGAATGAAGAAAATCAATCAATCAGTAATAAATAAATATAATAATAATAATAAAACGGCAAATAATAAAAACCTAAGAAAGCACATATAGTTGGTGGGTAGACAAATTATTTTTTTCAGATTAAAATGAACAAAGCATTATTAGAGCCCTGTAGACATGACAAAACACGACTATAGTCACATTTATACTCTTTTTATTTACAACATATTGCGCAACTGCAGGGTCTTGAGACACATGCTAACTCGCAAACTAGACAGCTAGCGACCTAAACGGTAGCCTTCAAGTTATTTCCTTTCAACTTAAATAGCCAAAAACTTACCACTTCCACACGGATAGGGAGGATAACTATTAACAGTTATTTAACCTTTAACATGAACATTAATCAAACGTAATAATTTTTTCTGGGTACATGATACCATACAGCATCCATATCAAACTTGCGCGGGCCGCACTAACATTAAACTTTCATATCAAGGCGGGGGCCTCAAACTAGTGTCCTGCGGGCCACATTTGGCCCGCGGGCCGCGTGTTTGAGACCCCTGTCTTAAATGGCTCATTCACTCCTATTATGTCTATTATATTTGGTAATATGTAAAAGTGACTATAGGGGTGTTATTTAATGTCTAGAGGGCTCTAATAATGTTAAAAACTGTATTTAGAAAGTCCTAAACAGGTTTGCATTGCACTAACTACAAAAAAATCCCTTTTATAGGGATGCTACTTGGCGGAGAAGGAAAAGACCAAATCCCAAGAGAGTTATCTCACATTCCACATAAAGTATGTCTATGAACTCATTCATTAAGAGAAACCCAGTGAAACCCCAAATGGGGCAGGAACAAAACTCCCTCTAGGGAAGAAACCTTGATGAGAACCCAAACTGTGTAGTGCTGGTGTCTGTCTCAACCGGCTGGTTTAAGACAGAAAGATATAGTACAGTAGAACAGGAGACGCTTTATCTGAGTCCAAAGAGCAGAGGATCAGCGTATCAGGAGAAAGGGGCCAGCTTTAACTCCATGCTTAAGAAAAAAGGTGACTATTGAGTTGACTTGGAAATAAGAACAGGTCGAGTGGTTGGCATGCAGACCTCACAACTAGAAGACCAGGGTTCAATTCCACCCTCGGCAATCTCTGTGTGGAGTTTGCATGTTCTCCCCGTGCATGCGTGGGTTTTCTCCGGGTACTCCGGTTTCCTCCCACATTCCAAAAACATGCTAGGTTAATTAGCCACTCCAAATTGTCCATAGGTATGAATGTGAGTGTGAATGGTTGTTTGTCTATATGTGCCCTGTGATTGGCTGGCAGGGTGTGCCTGATACATGTTTTTATCAGGTGCACCTTTTGGGTGTTAAGTTGCTATGTGATGAATTTAGTGCTGTTGGTAGTGACGACATCATAACTGTCACTGTACACTGGTATATTTGCACATTTACACATTTGGCACCGAGACCTCACAGCTAGGAGACCCGAGTTCAATCCCACCCTCGGCCATCTCTGTGTGGAGTTTGCATGTTCTCCCCGTGCATGCGTGGGTTTTCTCCGGGTACTCCGGTTTCCTCCCACATTCCAAAAACATGCTAGGTTAATTAGCCACTCCAAATTGTCCATAGGTATGAATGTGAGTGTGAATGGTTGTTTGTCTATATGTGCCCTGTGATTGGCTGGCCACCAGTCCCGGGTGGACCCCGCCTCTCGCACGAAGACAGCTGGGATAGGCTCCAGCACAACCCGCAACCCTCGTGAGGAAAAGCGGTAGAAAATGAATGAATGAAATAAGAAGAGGGTCTCTGCCCCCCTGATTGAGTCTGCGCGATGGTTCAGAGGAGCTGGCATGTATGTAGACATGTTTATAACCTGGTGAGGGAAGGAGGTACAAGATGGAGAAGACATCATCTGATGTAATCCATCTAATTGGAATAGGGTAGGCTGAGAAAGCAGCTCGTAGTTGCTGACCCCCCCCCCCCCCCCCTTGCAAGATTAAACAGATCCCAATGCAGTCAGAACCGTGGCTTCCATTCAAACGCCAAAGCTGGCATCCGTTAGCATGAGTCAATGTCACAGCGACCATTACAAATAGACAAATTAGAAGCAGACAGCACTCTCCCATGCATGGAGCATGTGTGGGATGCTGGGTAAACCACAATTGACATCATAAACAACCTCGGATTTGGATACCTCCCCGACAGTGTCAATCAAAAGTGAGTATTGCTACGCTAGCAGTCATTGTAAATGTTCTTGTATTGGATGACATGAGATGTTATGGCGTTGTACCTTTCTGGTGCAGGCCCTTCTTCTCGTAGAGGATAATGAGCTCGCTGTACTTGTGCGCCTTCTTCAGGACATACTCGCTCTCTTCGATGTGGCAGTGATTGTTCTCCAGGCGCAGGAGGGGCGACACCAAGGCCACGTTGGTCTGCACAAGGGGGGGTCGAGAGCAGATCAACACAATCAGCACAAAAAAACTTACGACTTTGTTTCTGAGTTGGGGTGTGTTTCAAAGTCCCGTCCACCCCCCCCTCGCCCCCAGACGACTTCACTCATGACCTCGGGTAGTTTGTTGCATAACCTGACGCAGAGTCCTGACAGGAGGTTCTAGTGCAGGGGTTCTCAAACTCAATTTACCTGGGGGCCACCGGAGCTAGGTTCTGGGTGAAGCTGGGCCGCATCAGGTTTTCAAAAAAAACCCAAAACGCATTTATTAAAAACTGGAAAAAAAAATCTTCAATGCTTTTGCTTCTGCTATACCCTACACCAGGGGTCTCAAACACGTGGCCCACAGGACACTAGTTTGAGGCCCCCGCCTTGATATGAAAGTTTAATGTTAAGTTTGATATGGATTCTGTATGGTATCATGTACCCAGAAAAAATTATTACGTTTGATTCATGTTCATGTTAAAGGTTAAATAACTGTTAATAGTTATCCTCCCTATCCGTGTGGAAGTGGTAAGTTTTTGGCTATTTAAGTTTAAAGGAAATAACTGGAAGGCTACCGTTTAGGTCGCTAGCTCTCTAGTTTGCGAGTTAGCATGTGTCTCAAGACCCTGCAGTTGCGCAATATGTTGTAAATAAAAAGAGTATAAATGTGACTATAGTCGTGTTTTGTCATGTCTACAGGGCTCTAATAATGCTTTGTTCATTTTAATCTGAAAAAAATCATTTGTCTACCCAACAACTATATGTGCTTTCTTAACTTTTTATTATTATTATTATATTTATTTATTACTGATTGATTTTCTTTATTCTTGATTTGTTTATTTATTTTTCATCTTATTTTGTGTAGAAAAATAAAAATTAAGATATTTGAGAACAGTGGAATGTTTTATCAGAGCTTTTATTGTAGAAAATTGGAGCCAAAGCAAAGTTTTTTTTTATTTTTTTGTTTTTAATAAATGCGTTTTTTTTTTTTTTGGAAAACCTGATGCAGCCAAGTCTCACCCAGACCCGAGCTCCAGTGGCCCCCAAGTAAATTGAGTTTGAGACCCCTGCCCTACACTTTTTCAGTACTTTGGTTCCGGTTTTCCACACCAAAATATCTGATAAAACATTCCACTGTTCTCAAATATCTTAATATTTATTTTTCTATACACAAAATAATAATAAAAAATAAATAAACAAATTAAGAATAAAGACAATAAATCAATCAATCAGTAATAAATAAGTAAAATAATAATAAAACAGCAAATAAGAAAAAGGTAAGAAACCACATACAGTTGGTAGAGAAATTATTTTTTTACAGTTATTTAACCTTTAACATGAACATTAATGAAACTTAATAATTTTACCCAATTAGCACGTTAGCATCGTACTCGGTTCCATCTGGGAGCAGCTGTTTGATGAGATGCTTTATCTTGACGTGTATTTTCCCTTTTATTCCAAATCATTTCCTGCATTTATTTGTACCCAGCGTCATAAGCCTTTAGCTTCATTGCTAATCCAACACAAAACAGGACGGGGTAACAGGGTAGGGTAACAGTATGGGCGGGGCAAAATCATGTTAATTGTGTCCGGTGTGCACACAGCTTTAAGCTGTCGTTTCAACATTAAACTTTGGTAAAAAGGTGGGGGCCAAATGTGGCCCGCGGGCCGCGAGTTTGAGACCCCTGTTCTAGTGCCAGGGAAGCACCTGAACGCAGTAAAGCCACTTGGAGGAACATCCAGGTGGCCATGCTGCTCATTCGAACCCAATCATCCTCTACAAACGGTCTCCTACATGTGCTTTGGCTAATACTCGTTTACGCTGACATAAGCGACATTTGTGCCTGCAAAACGAGCACAGCTCCGCTCGATTTTTGCACATTTTGGGTCCAACCCAATTTTGAAAAAGAGGCACATGATTGTTAACTCCAGCCTTGTTTGTGGTTGTGAATTACTGCCACCATGCAGTTCATGTAGCAGCTAGTTAAGCTAAGCTAGCTGACAGCACGGTTATACAAAGTACAGATATGAAGTTACATAAAGTAATGCCATAAGAGAAGGACGTGTTGCAGTGTTGGCGTGCTTACGTGCAGGTAACATTTCAGCAGGGTGGTGTCGATGATCTGCAGGAGCTTCTTGCGGCTCTTGATGGTGGGCGTGCCCTCCATGAGCGGCGACGTGGTGGAAGGGTCGGAGTCGTTGAGCTGCTTCACCAGGTGGCTGCGTTTCTGCGAAGAACACGACAACGTGACTGGTGAAGAACCACCACACCTAAACACGCACTCGGGTATGGCCACACGGACACACCTGGGTGAGGTAATCGATGAGAGCCAGGTGAGCCTTCTCCAGTTCTGCTCCGGACAGAGACGGCAGGGGGTTGGGGTAGTGTAGCTGCTTGCGGTAATCCAACGGGAGAAGGTCCGGGTACAGGCCGATCACGTGTGTGGGATCTGTGGGATGTGAGGACATACTTGTTAGGTAGCAAAAGATTTGACCGCTAAGATATTTATGTAGGATACTTTTATCATTTCATATTCCAGGTATTCCTCAAAAAACATGTTTTTGATATCATGCCGTTCACATTTTTAACTTACCTTTTATACATTTTAAGAATTTTTTGTTTTTGTGTTACTACCCCAACCTTCCATAAGTGGGTCAAAAATGACCCGGTCAGGTTGTTTTCTTGAAATATCTTCGTAATTAAAGATTTGTTATCATTTCATATTCCAGGTATTCCTCAAAAAACATGTTTTTGATATCATGCCGTTCACATTTTTAACTTATATACATTTTAAGAAATTTTAGTTTTTGTGTTACTACCCCAACCTTCCATAAGTGGGTCAAAAATGACTCGGTCAGGTTGTTTTCTTGAAATATCTTTGTAATGAAATTTTTTTATCATTTCATATTCCAGGTATTCCTCAAAAAACACATTTTTGATATCATGCCATTGACATTCTTAACTTACCTTTTATACATTTTAAGAAATTTTTGTTTTTGTGTTACTACCCCAACCTTCCATAAGTGGGTCAAAAATGACCCGGTCAGGTTGTTTTCTTGAAATATCTTTATAATGAAAATTGTTATTTCATATTCCAGGTATTCCTCAAAAAAACATGTTTCTGATATCATGCCTTTCACATTTCTAACTTTTATACATTTTAAGAAATTTGTGTTTTTGTGTTACTACCCCAACCTTCCATAAGTGGGTCAAAAATGACCCGGTCAGGTTGTTTTCTTGAAATATCTTTATAATGAAAAATTTTCATCATTTTAGATTCCAGGTATTCCTCAAAAAACATGTTTTTGATATCATGCCATTCAAATTTTTAACTTACCTTTTATACATTTTAAGAATTTTTTGTTTTTGTGTTACTACCCCAACCTTCCATAAGTGGGTCAAAAATGACCGCATGCATTTTCTATGGAATCCAATAGGAATCTTTGATTCTTATCAACTTTGGCTGTCAGGAATAAATTAACTGTAGACCACACAGACTATATCAGGAAGATTATTTTACACATAAAGTGCTAATACAACAAGTATTATCTTCATATAATATTGTGTATGTATCAACAAATTAGCCTCCTTTATAACTAGCTGACACTAGCTGGCTAACATTACTATATGTATTGTTGGGAATTACTCTTTTGTTTCCTCGTCCATGCCTTGGCTGCTAGATACACAGCTGAAATGGTCCTACAGATGCTGGATGATGGAGAGGCAGTAACGGGGTTGGAATCCGAGTCAGAAATGTCTGATGACCCAGACTTTTGTCCAGGAAGGACAAGCCAAGTATGGCCTAAGGATCTTCTGGTTGTGTGATGCACGCAAGGATCCTCACATTTTCTATTGTTGTACGGCAGGGGTCTCAAACACGCGGCCCTAGGACACCCCCGCCTTGATATGAAAGTTTAATGTTAGTGCGGCCCACGCAAGTTTGATATGGATGCTGTATGGTATCATGTACCCAGAAAAAATGATTACGTTTGATTCATGTTCATGTTAAAGGTTAAATAACTGTTAATAGTTATCCTCCCTATCCGTGTGGAAGTGGTAAGTTTTTGTCTATTTAAGTTTAAAGGAAATAACTTGGAGGCTACCGTTTAGGTCGCTAGCTCTCTAGTTTGCGAGTTAGCATGTGTCTCAAGACCCTGCAGTTGCGCAATATGTTGTAAATAAAAAGAGTATAAATGTGACTATAGTCGTGTTTTGTCATGTCTACAGGGCTCTAATAATGCTTTGTTCATTTTAATATGAAAAAAATCATTTGTCTACCCACCAACTATATGTGCTTTCTTAACTTTTTATTATTATTATTATATTTATTTATTACTGATTGATTGATTTTCTTTATTCTTGATTTGTTTATTTATTTTTCATCTTATTTTGTGCAGAAAAATAAAAATTAAGATATTTGAGAACAGTGGAATGTTTTATCAGAGCTTTAATTGCAGAAAATCGGAACCAAAGCACTGAAAAAGTTTGTATATTTTTGTGTTTTTAATAAATGCGTTGTTTTTTTTTTTGGAAAACCTGATGCGGCCCAGCCTTGCCCAGACCCGAGCTCCAGTGGCCCCCAGGTAAATTGAGTTTGAGACCCCTGTTGTACGGGGTCATTTTCTTTTTCAAAGATGTAAAAAAGTGAAAAATGAAGATGTTTCTAACATGAAATCATTCTTGTGTGGTCCTAAATATAATACTAAATATCATACAAGTGATTATTCCTAACCAAAATGGCAAAATTGTCATAAAAAGGCATTGATTCTAGTATGGGTGATTTTTGACCCACTTATGGAAGAGTGTAGGGTCCAGTCACTCGTGCGTCTAAGGGTTAAACTTTCCGTTTAGGCCTAAAAAAAACAAGCTAACAAAGAAGACGAGGGCCCCCACCTGTGCCGAGTTTGGCGAAAACCTGCATGGAGTCATCAAATCTCTTCTGACAGAACAGGTTGAAGGCATAAAGGTTCTGGATGTGATGGATCTGCTGCTTCTTGTCGCCGTCTGAATCATCTTTCATCTTCTGGTAGAAGAAGAAGAAAGAAACAGTCCCTGCAGTATCCTCTGTCTGTTTGTTTAGCAGCTTCCAGCCACTCACAAGATGGCTGACGTTCCAAAGAAAGCTTACATTACTCCGATCAGCAGATTTTACTCAACGTCTAGAGTAGTGTTTTTCAACCTTTTTTGAGCCACGGCACATTTTTTTACATTGGAAAACATGACTAAGTCTATAGGAGGAACGAGCTAGGTGTTGCCACACGGACCGATATTACATTGCTATGCTAGTCTTTACACCACAGGCACTCCACAGTAGCCATGTTTACATCACCACTTTTTCTCTTTCCTAATGACTTTTCCGGAAACAATGGTATCCATGGAAAGGAATATTCCAATCTCTTGTCTACATGCGTCGCTATAATCAACCAGAATAGTCAATAGGGCATGCCCAGTAAAACGTAAACACCAACATCACGTGATATCAACTTCCCAGAGTTTTTCTTTCACTTGTTGGAATAATTCCGTATTGCCAGTTTTTCGTTTGTCCAGTCTTGGAATTTAGTTTGGATCAAAAACAAACTTTCCGTAGCAGTCCAGTGCCGATTGCTGGCCTCCATTTTTAAAAGTGAAGAACGTCTGGATCTGCGTGTTACGTCATATCTGAGCATGCGATATGATAAATTTAACCAGGAAAGGATCAAATTCAATCTTGCTAATATTTTATAATTCAACTGGGTACATGTTTTATATAGATATATATTTTCTTTTGACTTATGGACTTATGAATGGCGTATAGAAGGGCTTAGATCAGGGGTGGGCAAACTTTGTGACTCGCGGGCCGCATTGATATGGCAAAATTTACGGGGGGGGGGGGGCAGACTATATATTTTACACGTAACAGTCCACCTGGTATTATTGTATCTGTAAAATTGTCATGCAATCTGCTATTATTATTTATTATTTTATATTTATATTTAAATATTTAAAAAATAATAAAATATTATAATAATTACAATAACATTAAATAATAATTATATTATGTAAAATATGCAAATATAACAATATTATATATAATTAATATAATAATTATCATTAATATAATAATTATAATAATCATAATAGTTCTAATAATAATTATAATAATCTAATAATAATAATTATTATTATTATTATGTGCTTGTGTCTTTGTAAACAACAGACCATGTCAAAAAAGGAAATTGATAAAACCATCAAAAGGTTGGCTCAGGCCATGATGCCAGGTTGTATGTTGAGTTTAAATGAAATACTTTGGAAAGATTGGGCGGGCCGTATTCAAACACTTGGCCCCCGGGCCGTAGTTTGCCCACCCCTGGTTTAGATTCTGTTCCACAGATGGCGCTAATGCACACCAAAGCTGCTTGCCAACCGCCAATAAACAACAGAAGAAGAAAAACGCACCCTGACAACTTTCCGTTTGAGCGGCTACAAGATACCTCAATCGGATTGGTTAAAGGAATATTCCATCCCTGTTAATCCCATTATATATTCATTGGGATTGGCACTATTCTTTCGGAATGAGGCGTAGTTTAAATTCTTTCAGTTTGAGCAAATAAACCAAATGCAATTGGAATATTTGGGTCCACGTATACGTGGATATTGACCTAATATTTGCAAATGATGATTAATAAATGTTAATTATAAAAAGTGATATTGGATAATTTCTCAAGGCACACTAGTGTGTTGCGGCACAGTGGTTGAAAATCACTGGTCTGGAGTCTGGAAGTCTAAATAAAAAAAAAAAAAAAGAAAACATTGATCCACTCACTGCCAACTGCAGAGCAAGTTCAAACTGCTTGTCCTGAAGGAGCTGGCGGATCTGCGTGGCTATGGACACGGGAACCAGGCGCCACACAAAATGGTTGCTGGCCACGTACACGATATTTGGCCTGCCCGAAAGAAAACAAACGGGTTATATCGTCCAACATTTGTAAGCTGAGTCAACAAGTGTAGTAATCGGACTCATTTTCCTGACCTGTAAGTGTAGTTGGAATGTTGTCTTCTCGTGTTAAAGGAGATAATGTGGAAGTGGAACTTTGGGATGGCTCTGAACACTCACTTTCAGGGAATTCTGACAGTGGCTCACATTGTGAGAATATTAGTCCTAATATTTTGACTATTCTTTTCTTTCATTTTTGCTTTTTTTAAAAAAAGTTTTTCTGTTGTAATGATATTTTTAGAATGTGTCGAAGGCCATTAGAAAAACAGTATGGGAGGGGTTATATAGTAAATTTGTTTCTGATATCGGATTGAGTACATTCGGCCATTATTGAACCGATACGACAAGCTACACAGACAGTCCCATTGCGTATTTATGGGCGAGTAGATCATGTCAAATCTACCTGTGGTGGTCCAAATATATTCGCGTCAGGCCACTATAAACAAATAAAAGTATGGAAAACGCTGAGCGGTATTAATGGAGACATCCACGACGTTCAGGTAGTTTCGGTGCCGGTGTTCTGCAGGCGTGGCTCACCCTGCCGACGTGACGAAACGAGGTCTCTGCAGCTCCACGCTCTGCACCAGCAGCCTTGGCTCCAAGGTCCTGATCTCCACGTAGCGGGGCAGCACTGCGATGATGTAGGGAGGCTGGTGCTCTTGGGGGAACGAATGAGGAAGTGATGTCAGCCAGCACCGAATACTAATAAAACATCCCGTTATTACAGTATATAACATATGGTCACCATGTTAAAATGATTTATTTTATGTACATCGGCCATACTATATGGAAGTGATCTTATCAGAGGTGGTTTAGTCAAAATGACTTTGGAAATTGTTTAAACAAGGTGACGATTGGACTGTGCCTTCTTACCCATGGCTATGGGGATATCCGTCCAATTCAGGGCGCACTTCTGGGTGCACACCCCCTCTTCATTGAGGACCACCGTCAGGTCGTCCTGCCCGACGGCAACCTTCCCATCGGCCAGCGGGGCGACCAGTGGTTCCAACTGTTTCCCGGTGGGGAAGAGCTCCTTGATGGAGCCACGACCATCCATCTGGTGACACAAATCACTTTTTTTTTTAGACTTTAATGGAAAGGAAGACAGCTGGGATAGGCTCCAGCACCCCCCGCGACCCTTGAATGAATGAATGAATGAAAACATATGTTAACAAAAAGCCATATGTTAAAAAGCCATAGCATTTCAGTATGTGGAATCAAACTATGGAATGGATTGAGTAAGGAAATCAAACAATGCACAACGATGAGCCAATTCAAGAAACAATACAAGCAGTTGATGTTTGCTAAATACAAAGATGAAGAGTCTTGAACCAGTCATGATGTGCTATATATATCACTATATTGACACTTACTATGGTACCCATTATGGCATTGGATGCTCATATCACCGAGTGCTTTGGTACGTGACAAAAATAAAATAAAAAAATATAAAACTATATTATGAGAGCAGGAAGTGAACAAATGAAAAAATAAAAATAAAAATAAAAATAAAAATAAAAATAAAAATAAAAATAAAAATAAAAATAAAAATAAAAATAAAAATAAAAATAAAAATAAAAATAAAAATAAAAATTAAAATTAAAATACTGTATTATGGAAAGCAGGCATGAGGTGCATTATTAAAAAAAAAACAAAATAAATAAGTACTTCGGTACGAGGTGATAAAATTAAAATTAAAATTAATTAGGAAAGTAGGAAGTGAACAAATGTAACAGTAATTGTAAAAGTACCAGATGGAGGGGTAGGATTTAATAAGCTTTGCTTCTTCCTACTCCTTTTGGACATGTGGAACTGGGAACTGATTATGGGATGCACTCAATTGTAATCTGATGCATGTTCAAATGAAATTAAACCATTACCATTACCATTACCATTACAAGCATGTTGCACAACACAGCAGCAACAAAACCAAGGTTGTTACGGCGAAAAGGAGCAAACTGCTTATCCCGCATTAACAGCTCTGATGAGTTTGTGTAAACAACAGGAAGTCTACCTAACACACTTTTACATTTTAAAGCGCATGCAGAGCTGGACAATGATTGATAATACATGATTGAACGTGTGTACCCGAATAAGGTAATAGTCTCTTTTGAAGCCGACGCAGATGGAGTTTTCACACCACGCCATGGACTTGGGAATATCTGGAGCACCAAAGTCGCCCTGATAGACAAAACATAACAAAAGTTAGAGAGCATATCTAGAAATGTTGTGATGAGCGAGTAAGTGAGGTATTGAACCTGCAGTTCATGGAACTCCCTGTCTTTCCAGTAATAAAGCTGGAGTTTCTTTTTCACAGCAACACACATCCTCAGTGTTTCCTCTCCTGAGCTGCTTTGCTGGAAACAACGGCACCAAAGACAGAACAAGTGAAAAGTTGTTTGTGCGTTCTGAATGAAAAGGTGCAGTTAGAGTTGTTGTTGTTTTAGCAACGCTATGATGAATATCGACTAGTGGTGTGTCCTTTTCTTCTTGGCTCTGGTAGAAACTACAAATCGCTGACGTAAGACCGCATCGTATGGTGTCAGAAACCAACCTGCAGGTCACATGCAAACAGCGTGGCTCCTTTTGCTTTGGACAACACGGTGATCTGCTGAAAAGTCAGCAGGTCGTGGACATGGATGCTGTTCTCTGCAGGACAATGTTAAGCCATTTGTCGGTTAATAAACCAAACTAAGAATTTAAAGTTTAAAAAATATGTTTTTCGGGGTAGGGGGCGGGCTTACCCAGAAGACTGACAAGTATTTTGTACTGTGAGACAACGTAAAGCTGCAGAAAAAGGTTTGCAGATGAAGATAAAGATATTATTATAATACTTCCAAACATCATTACCTGCTGGATCTTCTTTGAAAAGTTTTTGTTGGATTTTTCCAGTGTCACTTCAAAAAGGTTGGTGGCTAAGTGCAAAAGGGAAAAAGATGACATGTTAACATGGGGGGAGTCTTAACACATAATAATATTCATACCTGCATCTTTTTTGATTCTATAGAGGAGGAGATGACCGGGCTTGGTTCCTACAAGCAGCCAATCCTCTGTGTGAAGAAAGATGACACTTCAAGCATTCGTTTAACAATGACAGTCCGGCTCCAAAAGCAACATCAGCACCCTTGTCCATTTAGTACCATATCTCATATCTCATATCAATAGTAATCGTGGAGGTTAAACTCACCCCAAGCCGCCAGACAGTCAATCTGTAGAGGAAGTTTTTCCAAAATAGGTACCGGCTCATAGGCGTCATGCATCTTGACTCCAACTTCTGATTTCTAAGCGAACCAAGCTTGGGTTTTTGAACCCGCCGTGAATTGACACTTGTCAGATAAGGCTGACCCGCGGATGGTGACTCAATCACGGTGGTGCCCTCATCAACCTCACACGAAGAAAGTCTTCTCAAAGAGTCTTGACAGCCAAGTATGCCCACAACAGAAACAGCTGAGTTAGCTTGCTAGCTAATAAGTTGCCATGGTATGAACACCGATTTTAAACATCGCATTCGCCCGTTTCACAACAGCTGATTCACGAACCCAGTCCCGGGAACGTATTCTGCCACAAACCACCACCGCAAGTCCAATTAAGTCGCATTTTAGACAAAAGAGACACGCTTTAAACCTTAGCTAGCCATTTTAGCTCATAGCTACTTCCTGCCTTGGGTAAACTGACAGGAACTGCGCGAGACTACACTTTGACAAGCACGTGACTCACGTCATCTCGCTCACGAGGAGCGAATTAAAGGTGCAGTGAGGACATTTAACGTGGATAATCTGATTTTTTTTTTATTACTTTTTTAAAATTATCTTTGTGATGTAGCGAGTGAACTGACACAAACTGTCAGTGACGTTATTTGTCCTTGTTGATAGCGTTTGTTCCGATGTGGGGGGAAAAATCCCTTAAATCTCGCGATGGATGACGGAAGCCGGCTAGTCCAAAAATACTAAAGGTAAACAAAGCAAAAAATGTGTAACATGGAAAATTGATTTTATTCAAATTTACATTAAACCTGTCACCTGTAGAGCTAACTAAATATTTTTGCTACATAAATGAAAAAAAACACATAATTTAAGTGTTTCCTTAAAAAAATTTATTTGCTGGACATTTTCCTGCAAAAAAAGCCAAACAATATCAGCGTCACATAACACTGCAGACTCACATCCAGATATTGGGATTTTGTGTCTACATATATACATATGTACAACAATGTGTAATGTATACTGTCTGTATATACATACAGTACATACATATGTATGTGTATACAGTATATATACATACACAAGTATAACGTCTGACATCCATACATACATCAGTAGATTGCACACAGATGTAATTCTGTCAGGGAGAAAGCTAGTTTACTTTTCAATGTGAACAGAACTTCAAACATGTTAATAATAGTGAAGTTTGAAAAAAAGTCACTTATGTGCAGCACACCTGGATTTCTGTACCAAAAGGGTCCCTTTAAATAGAGGAAAGATACAAGAGCATGTGAAATGTATTTAGTGATTGTGAAGTATTATAATTATAATATATAGCACTGTGAGTTGATGTTTTTGTTTTTATTTCGGGGAGTGAGTGAGCACAGGGGGCCGTTACCAACAGCGCTGTGATCCGTGTGACCAAGGTATGTAGTATAGTGCATCGCATAAATATATATAAAATCAACTATCAGCTGTTTTGAACAAGCTAAAAACCAACTGTGCTCATTTGGAGTCAAGCTAATTTGACCTTAGTAGAGTTTTGAGCATGCCTTTTTTTCCCTCCACGAGGAATATCACCTGACATTTTTGGGGCGTGACGACTGCAGAACAAAGTCATGTGCACATGGACACATTCCACATGGTACTGTGATCAACTGGGGGGCACTGGTTGCTGGAAGGTGCAGGGGGGGGGCAGTGACTTTTGACAATTTCTACGTTGTAGTTCTTCTCTGCTTTACTCCATTTTGGATCTTTCCATTTTTGTTTTCAGGATTTCCTGAAAGACAAATAGAGTTGTAAGTCATGGGGCTATAGCAGGGAAAGACGGGAAGGGGGGGGGGATTTGGGAGTCCATTACCTCCTCCTCATCCAGCATTGCAGGCAGAGCTCTGCAGAGAGGACATGCAGCAATAAATCAAAAGAAGCCATTATATTCACACACCACTGGCCTCATTACATTACACGTTAATTACAAATTAACTCAAACCCCATGGAAGAAGCTCTTCTAAATCTGCAAAAATCGAGAATACTGTTGTGTTCTGCGATGTCCGTTCATTGTAAAAATAAGCTCATTAACTGTTGAACTGATTAATTTTGGAATAAATATCAGGAGGAACTATTCATCAAGGAAACAAACGAGGGCAAGAGGACTTACACGTCAGCAACAGTTGTGGGAATATTCTCCTCCACCCATTTTAGATCTTCATCCTTGTTTGAATACACAAAAAGGTGCAATTATGTCGAATATGGGCCCGTTTCATGTTTTCACTTTTCTTTCTTCTTTTTACTTCAGTGTAGGTGTTGCAAAATAGACTTCTTACCTCTTTACTCAACAGCTTCTGGGAGCCGTTAGCATCTGGCTTGGATCCTCTCATCTTCATTCCCTCTATGAACAGTTTAAAAAAAAATCACATGTAATATGGATGCACAAATAGTATATGTACAGTATATATACTATTATATATATATAGTATGGTATCGATACACATCTTGTGCTCCATATGGCAGCCACGTTTGAGACTCTGATGGTAGCCTTGCTGAGATACACAACACAACATGACACAGAGGACTTGGCAGGGCCACAAAGCAGCACAAAAATGGCTGATTGTTTTCAGACGGGGCCGGGTTTGACACAAAGGAGCTTTTCAGTGGCAACCGGTGTTTCCTGGAGGACATTGTTGGCATTAGCGTAAAGGAAATCAGAGAGAGAGCCTGCTGGATTAACTTTTCAGCAATTGATGAGTCTTAGCTAGTTGAGGCCAAAAAGAATTTATGACGTCGCCAAATTTTCAGTGAAAGTGAATTTCTATTTGATTTACGTGTAGCGTTTAGCTGGAAATGACACAAGACTGCAAGAATTTTTGTTAAGAGAAGTTCTTCCATAGGGTGGAACCCGCTTATCTGATTAACTATTTGTTATGGTTGTATGATTCATAGCTGTGATTCAAAGGATGGCCTATAGGGGGCGTTTGCCTGTTGTCTGCTAGTTGGAGCTAACCCAGGGGTGGGCAAACTACGGCCCGGGGGCCACATCCGGACCGCCAAGTGTTTGAATACGGCCCGCCCAATCTTTCCAAAGTATTTCATTTAAACTCAACGTACAACCTGGCATCATGGCCTGAGCCAACCTTTTGATGGTTTTATCAATTTCCTTTTTTGACATGGTCTGTTGTTTACAAAGTGCTCCTGAAAAAAGGGACACAAGCACATAATAATAATAATTATTATTATTAGATTATTATAATTATTATTAGAACTATTATTATTATAATTATTAAATTAATGCTAATTATTATATTAATTATATATAATATTATTTTTATATTTGCATATTGTACATAATAATAATATAATAATTATTATTTTAATTTTATTGTAATTATTATATTTTTTTATTTTTAAAATATTTAAATATAAATATAAAATAATAAATAATAATAGCAGATTGCATGACAATTTTACAGATACAATAATACCAGGTGGACTGTTACGTGTAAAATATATAGTCTGCCCCCCCCCGTAAATTTTGTCATATCAATGCGGCCCGCGAGTCAAAAAGTTTGCCCACCCCTGAGCTAACCCGAGCATGAAAATGCATTCATGTAGCTTACCAAATGCTTCATTCAACATGGGCTCCTTGGCGTCCTCCTCTTCGTCGTCGTCGTCATCGATGAGAGGCGAATGGGAGAACCTGAGATGAAGCACAAAGTCAACGCTGTGGCATCAACCATCTACTGTACAAGAAGGGGGGGAGATGTCTGAGAGAGACCTCTGGCTGTTAGCAGAAGGCCGCAGCAGCACCATGATGACCAGCAAAATGGTGGAGAAGAGGAGGCGCCAGAAGGCATCGTCCACCCATAAGTCCCTCCAGCTCTGTGGACAGACGGAGGAGACAGGAAGTTGTTCACCGTTCATCAAGATAATTGTTCACCGTGAACATTTATAGCACCTTCTGGCAGTCCACCAGCTTGAAGACTTTGGTGGTCCAGATGATGAATATGATGGATGCTGTGGACGCATTTGAAGATAAATAAAGAACATAACTTTTTAAAAATAAAAAGTCAGCTTTGATAGAAGCACTCACCAACCACAGAGAAGATGAGCGTGTTGGTGAAGTGCTGGTACAGCGACAGCTTCACCACGTTCCTGCGCAGCTTCAGGAGGCGCGTGGTCTGCGACAGACTGATGAAGATGTGCGTGGCGAGTCAAGGAGAACATCAAGGAGGCGTGTGCTTTCAAAGCACCCGACACATTAAACACTAATGTCGAGTTGTGCAATTTCCTGAAGGATATCCACCACATGACGCAGGAGTCGATGAGGGACAGGCTGAGATTGGCCACCAGGGCAACCGTCCCGTAGAAACCCTGGAGAACATGAAAACGAGAGCAATCCTCCATTAAACTATGGTAATGGTAATGGTAATGGTAATGGTAATGGTAATGGTAATGGTAATGGTAATGGTTTAATTTCATTTGAACATGCGTCAGATTACAATTGAGTGCATCCCATAGGAAAAAGTAGTAGGAAGAAGCAAAGCTTATTAAATCCTACCCCTCCATCTGGTACTTTTACAATCAGTAACTGTTACATTTGTTCACTTCCTGCTTTCCTAATATAGTTTAAGGTTTTGTTTTGGGGTTTTTTTTTATTATTTTTTAATTTTTTTAATTTTTGTCAAATCAGTTCCCAGTTCCACATGTCCAAAAGGAGTAGGAAGAAGCAAACCTTATTAAATCCTACCCCTCCATCTGGTACTTTTACAATCACTAACTGTTACATTTGTTCACTTCCTGCTTTCCTAATATAGTTTAAGTTAATTTTAATTTCATTTTTTTCATTTATTTTTTATTTGTTCACTTCCTGCTTTCATAATATAGTTTAAGGTTTTGTTGTTTTTTTTATTATTTTTTAATTTTTGTCAAATCAGTTCCCAGTTCCACATGTCCAAAAGGAGTAGGAAGAAGCAAAGCTTATTAAATCCTACCCCTCCATCTGGTACTTTTACAATCACTAACTGTTACATTTGTTCACTTCCTGCTTTCCTAATATAGTTACATTTTATTTTATTTATTTTTTATTTGTTCACTTCCTGCTTTCATAATATAGTTTAAGGTTTTGTTGTTGTTTTTTATTTTTTAATTTTTGTCAAATCAGTTCCCAGTTCCACATGTCCAAAAGGAGTAGGAAGAAGCAAAGCTTATTAAATCCTACCCTTCCATCTGGTACTTTTACAATCAGTAACTGTGACATTTGTTCACTTCCTGCTTTCCTAATATAGTTAAATTTTATTTTATTTTATTTATTTTTTTATTTGTTCACTTCCTGCTTTCCTAATATAGTTTAAGTTAATTTTAATTTCATTTTTTTCATTTATTTTTTATTTGTTCACTTCCTGCTTTCATAATATAGTTTAAGGTTTTGTTGGTTTTTTTTTTTATTATTTTTTAATTTTTGTCAAATCAGTTCCCAGTTCCACATGTCCAAAAGGAGTAGGAAGAAGCAAAGCTTATTAAATCCTACCCCTCCATCTGGTACTTTTACAATCAGTAACTGTTACATTTGTTCACTTCCTGCTTTCCTAATATAGTTTAAGGTTTTGTTGTTGTTTTTTTTTTATTATTTTTTAATTTTTGTCAAATCAGTTCCCAGTTCCACATGTCCAAAAGGAGGAGGAAGAAGCAGAGCTTATTAAATCCTACCCCTCCATCTGGTACTTTTACAATCAGTAACTGTTACATTTGTTCACTTCCTGCTTTCCTAATATAGTTAAATTTTATTTTATTTATTTTTTTATTTGTTCACTTCCTGCTTTCATAATATAGTTTAAGGTTTTGTTGTTTTTTTTTATTATTTTTTAATTTTTGTCAAATCAGTTCCCAGTTCCACATGTCCAAAAGGAGTAGGAAGAAGCAAAGCTTATTAAATCCTACCCCTCCATCTGGTACTTTTACAATCACTAACTGTTACATTTGTTCACTTCCTGCTTTCCTAATATAGTTACATTTTATTTTATTTATTTTTTATTTGTTCACTTCCTGCTTTCATAATATAGTTTAAGGTTTTGTTGTTGTTTTTTATTTTTTAATTTTTGTCAAATCAGTTCCCAGTTCCACATGTCCAAAAGGAGTAGGAAGAAGCAAAGCTTATTAAATCCTACCCTTCCATCTGGTACTTTTACAATCAGTAACTGTGACATTTGTTCACTTCCTGCTTTCCTAATATAGTTAAATTTTATTTTATTTTATTTATTTTTTTATTTGTTCACTTCCTGCTTTCCTAATATAGTTTAAGTTAATTTTAATTTCATTTTTTTCATTTATTTTTTATTTGTTCACTTCCTGCTTTCATAATATAGTTTAAGGTTTTGTTGGTTTTTTTTTTATTATTTTTTAATTTTTGTCAAATCAGTTCCCAGTTCCACATGTCCAAAAGGAGTAGGAAGAAGCAAAGCTTATTAAATCCTACCCCTCCATCTGGTACTTTTACAATCAGTAACTGTTACATTTGTTCACTTCCTGCTTTCCTAATATAGTTTAAGGTTTTGTTGTTGTTTTTTTTTTATTATTTTTTAATTTTTGTCAAATCAGTTCCCAGTTCCACATGTCCAAAAGGAGGAGGAAGAAGCAGAGCTTATTAAATCCTACCCCTCCATCTGGTACTTTTACAATCAGTAACTGTTACATTTGTTCACTTCCTGCTTTCCTAATATAGTTAAATTTTATTTTATTTATTTTTTTATTTGTTCACTTCCTGCTTTCATAATATAGTTTAAGGTTTTGTTGTTTTTTTTATTATTTTTTAATTTTTGTCAAATCAGTTCCCAGTTCCACATGTCCAAAAGGAGTAGGAAGAAGCAAACCTTATTAAATCCTACCCCTCCATCTGGTACTTTTACAATCACTAACTGTTACATTTGTTCACTTCCTGCTTTCCTAATATAGTTTATTTTAATTTCATTTTTTTCATTTATTTTTTATTTGTTCACTTCCTGCTTTCATAATATAGTTTAAGGTTTTGTTGTTTTTTTTTTATTATTTTTTAATTTTTGTCAAATCAGTTCCCAGTTCCACATGTCCAAAAGGAGTAGGAAGAAGCAGAGCTTATTAAATCCTACCCCTCCATCTGGTACTTTTACAATCAGTAACTGTTACATTTGTTCACTTCCTGCTTTCCTAATATAGTTACATTTTATTTTATTTATTTTTTTTATTTGTTCACTTCCTGCTTTCATAATATAGTTTTTTTTTTTTTTTTTTTTGTCACGTACCGAAGTACAAGATGATATGAGCATCCAATGACATAATGGGTACCATAGTAACCGTCAATATAGTTTAGTATTAATACTTTTGCCCATGTGGTGTACACTGTCCAGATGGATATCCTCTACTGTTGGTTTCTTCTGACTGTCGGGCCTCTTGGATCAAAATGGCCATTCCCCATCAGCATCCTGTAGCGCCTCCCGAAATGCCCCCCTTGTGGCTGTCTCGTTTTTACTCCAGATCACATTTATTTACGGCGAGCTGCTACAGTTTGGTGTGAACAAACTTCTCCTCTGGGATGCCAACAAAGATCAGTCGTAAGAGAAATGACACTCACCCCCGTCACCCTGAGCACGCCCTCCACCGAAGAGAAGAGCAGGTAAAGAAGACCGACGGCCGCCAGCCGGTGGACTGTGGTACCCAACCTGGGCCTAAATGACAAAATGATGTACTATTAAGGGGGTTCGATGCCGGTCTTGGTGAGGTACTCCCTGGGGGGCACAAACTTTCAAATCATGTGAGGATAGTAACATTATTATTAGGTGTAAGCATGCTAAAGTTCAGATGCTAACATTTTTATGGTCAGGGAATCTAAATATGTAGATACAATAAATGTAATAAATAATAATAATAAATTGTATTTATATTGCACTTTACATTACAGAAATCTCAAAGTGCTACAAAGAAAGCATAAAACCTACAGTGAAGCAATAAAAATACACAACACAACAAAAGGTATAAATAAAATAAAATAAAATAAAATAAAATAAAATAAAATAAAATAAAATAAAAAAAATAAAATAAAATAAAATAAAATAAAATAAAATAAAATAAAATAAAATAAAATAAAATAAAATAAAATAAAATAAAATAAAATAAAATAAAATAAAATAAAATAAAATAAAATAAAATAAAATAAAATAAAATAAAATAAAATAAAATAAAATAAAATAAAATAAAATAAAATAAAATAAAATAAAATAAAATAAAATAAAGGCCAGCCAATCACAGGGCACATATAGACAAACAAACATTCACACTCACATTCATACCTATGGACAATTTGGAGTGGCTAATTAACCTAGCATGTTTCTGGAATGTGGGAGGAAACCGGAGTACCCGGAGAAAACCCACGCATGCACGGGGAGAACATGCAAACTCCACACAGAGATGGCCGAGGGTGGAATCGAACCCTGGTCAAAATAAAAAAAAATTAAAAAGCTAAGAAAAGGCCTTTTAAAAAGGTAAGTCTTTAGGCTCCGTTTAAAGGAATCCACAGTCTGTGGCGCTCTCAGATGGTCGGGACTAATACGTATGGTGTCAACCCCAATATGAGGCTAACTATGGTCACATGACTTGCGTGAAACTTACTTGACAATGCCATAACCAAGGCTGACAATGAGGACCAGGATGCGAGCCAGAGATCTTTTCAGCGCGGAGAGCAGCTCAGCAAATATGACCGCTCCCTGAACGTAGTCTCCTCGGTAGCGAATGCTCTGATACTCCGAGTAGAAGACGGCTTTCTCCAGCATGCCGAGAATGATGACGCCGCTGATCCAGAACTGGATCCGCAGCAGGTCCCTCCAGTAGCAGGCGCACCAGATGAGCCAGAGGGTCCCGAAAAAGACGTAGACGATGCACATGACCATGAAGAACTGTGAGAAGGCGAGAGGAACATGGGGACATTTGACAATCTACGTTCTGAAATGCGGTTTGAGAACGACAGAAGAGGTCATGGCGGCCGAAGGGCGAAGACTTTGTGACGACCACAAGGTAACCCACCAGACATCTTTTGCCGTCCGTGATACAAGTGAATGAATGCAACATACTGGGACAGTGCAATGGCTCTACCTAGTGGTGAGGTTGGTGAATTACAGTTTTAGATAGATATAGACTTTCTTTATTGTGATTGCACAATAACACAGCAGTGTTAGAATAATAAATAATAAATAATAAATAATAAATAATAAATAATAAATAATAAATAATAAATAATAAATAATAAATAATAAATAATAAATAATAAATAATAAATAATAAATAATAAATAATAAATAATAAATAATAAATAATAAATAATAAATAATAAATAATAAATAATAACACAAATAAAAAATCAACACAAAATAAAAAATGAATACAAAATAAAAAATAATCAACAAAAAATAAAAATAAACATAAAAACAAAAATAAACATAAAAACAAAAAATAAAAATAAATAATCAATAATTTATTTTTATCAATAAATAATAAATAATAAAATAAATAATCAATAATTTATTTTTATCAATACATAATAAATACTAAATACTAAATACTAAATACTAAATAATAAATAAAAACAAAAATAAAAAATCAACACAAAATAAAAAATCAATACAAAATAAAAAATAATCAACAAAAAATAAAAATAAACATAAAAACAAAAATAAACACAAAAACAAAAAATAAAAATAAATAATAATTATTTTTATCAATAAATAATAAATAATAAATAATAAATAATAAATAATAAATAATAAATAATAAATAATAAATAATAAATAATAAATAATAAATAATAAATAATAAATAATAAATAATAAATAAACATAAAAACAAAAATAAAAAATCAACACAAAATAAAAAATCAATACAAAATAAAAAATAATCAATAAAAAATAAAAATAAACATAAAAACAAAAAATAAAAATAAACAAAAAATAAAAATAAATAATCCATAATTTATTTTTATCAATAAATAATAAATAACAAATAATAAATAATAAATAACAAATAACAAATAACAAATAACAAATAACAAATAACAAATAACAAATAATAAATAATAAATAATAAATAATAAATAATAAATAATAATCAACACAAAATAAAAAATCAATACAAAATAAAAAATCAATACAAAATAAAAAATAATCAATAAAAAATAAAAATAAAAATAAAAATAAAAATAAAAATAAAAATAAAAATAAAAATAAAAATAAAAATAAAAATAAAAATAAAAATAAAAATAAAAATAAAAATAAAAATAAAAATAAAAATAAAAATAAATAATGTGGAGAATAGATGACATCAAATATGAACAATGTACAGCGTAAACAGTAATTTAACCCTAACCCTAATAATTTAAATAATTTAGAATAAATAATAATAATTTAAAGTTTTTTATCAATCCTATGAAGTGATGAAAAATAAAGGGAGCCAAATGCAATGTAGAGGATACGGTATCTACCATCATCTGGGGCCAGTCTGCTGGGGAGGAGTAGTCATGTGGTCCCTTCATCTCCACTTTCACTGTGAAGAGAAAAACAGCCTTTCATCAAATGTGTTATCATTTTATAACTCGGTAAGCCAAAGGTTGTTTTCCTCACTGGTAAAAGTGAAGTCTTCCTCCTCCGGGCCCCGGAAGAGTGGCTGCACCTTGACGATGAACAGATAGGGGCTGTCCTCCCAAGACTTGGCCACGGCGCCGATGTCCTGCAACCCAAACATCCTCGCCGCCATGAGCAGACATCACGGTGTCTTCTTTTTAGTGTCAAAATACTTCTTACCGGTTTGTCGGTCCAAAAAAGGCTCTGATTTGATGAGTCACTCTAAATTTAGCAATGCTAAATTAGACGGTGAGTTGACACAAACCTCATTCACACTGAGACCATATTCATTCGGAGGACTCAATAGGACTCACCTTCGGGCTGGACAGGGGTTGATATGGATTGAAGTCTGCATAATACACCTTGGAGGAGGGACAAACACAGATTCATCAATAATAATAATAATAATAATAATACAGAAAAGTTGATTCTTGTAAGTATACCGTTTAAGGCAGGGGTCTCAAACACGCGGCCCGCGGGCCAAGTGTGGCCCGCAGGACACTAGTTTGAGGCCCCCGCCTTGATATGAAAGTTTAATGTTCCCCAGAAAAAATTATTACGTTTGATTCATGTTCATGTTAAAGGTTAAATAACTGTTAATAGTTATCCTCCCTATCCGTGTGGAAGTGGTAAGTTTTTGGCTATTTAAGTTTAAAGGAAATAACTTGGAGGCTACCGTTTAGGTCGCTAGCTCTCTCGTTTGCGAGTTAGCATGTGTCTCAAGACCCTGCAGTTGCGCAATATGTTGTAAATAAAAAGAGTATAAATGTGACTATAGTCGTGTTTTGTCATGTCTACAGGGCTCTAATAATGCTTTGTTCATTTTAATCTGAAATTCCGGATCCGGAAAATGTATGGATGGTTATGAGCATATTTATGGCTTAAATGGCTGATTTTCCCAGATTATATCAACTATATTGGGTAATAAGACCGAAAAGATGACTATAGGGGTGTTATTTCATGTCTAGAGGTCTCTAAGAACAGTAAAAAACCTTCAATCCTAAAAGTTCTTAAAAGATTTTGTGTTTGCTGTTTATTAATATTGAATCCTACTTTGAAAATATGTAAATTGACTTATCGCTGTTGGGTCTGGAACTAATTAATTGTGATAAATTAATAATAAATAATATACCATATTTAGTAAATAAGTACAATATACTTTTTATAGTTTTAACTTAATTGAAAGACAAAAATACTCATTTCAATGTCTAAAAAAAGGTGTCATATTGCTCCAATATTTCAATTTGAATGAAATTTGCAACGGGTGTGCATGTTCAGAAGCTGTAAGGATAAAGCAAATTGAATCCAGATGTGATCCGGATTGAACAGTAATGTAAACGTACATGCGCCACCAGAAAATGCTTCATTACGTTCCACGTTAAAATGTCCGTCACCAACCTTTGGTGTGACGAGAGCCGAGCAGTTGTCGAAGAAGACGAAGCCCTGACTGTAGAAGCCACTCCAGCCTTCCTTCAGCATGTGCTCCATGGCGAACATGTTGATGGCCTTGTTGTCCTGCAGGGGGCGACGTAGGGAGAGAAATGGAACAGGGAACCGTAGAGGTGGACGGGAGAGGCTGTGATACTCACAGGCGTGTTGAAGACCTCGTTGTAGCACACGGATGAGCGCAGGTACCAACTGATGTTGAAGGCCACATTTCGGTCACATGAGCTAGCGTCGGCCTGGACTGCGGACAGAAGAAAGGTCCAACTGACTTCGACTTTGCTTCTCAGGGATGGTGAAAAAACATTTCAACAATACTTTTTTTTTGGTCCGTTGACACCAATTTCTGATAATTGCTAGCTAGACAAGCTGAATCGTCGCTAATCTCGTGACATCTCCTGTAATTCAGAACTGTTAGCAATCCTCGGGAACTCATGATGAACTTGCCAACCTATTGAAAATCACAGGAGGTCATTACTCATTAATACTCTCTGACTAACTGTTACCTTAGATCGAATGCTAAAATCATCACACAGCATCTTAACAATCAAAGGGTAGCTAAGAAACACACAGCACAAGAACCAATATGAGTTTAAAATAAATGTTTAAAAAAATCGTAATTTCGGCTGCACGGCACTCGAGAGGTTAGCACGCAGACCTCACAGCTAGAAGACCAGGGTTCAATTCCACTCTCAGCCATCTCTGTGTGGAGTTTGCATGTTCTTCCCGTGCATGTGTGGGTTTTCTCCGGATACTCCAGTTTCCTCCCACATTCCAAAAACATGCTAGGTTAATTAGCCACTCCAAATTGTCCATAGGTATGAATGTGAGTGTGAATGGTTGTTTGTCTATATGTGCCCTGTGATTGGCTGGCCACCAGTCCAGGGTGTACCCCGCCTCTCGCCTGAAGACAGCTGGGCATATTCTTGTGTTATTATTTCATACATCGATTATCTACCTTTTTCAGCCCCCAGTATCTGTGTCGGTATCGGTATCGACCCCCCAGATCCTATATCAGTATCAGTTGGGCTGTAAAAATAACATAATCATCTTAATAATAAGGCAGGCTACTATTGTGGCCGTAATCCAGTTAAAACTCAACTCCAACCCCAACATCACTTCCACCACTTGCTCTCTGGTTCTACCATATCTTACTTATTGTGTGGAAATATGGGCTAATAACTATAAAAGCAATATTCACTAGCTAAATGTACTGCAAAAAAGGTCAGTAAGGATAATTCATAATGCCGCCTACAGACAACATACTAGCAGTTGATGTTTGCTAAATACAAGGATGAAGAGTCTTGAACCAGCCATGATGTGCTATATATATCACTATATTGACACTTACTATGGTACCCATTATGGCATTGGATGCTCATATCACCGAGTACTTTGGTATGAGGTGCATTATTAATAAAATAAAATAAAATAAAATAAAATAAAATAAAATAAAATAAAATAAAATAAAATAAAATAAAATAAAATAAAATAAAATAAAATAAAATAAAATAAAATAAAATAAAATAAAATAAAATAAAATAAAATAAAATAAAATAAAATAAAATAAAATAAAATTAAATTAAATTAAAAAGTTTACTTGTAAAAGTACCAGATGGAGGGGTAGGATTTAATAAGCTTTGCTTCTTCCTACTCCTTTTGGACATGTGGAACTGGGAACTGATTTGACAAAAATTAAATAATAATAAAAAAACCCAACAAAACCTTAAACTATATTATGAAAGCAGGAAGTGAACAAAAAAAAAATAAAAAATAAAAAATAAAATTTAACTATATTAGGAAAGCAGGAAGTGAACAAATGTAACAGTTACTGATTGTAAAAGTACCAGATGGAGGGGTAGGATTTAATAAGTTTTGCTTCTTCCTACTCCTTTTGGACATGTGGAACTGGGAACTGATTTGACAAAAATTAAATAATAATAAAAAAAACCAACAAAACCTTAAACTATATTATGAAAGCAGGAAGTGAACAAATAAAAAAATAAATAAAATAAAATAAAATTTAACTATATTAGGAAAGCAGGAAGTGAACAAATGTAACAGTTACTGATTGTAAAAGTACCAGATGGAGGGGTAGGATTTAATAAGTTTTGCTTCTTCCTACTCCTTTTGGACATGTGGAACTGGGAACTGATTTGACAAAAATTAAATAATAATAAAAAAAACAAAACAAAACCTTAAACTATATTATGAAAGCAGGAAGTGAACAAATAAAAAATAAATAAAATAAAATAAAATTTAACTATATTAGGAAAGCAGGAAGTGAACAAATGTAACAGTTACTGATTGTAAAAGTACCAGATGGAGGGGTAGGATTTAATAAGTTTTGCTTCTTCCTACTCCTTTTGGACATGTGGAACTGGGAACTGATTTGACAAAAATTAAATAATAATAAAAAAAACAACAAAACCTTAAACTATATTATGAAAGCAGGAAGTGAACAAATAAAAAAATAAATAAAATAAAATAAAATTTAACTATATTAGGAAAGCAGGAAGTGAACAAATGTAACAGTTACTGATTGTAAAAGTACCAGATGGAGGGGTAGGATTTAATAAGTTTTGCTTCTTCCTACTCCTTTTGGACATGTGGAACTGGGAACTGATTTGACAAAAATTAAATAATAATAAAAAAAACAACAAAACCTTAAACTATATTATGAAAGCAGGAAGTGAACAAATAAAAAAATAAATAAAATAAAATTTAACTATATTAGGAAAGCAGGAAGTGAACAAATGTAACAGTTACTGATTGTAAAAGTACCAGATGGAGGGGTAGGATTTAATAAGTTTTGCTTCTTCCTACTCCTTTTGGACATGTGGAACTGGGAACTGATTTGACAAAAATTAAATAATAATAAAAAAAACCAACAAAACCTTAAACTATATTATGAAAGCAGGAAGTGAACAAATAAAAAAATAAATAAAATAAAATAAAATTTAACTATATTAGGAAAGCAGGAAGTGAACAAATGTAACAGTTACTGATTGTAAAAGTACCAGATGGAGGGGTAGGATTTAATAAGTTTTGCTTCTTCCTACTCCTTTTGGACATGTGGAACTGGGAACTGATTTGACAAAAATTAAATAATAATAAAAAAAACCAGCAAAACCTTAAACTATATTATGAAAGCAGGAAGTGAACAAATAAAAAAATAAATACAATAAAATAAAATTTAACTATATTAGGAAAGCAGGAAGTGAACAAATGTAACAGTTACTGATTGTAAAAGTACCAGATGGAGGGGTAGGATTTAATAAGTTTTGCTTCTTCCTACTCCTTTTGGACATGTGGAACTGGGAACTGATTTGACAAAAATTAAATAATAATAAAAAAAAACAACAAAACCTTAAACTATATTATGAAAGCAGGAAGTGAACAAATAAAAAAATAAATAAAATAAAATTTAACTATATTAGGAAAGCAGGAAGTGAACAAATGTAACAGTTACTGATTGTAAAAGTACCAGATGGAGGGGTAGGATTTAATAAGTTTTGCTTCTTCCTACTCCTTTTGGACATGTGGAACTGGGAACTGATTATGGGATGCACTCAATTGTAATCTGATGCATGTTCAAATGAAATTAAACCATTACCATTACCATTACCATTACCATTACCATAAAGGGCCAGGATGGAGCGAGGGTAACACTGTACTGTTCACGAGACGAGATGATACACAAGATTGGGTCGGGATTTGAACATTAAGTTTCAATCAGATCAACCTCAGCAGCAACTGCAGGCTGTGAGAAGCCTTGCGTTTGCTGCTCTACAAAGAGAGAAAGCTTTTTGGCCTTTGTCATCAGGACATCATGACAGTGGGAATACCCGACAGTTCATATTTTTGCCAAGGTTTAGTCTTAGGCTTTGATGAACGGCCTAATTCGCTTTAATGCTTGTTTGCTATGCAATTTTTTTTTAATTCTTTTTTTTTTTTCCTTTTTTTAATTATTTTTTTTAATTATTTTTTTTCTTTCTTTTTATTTACGCAATTTTTGTATTAGATTTCCTCGGATGAAGATTCTTGAACCAGTCAAGATGTGCTATGTATATCACTATATTGACACTTACTATGGTACCCATTATGGCATTGGATGCTCATATCACCGAGTACTTCCGTACGAGGTACATTATTTAAAAAAAACAAACAAACAAAAAAAAAACCTTAAACTGTATTATGGAAAGCAGGAAGTGAACAAATGTAACAGTTACTGATTGTAAAAGTACCTGATGGAGGGGTAGGATTTAATAAGCTTTGCTTCTTCCTACTCCTTTTGGACATGTGGAACTGGGAACTGATTATGGGATGCACTCAATTGTAATCTGATGCATGTCCAAATGAAATTAAACCATTACCATTACTTCCTCACCACACGTCCATAACACATTTATTGGGGCATTAGTCTCATTTATGTCTTAAATTTGGTATTTTATCAGATCAAACCGCCCAAGCTATATTTGGGATTTCTGAAGTCCATATTTCTTTTCACTTCCTTTCTTACTTGATACGACTGTGGCGGCCATGCAGGGAGTCGGTCTGTGAATTGGCAAACGTGAAGATACTCACACTTCATGAAAATGGTGGTGTTGGCATACAGCGTCTTCCGGAACACAGCATGCTGGGTCTGAAAATACCAAGAACTCATGTCAAAACGCTATTTTCTTTCATTTATTGACTCCCATCTTTGGAATTACAGGATTAAAGCTGCGTGTGAGGAGTTAATCTGAATGGAAAATTGTGTCTGTTGGCTCTGTTCATTCTTATTTACTGACTGGGGGTTTTTATGATCTTGTTTGACATCCGTTAGGCAAAAGAGTAAACCGGTGAGACTGTCTGGGAATTGTTTTCTCACACAAGTTCAATGAAAACCGCCCAATGCTCACAAGTATTTGTTGGTTACTGGCTGGAAACTTCAAATTGTATGTAGTCCTAGTACTAGTCCACTACCTGTCCTTGGCAATCAATGTACTACAGTAGAAAGCCATTATCACAGTACAATAATAGAATCAAATAAGTCAAAATCGTGCTAAAAAGCTCCACTGTTTCACACAATTCAGTTTAATGTTTTGATTGAAACGTTAATGAAAGTATTTATGGAAGCTGTCGATGCATCGTCACTCCTGTGACAGCTGGATAGCAGCAGCTAGCAAGCTAGCTAGCTAACAGCTAGCTAGCTATTAATACACGATTTTCATAAAGAAACAAACACTGACCGAGTTGATCTCCACATTCCATAACGACACCTCCGCTGTTCCGCCTGGAGCTAAAAGAGCTACAAAAAGCAACAAACATAATGAAAGCTCTTCCTCGTTTGGCATCTTGCTGTGGAGCATCCGCCTCCCGTTCCGGCTTGATTACTTCCAACTGTAGTGCATAAGCGTCACCGTAGGGGGCGACAAAACACAATACCATAGAACCACGCATGGGTTTGGTTTTATTTTGAAATCACGCCCCTGGCGCACTTCCGGAAAGTAGTGTGTATGCGTGTTGTTTGCGGCTTGACGCGACACTGTTATATCTTGTAGCACAAGACGCAGTGAACTTCTTCCGTTTTCTTGCATCAAGTAGAATATTCTTTACTCTGATTGTTCCCGCCATCTGTGTGTCTCTCGTCGCTCAAAATGGTGGACGTGAAACAGCCCATTCCAGGGTAAGATTTCCACTATATGCTATTAATAACGATCTTTGTGTCACCTGTCACATTCAGAACCAGCCTCTAATTATAAGCTTGTTCGGAAATTCTACATCAATTTTTTTTCTTAATGTGAATGACAGTTATGTGATATCATGTGTTTTTGCTTTGTTCCACAGTGGAGTGCCAGGAGGTGACGGCAAAGACAAGTTCATGACAAGTCAGGATGTTGCCTTTTACAGGTGAGTCTCACTCTGTACGATATTGATGACTTCATTTGTGAAAATGAATGAATGAATGAATTATATTAATATGAGGCTGTACGGTAGTCAAGTGGTTAGCACGCAGGCCTCGCAGCTAGGACACCCAAGTTCAATTCCACCAATTACATGTTCTCCCTGTGCATGTGTGGGTTTTCTGCGGGTACTCCGGTTTCCTCCCACATTCCAAAAACATGCTAGGTTAATTAGCCACTCCAAATTGTCCATAGGTATGAATGTGAGTGTGAATGGTTGTTTGTCTATATGTGCCCTGTGATTGGCTGGCTGGCCACCAGTCCAGGGTGTATCCTGCCTCTTGCCCCAAGACAGCTGGTAGAAATGAATGATTTTATTTTATTTTATTTTATTTTATTTTATTTTATTTTATTTTATTTTATTTTATTTTATTTTATTTTATTTTATTTTTTATTTATTTATTATTTATTTATTTATTTTATTATTTTATGAATGAAATGGAAAGCCCAGACTTCTCGTTCCCCGGCCGTTCGTCCAGCTGGTGAACATAGCTGGTGAGATGTGGTCTCTCCAATGTGTCCCGGGTCTTCCTGGAGGCCTCCGGACCTGCTCTGAACACCACATCAGGCAGGCTCCTGTAATTGGGGTGTCTCCCTTTCGGTTGGAACGTACATTGACCTGATAATCGAGACCCTTGAGCTCTCTAGTCACAATGAAGGACCGATGCAAAGTCCGCATCACTGTAGACCCTGCACCAATGTGCCTGTCGATTTTGAAGTCCATCCCTCCCTCTATCAAACGTGAATAAGACCTAAAGGTACTTGAAATACTCCACGTGGGGCAGGATCTCATCCCTGACCTGGAGATGGAACTCCAGCCATGGACTCGGAAATTGGAGGTGCTGAAGCTCATCCCGGTTGCTTCAAAACTGGGAAGCAATCCATTGAGAGCTGAGGATCACGGTCCGGTCCAACCCCCACCGGACCCAGCAGTCCCAGCTCTGGCACCGGTCACACGGGATCAGATCCCCCATACTCCCGGAGTATTAGATTCATGTAGTTCTAATCAGAAAGGAATCTTTTCGTTTAATTCCATTTAATATACAGTAAAGTCTCGTTATATCGATATCGGTTATAACGAAGTACTGCTTATTACGATACTATTTTCATTTCCCGGCAAATTTCTAGTCTTTTATGATATAATTAGCTCCGTTAGTACGATACCCGGTTATTATGATAATCCGGTTACTACGATGCCCTTTTCATCTCCCGCCAGCCAATTTGGTCTGCTTATATCGATACAAAAGCAGCTTAAATCAATCTTTGCTTAAGGATTTCAATACCAAAAAAGAACACGGCCAACGGCTGCTTCCAGTCAACTTTATTTTTCACACTTCCACCACCAGAGCGCAGCACACACACCGATTCCCGCACTTCCTGGTTCACGGGTCATGCTCAACCCGCCCCACATAGCTGGCCAAACACATGCCTGTATAGAATCTATACACACGAGAGAAACCACGAACGCAGTTGGTTCTTCTGTTGCAGGCATGTGTTTGGCCAGCTATGTGGGGCGGGTTGAGCATGACCTGTGAACCAGGAAAGAGATTGATTTAAGCTGATGTAAGCTGTAAGCTGTGATTGATTGTTATATTTGCATATTTTACATAATAATAATATAATAATTATTATTTTATTTTTATTGTAATTATTATAATATTTTATTATTTTTAAAATATTTAAATATAAATATAAAATAATAAATAATAATAGCAGATTGCATGACAATTTTACAGATACAATAATACCAGGTGGACTGTTACGTGTAAAATATATAATCTGCCCCCCCCCGCCCCCTGTAAATTTTGTCATATCAATGCGGCCCGCGAGTCAAAAAGTTTGCCCACCCCTGTTCTATACTATAGAACAATGTCGAGTGCATTATTGCCCACTTTTAATGCAGTTCGGCGCAGGATCGGATATATGGATAGTTCGGTTATATCGATATTTTTTCCGACTCCCGAGAATATCGATATAACGAGACTTTACTGTATTTGTAATGCAGTCAAAGTAAGTTGTGTAAATGATGTTGCAAGAAAAGAATATTTTTTGTATTGGCGTTGAAGGCGGCAGACGCTGGGTCCTAAAATGCAGTTCCAAGCTGTTCTAAACACGGTGATGCTCACGGAGAAGGGGGCTCGTTTTCAGTTGCTGGATCCAGAAACTCAGGTGAACGGAGTTCGCATTTGGGGCGTGGGCTTTGAATTTTGGTAATTTGGTAAATAAAAGGGTGAAAACATGGACATAAATGCCTGTTATAAAAGGAAAACAGACATTTTGCTATTATGTAAATATAAGACAAACACCGCTAGCGATGGTGCTATTTGTCTTATACTCATTTTGGTAGTTTCAGTTGGCTCAGGGTGGTATTATAAATAAATACAGTCCTGTAAAAAGTATATTTACTTTTGATATATTTGCAGACCAAGCTGGTAGCATGTGTGTCACCCTGCAAGAACGACACGGTGAGGATCCTGATCGATGAAGCGAAAGCCATCAAACCGCGCTACCGTGTGCAAGACGTGCTCACCGAGGAGCCGCGGTGTGAAAAGTACAAAAAGATTTGATTTCATTCGTGAAAAGCGCACCTCTGTCACCTTTGACCTGAGATCTTTGATCTTTACGTTGCAGGCTGAGGCTGGATGAACGGGACGAAGACTCGGTGACGGTGTCGTGGGCTCCGGGGCGTCACAAGTGCCGCGTGTGGCGCCTCCCTTTCCGTGTGGAGATCCTGTGCGAGGAGCGGGTGGTCGTGACGTTCAACCCTCAGAGCAAGCTGTGGTTCGAGGCGCTGCAGGAACCTCCCAAGTGAGCGTCTCACCGTCGATGACGTTTTCCATGCAATGAAATGAAAGGCCGTTTTTTTAAAAACTGTCTTTTTCTCAGGGCTGCGCCCGACACTGAGGTGATGTTCACACCTGCTGTGTTCTTTATTTAGTTAAGCTGATGTTCTTCTCCTGATCTCCATCACGCAGCCTGAAGAGGACAACCTATGGCGAGAGACCTTCAGGACCTTTGTGGATATCAAAGCAAACGGTTTGCGTTCAGTTCAACTGTCACTTTACTTAAATGATGACACGCCCGGACGTATATGCCTCAAGTGTTCCACAATCGTAAAGCGGCGGTGTGTTGTCCAAAATCCCTCGCAGGATTGGTCGGGCGAGGAAACTGCAGAATCCCAGTGCTAAGAGAAGAATTCAAAAACGTTCATTTTTGAAATGTTTAATTACTAAACTATATTTTTGAAACCAAATACACCACGAATGCTGCGATTATATGTGTATAATAATTCAATAATAATTAATATTATTTATAATATTTATCATATAATAATATAAAAAATTAAATTATTAATTAAATTAAAATAATTAATTAATTCATTCATTCATTCATTCATTTTCTACCGCTTTTTCCTTATGAGGGTCGCGGGGGTGCTGGAGCCTATCCCAGCTGTCTTCGGGCGAGAGGCCGGGGTACACCCTGGACTGGTGGCCAGCCAATCACAGGGCACATAGAGACAAACAACCATTCACACTCACATTCATACCTATGGACAATTTGGAGTGGCTAATTAACCTAGCATGTTTTTGGAATGTGGGAGGAAACCGGAGTACCCGGAGAAAACCCACGCATGCACGGGGAGAACATGCAAACTCCACACAGAGATGGCCGAGGGTGGAATTGAACCCTGGTCTCATAGCTGTGAGGTCTGCGCGCTAACCACTAGTCCATATATACACCACGAATATTGCGATAATATACGTATAATAATTTAATAATAATTATTATTAATTAATATTATTTTATATTTATTATATAATAATGTTAATTTGTAAGAATTAAATTAATTAAAATAATTTCATAATAAAATAATAATAATTGGAACTGGCGTTTGTGATTTCCGTCTGTCAAACGTTTGCAGCATTTCTTGAAATGCTGGCTTTTCGACCGTATTAAGCAGCAGCATCGTTATGCGATGTGGGATGATTACAATTGAATGCATCCCATAATCAGTTCACATTTTTGAGACCAAAATACACCACGAATGTTGTGATAATATACGTATAATAATTTAATAATTATTATTATTAATTAATATTATTTTATATTTATTATATAATAATGTTAATTTGTAATAATTAAATTAATTAAATTAAAATAATTTCATAATAAAATAATAATAATTGGAACTGACGTTTGTGATTTCCGTCTGTCAAACGTTTGCAGCATTTCTTGAAATGTTGGCTTTTCGACCGTATTAAGCAGCAGCATCGTTATGCGATGTGGGATGATTACAACTGAATGCATCCCATTATCAGTTCACATTTTTTAGACCAAAATACACCACGAATGTTGCGATAATATACGTATAATAATAATTATTATTATTAATTAATATTATTTATAATATATATTATATAATAATATTAATTCATAAATAAATCAACATAATGTAATTTATTAAATTATTTAAGAATAAAATAATCATAATTGGAACTGCCGTTTGTGACAGACAATTTCCGTCCGTCAAACGTTTGCAGCATTTCTTGAAATGCTGGCTTTTCGACCGTATTAAGCAGCAGCATCGTTATGCGATGTGGGATGATTACAATTGAATGCATCCCATAGTCAGTTCACAAAATACACCACGAATGTTGCGATAATATACGTATAATAATTTAATAATTATTATTATTAATTAATATTATTTTATATTTATTATATAATAACGTTAATTTGTAATAATTAAAATAATTTCATAATAAAATAATAATAATTGGAACTGGCATTTGTGATTTACGTCTGTCAAACGTTTGCAGCATTTCTTGAAATGCTGGCTTTTTGACTGTATTAAGCAGCAGCATCGTTATGCGATATGGCAAAGTACACTTTCTGTGAGCGCACACTATTCCGTGATGTTCTGTTTGTATTTACTTTGCCGATCAAACGCCTCAGCGAGTGCTGAGTCCCGGGAGAAAAAAACGTCTCTGTGTGTCGATGTGCACTTTATTTTCCCTCAGGGAAAACTGGAATTATGATGTAAGTCAAACTGGGCTCGCCTTGCTCCGTTGGTTTGAATCCAGGATATCCCCACGTGGGGAAACATAACAAATATATTAGTAAATCTTTACTACAATATACAAAACATGAGACTTTCTGCACTCTGTGTGTATATGTAGCGGCCCCGTCTCCCACTGTACATTCACATGGGAATATATGGATGCTGGCAAAATGAGCCATTGATTTCCATGAAGGAGAAATATTCATATAATATATAATTTCACGAGATGCCTACTGATTAGACACTGCAAGATGTACTGTAATAAGTATTTTGTTGTGTAGGGCCAACTAGCATTGGTGCTGACCTGCGTCTCCATGGATTCGAACATGTATACGGAGTGCCGGAACACGCCGACAGTCTACGTCTGGCAGACACCAGGTCCTCAAGCTGCATGCAAGGCATCCTGCGTAACATCCATGTTATCTCAGTCTAAGTCCTGTCAATCACGTGTCTTCTGCAGAGATAACGAACCTTACCGCCTGTACAACCTGGACGTGTTTGCCTACGAGATCAACAGTCATCTGGGCGTGTACGGCAGCGTGCCTCTCGTGGTGGCTCACAGGCCGGAACAGACTGTTGGAATCTTCTGGATGAACGCCTCGGATACTTTTGTTAACGTCGAGTACGGTGCCGGCGGGGAAGAGGTACTCTATGAACCTTTCTAATGCGGAACAATAATGTCCGTCTTGTCTTGAGGACATCTGTAGTCCATGTATGATCGGATGTATTTTGTCCACAGTCCACAAGGGGGCGCCACAAATTAGCCAGTCTACTTTTTTCACATTTCTTTTCTAAGACGTGCTGTTCTACTCCGGTCCTGTGGGGGGCAGTAATATACAATTCAAACAGGCTTTTCTCAGCGCATCCCCTCGGTCCCGATGCAAGCAGACTGAAATGTGAAGAAGTAAACTTGACCCGGAACCGAGACCTGGCCTAGATTCGTTAACCGAAACACATCAATCAATGGTTTGAGCCTCATGAGGTCCGAGATGCGATTCACCCAAGCTGCTATGTTTAGGACGACGTCGGGACTCAGACCTACACTGACGTCCACTGGCTGTCTGAAAGCGGCGTGATCGACTGCATGGTTCTCCTGGGACCGAGTCCTTCACAGATGTGCCGCCAGTATGCTGAGTTGACGGGTGAGACCGTACCCCCCTACCCCTCTATGACCGTTATCTAACCATCGCGGTATGACTCCCACCAGGATACCAGGCCCTCCCGCCTCTCTTCGCCCTCGGGTACCACCACTCCCGCTGGGACAAAGACACGGAGGAGGACCTGAAGGCCGTGGACGCCGGATTCGACAAGCACAACATCCCCTACGATGTCATGTGGCTGGACATTGAGCACATGAACGGGAAGCGATCTTTCACCTGGGACTCGGACTTGTTCCCTGACCCGGCCCGCTTGCAGCGCCACCTGGAGGAGAAGAACAGGAAGGTGAGTCTCGGGAAGGGCTGCCGTTAATGATGAACGCCTCAATCAACGGTCTATCTCCAATTGAGGAAACAGTCCTTCAGACCTAAGGTGGTTTTTGTATTTTCTCTCCCAGACGGCAGTAGCAGTACTTCATGTATTAGTGTAGCTGACTACTTGTACCATAAAATATGGTAATGGTAATGGCATCACATTACAATTGAATGCATCCCATAATTACTACACATTTTTGAGACCAAATACACCACGAATGTTGCAATTATATATATATATATATATGTATATATGTATTATAAATACGTATAATATACATATAATAATTTAATAATTATTATTATTAATTAATATTACTTTATATTTGTTATATGAGAATGTTAATTTGTAATAATTAAATTATGAATTAAATTCACACAATTTTGAGACCAAACACACCATGAATGTTGCGATAATATATACATATATTTACGTATACAAATATGTATAATAATTTAATAATTATTAATTCATATTATTTTATATTTATTATATAATCATGTTAATTTGTAATAATTCAATTATTAATTAAATTCACACATTTTTGAGACCAAATACACCACAAATGTTGTGATAATATATATATATATGTTATATATTTACGTATAGTAATACGTATAATAATTTAATAATTATTTTATATTTATTAGATAATAATGTTAATTTGTAATAATTAAATTATGAATTAAATTCACACATTTGAGACCAAATACACCACGAATGTTGCGATAATATATGTATATGTATTTACGTATAATAATTTAATAATTATTATTATTAATTATTATTTTATATTTATATATAATGTTAATTTTTAATAATTAAATTATTAATTAAATTCACACATTTTTGAGACCAAATACACCACGAATGTTGTGATAATATATATATATATATATATATATACATATTATATTTATGTATACTAATACGTATAATAATTTAATAATTATTTTATATTTATTAGATAATAATGTTAATTTGTAATAATTAAATTATTAAATTCACACATTTGAGACCAAATACACCACAAATGTTGCAATAATATATATATATATATACGTATAATAATACATATAATAATTTAATAATAATTATTATTTTATATTTATATATAATAATGTTAATTTGTAACAATTCAATTATTAATTCAATTCACACATTTTTGAGACCAAATACACCACAAATGTTGCGATAATATATATATACATATATATATTTACATATAATAATACATATAATAATTTAATGATAATAATTATTAATTAATATTATTTTATATTTTTTATATAATAATGTTAATTTGTAATAATTAAATTAAAATAATTTCATTATAAAATAATAATAATTGGAACTGGCGTTTGTGGTTTCCGCCTGTCAAACGTTTGCAGCATTTCTTGAAATGCTGGCTTTTCAACCGTATTAAGGAGCAGCATCGTTATGCAATGTGGCAAAGTACACTTTCTGAGAGCGCACACTATTCCGTGCTGTTCTGTTTCTATTTACTTTGCCGATCAAACGTCTCAGCGAGTGCCGAGTACCGTTTATTTACCGTTTATTTACTTTATTTTCCCTAAGGGAAAAGTTCCACATGTCCGAAAGGAGTTTTTTTACATTTACATTTTTTACATTTGTTCACTTCCTGCTTTCCTAATATAGTTTAAGTTTTTTTTTGTTTTTTTTTTGTCCCGTACCGAAGTAGGAGGTGATATGACCATCCAATAACATAATGGGTACCATAGTAACTGTCAAATAAATATTAATATTTGTCTGTTGAGCGGATACGAGACGAGGCGTTCGCGAGGCGAGACAACACACGATATTTCATGGAATAAACACTTCGGCAACATCAACGATGAACGATGAATCCAATTTGCCCCTTTTGCAGATGGTGGTTATAATAGACCCACCCATTAAGGATGATCCTGATTGGTCCATTTACTGCGAGGGGCGGGACGAAGGGCATTTTGTTATGGACAGAGACGGACAGATCTATCAGGGCACTTGCTGGCCAGGTGAGGTTTTCCTCTCACATTCCAAATTCTCCATTTTAGGATCTCCACTCGGATGAAATGAATCATAATTTCATTTTTTTTTTCCTCCCATGTCCCGTGAAGGCAAATGCTATTTTCCCGACTTCAGCAACCCTCATACTCGGGCGTGGTACGCCACATGCTTTGCTCTGGAGAAATACAAGGTTAGCGCAAAGCGTGTCCAACGGACGGTTGGATGCGGCAGCCGTGACGCCATTTTGTTATTTTGACGCAGGGTTCCACGGCGTCGTTGCACGCGTGGCTTGACATGAACGAACCCACCACGTTCTACGGGCCCGAGCTGTCCTTGCCGAAGAACGCCGTGCACTACGGAGGCTGGGAACACCGGGAGTTGCACAACCTGTACGGCTTTTACCAGGTGAGTCTGTGGGCGGTCCGTCAATCACAACTTTATTGCTGTACTCCAGCAATACAATTCTTGAAGACTGAGGATCGGGGCCAAAGCTCACAGTCTGTGACGTTTGGATCCGACCCTCCTGAATCCTGCGTGTAAAATGAGGGGAAAGCAGTCTAGCCACATCATCCCGTTTTATCCGTCCCGGGGAATCAGTCCATGGTTTTGAGTCCACATGTCCAATAAAAGTGGCCGTTTGGTGGCGGTTTATTTCTTCATAGAATGACCTATCGCAGGGGTCTCAAAGTCAATTTACCTGGGGGCCACTGGAGCTAGGGTCTGGGCGAGGCTGGCTGGGCCGCATCAGGTTTTCTAAAAAAAAAAAAAAAAAAAAAAATGCATTTATTAAAAACAGAAAAATTAATAAACTTTGCTTCGGTTCCGATTTTCTACAAGAAAAACTCATTCCACTGTTCTCAAATATCAAATATATATTTTTCTACACAAAATAAGATGAAAATTAAATAAACAAGTCAAGAATAAAGAAAATCAATCAATCAGTAATAAATAAATATAATAATAATAATAAAAAGTTAAGAAAGCACATATAGTTGGTGGGTAGACAAATGATTTTTTTCAGATTAAAATGAACAAAGCATTATTAGAGCCCTGTAGACATGACAAAACACGACTATAGTCACATTTATACTCTTTTTATTTACAACATATTGCGCAACTGCAGGGTCTTGAGACACATGCTAACTCGCAAACTAGAGAGCTAGCGACCTAAACGGTAGCCTCCAAGTTATTTCCTTTCAACTTAAATAGCCAAAAACTTACCACTTCCACACGGATAGGGAGGATAACTATTAACAGTTATTTAACCTTTAACATGAACATGAATCAAACGTAATAATTTTTTCTGGGTACATGATACCATACAGCATCCATATCAAACTTGCCGCACTAACATTAAACTTTCATATCAAGGCGGGGGCCTCAAAGTGGTGTCCTGCGGGCCACATTTGGCCCGCGGGCCGCGTGTTTGAGACCCCTGTGTTAGATAATACATCAACTCATTTGCTACGAAAAGATGTACCCAAAACGCCCGACCCCAAAGACGTTTTTTTTATTTTGGCGAGACAAACAGGAAGTCCAAATCGTCCGAAATCGCCAGTCCTGAAATGGATGTGTTTTGAAAGACGGCAGGGATAGAATGAGGTGCTCATGGATTCCGAACTGTTGCCGAGCGGGACTCCAGAAAGCATGTCGAACGAGACCCCTGACCTATCGTCTTATTTCCTAATAAGTAATCAATGAATCGGGTTTAACCCGAACAAGAGGTGAACGACTCTCTTCTTCCCTAGCAAATGGCAGCAGTAGACGGGCTGCTGACTCGTTCGGGTGGCTCCGAGAGACCTTTTGTTCTGTCCCGTGCCTTCTTCGCTGGGTCGCAGAGACTAGGTACGCGATCTAACGCCATCGAAGGTTCTATTGTCGGGACCCAGAGGTGGAGCGTTTGTTTGCCTTGCAGGGGCTGTGTGGACCGGCGACAACATCGCCACCTGGGATTACCTGAGGATCAGCATTCCCATGAGTCTTTCCATGTGTCTAACAGGAATCTCGTTTTGCGGAGGTGAGGTTCGGGAATATGTCCGAATGACTAAATCTGATTAATTGATTCATTTGTTTCTGTGCTTTCAGCCGATGTCGGCGGGTTTATACCGCATCCGGATTCAGAGTTGCTGATCCGCTGGTACCAAGCCGCCGCCCTGCAGTCATTCTTCCGAGGTCACTCGTCCATGAACACGTCACGTAGAGAGCCCTGGTTATTTGGGGAGGACGTCACCGACGCTATACGAAGCGTTATCGAAGAAAGGTACTGGACGGGTGGCGCTATTTGACGATGACGATGAGTCTGGAGGAACGTGATGAAGGCTCTTGGCTTATGTTCATGTCTCCGCTCTCAGGTATCGTTTGTTGCCGTACTGGTACACGCTCTTCTACCGGGCTCACACGGATGGCATTCCGGTGCTCAGGTGAGTTCCGACGGTCCCGAACAGTTCATAGACAAGAGCCAGATCAGAAAGCCTCCACACAGTTTGAAGTCCACTTGCATTGGGGCCGCAGGGGGGGACCCTAGATCCAGCATCTTGAGCAGTACATGCCATGCATTATCGGATTATTATTACGTTTATTACGGGTGGTCCTTGGTTTCCATTCTTTCATGTTGTCATTTCTTGGTTACTCCCATGCTCCCATTAATAACAAAAAATCATAAATTATATACATTATGATACATTTTAGCGTTTAAAGTAATTTACAAAAATAAAAATGTAACTTTGTTTCGGAAACATGACACTCGCACGAAAACTACTGCAATTTCCGGACAATGAAGCGCACCGGTATTTAGCCACACCCACTACATTTAAAAATAAACAAGATTTGTACATATAGAGTATAGGCCACACCCATCTATACGCCACAAGCCACACCCATTTATAAGCCACAGGGGTCAACCTCGTTACATTTATTTTTTTTAATAGTCAATAAAAGTAGCTGCACGGCGGTCATGTGGTTAGCACGCAGACCTCACAGCGAGGGGACCTGGGTTCAATTCCACCCTCGGCCATCTCTGGGTGGAGTTTGCATGAAAATGAATGAATGAATGAATAAAGATTTGTACATATAGAGTATAGGCCACACCCATCTATAAGCCACAGGCCACACCCATCTATAAACCACAGGCCACACCCATCTATAAGCAACAGGCCACACCCATCTATAAGCCACAGGCCACACCCATCTATAAGCAAGAGGCCACACCCATCTATAAGCAACAGGCCACACCCATCTATAAGCAAGAGGCCACACCCATCTATAAGCAACAGGCCACACCCATTTATAAGCCACAGGGGTCCACCTCGTTACATTTATTTTTTTTAATAGTCAATAAAAGTAGCTGCACAGCGGTCATGTGGTTAGCGCGCAGACCTCACAGCGAGGGGACCTGGGTTCAATTCCACCCTACTCCGGGTACTCCGGTTTCCTCCCACATTCCAAAAAAAACATGCTAGGTTAATTAGCCACTCCAAATTGTCCATAGGTATGAATGTGAGTGTGAATGGTTGTTTGTCTATATGTGCCCTGTGATTGGCTGGCCACCGGTCCAGGGTGGACCCCGCCTCTCGCCTCAAGACAGCTGGGATAGGCTCCAGCACTCCACGCGACCCTCGTGAGGAAAAAGCGGTAGAAAATGAATGAATGAAGATTTGTACATATAGACTATAGGCCACACCCATCTATAAACCACAGGCCACACCCATTTATATATTAATAGTCAATAAAAGTAGCTGCACGGCAGTCATGTGGTTAGCGCGCAGACCTCACAGCGAGGGGATCTGGGTTCAATTCCACCCTCGACCCCGTGCATGCGTGGGTTTTCTCCGGGTACTCCGGTTTCCTCCCACATTCCAAAAACATGCTAGGTTAATTAGCCACTCCAAATTGTCCATAGGTATGAATGTGAGTGTGAATGGTTGTTTGTCTATATGTGCCCTGTGATTGGCTGGCCACCAGTCCAGGGTGGACCCCAGCTGGGATAGGCTCCAGCAACCCCGCGACCCTCATGAGGATAAGCGGTAGAAAATGAATGAAAGAAGTCGCCTACCAGAAACGTTATTCATGGCTGTCCTCATCCTCCTCCTGGGAACTAAAACCACTAAAGTGGTCCTCTTCTAGTGCTGGAACCTATCAGCCCTCTCAAAGCGTGGGAAAAGTCACACACAATCAGGACTGTTACACTCAAGGATGTTGGGAAATCCCAAACCTGGTTAGCACCACTACTGTTGACATGGAAAGGTTGCTTCAGGTTTGAATGTCGTTTTTATTATGTTCTTCTAAACGGGCCTTACATCGCAGCCGAGGGCTCAAACCCGTACGTAGCCACCTGTACTCTCATCAACTGGAACTAAAGTGACCCTTTTGGTGTCCAACCCTCCAGACCTTTATGGATGGAGTTCCCGAAGGAGCGCAGCACCTTCAGAGTGGACCACCAGTACATGCTGGGTGAACCAACACGCTCTCGGTTTAGCAGACTTAGACCCGGTACGACTACGGTACACTAACTAGTGCATTGACTTTTGTCGCAGGAGACGCACTCATGGCGTGTCCCGTCACGGAATCCGGCATTCAGGAAATTCTTGTCCTCTTTCCCGGAGAAGAGCAAGTAAATATTAATAACTAAATATTGATTTTTCCCAAAGAGGCTTTATCGGCAAAGTGATGTTGATTTTGTATTTTTAGGTTTGGTATGACGTTAAATCTGCATCGGCGCTTGAAGGAGGCGGGACTCGGACTTTTCCAGTAACTTTAGACACAGTAAGTGTTCTATTTGGAATATATATTTGTGTTTTGAAGTATTAAACACTCGTAAAAAGTATAGTGAGTACTCCAAAGTTGACCAACTTGATTCAACTGTAAAGGCAATGTGCCCGGAGGCCAAGTTTAAACATAGTAAAACGAATAAAGGCCCTCGGCGGAGCGCAAACAGGAAGTAGGGATTCCCGTATTGCTTTTAAATTAGGAAATGTTGACTTAAGTGTTTTTTCCTTGGAAAACATGAAGTGGGATATTAGTGGAGCTCATACCTCGAGGGACATAAGTACTCCGATGGTTTCCCTCCGTCAGGTTCCGGTGTACCAGCGAGGAGGCTCAGTCGTCTGCAGAGCCGCCGCTGGCGGGACGTGTACCGCCGACCTCCAGAAGATGCCGCTGTCCATCACGGTGGCGCTGAACTCTGAGGTGGGAAGAGGAGTGGGAAGAAGGGTGGAAAGATGTACTTCCGGGAAACCTTGGAATGACATGAAGTGCGATTGGTCCTATCTCCGATAGGGCGGCGCCAAAGGTGAAGTGTACCTGGATGACGGGCACACTTTCGCCTACCGCGACAACATGGAGTTCTGTCTGCGCTCGTTCGACATGCTTTCTGGACGCCTGCGCTGCCGGTGAGTCCCGCTCGGCAACAGTTCGGAATCCATGAGCACCTCGTTCCATCCCTGCCGTCTTTCAAAACACATCCATATCAGTACTGGCGATTTCGGACGATTTGGACTTCCTGTTTGTCCCGCAAAAATAAAAAAAACATCTTTGGGGTCGGGCGTTTGGGTTAAAAGAAACATAAATACGTCTTTGGTAGCAAATGAGTTGATGTATTATCTAATGCAGGGGTCTCAAACACGCGGCCCGCGGGCCAAATGTGGCCCGCAGGACACCAGTTTGAGGCCCCCTGCCTTGATATGAAAGTTTAATGTTTGATATGGATGCTGTATGGTATCATGTACCCAGAAAAAATTATTACGTTTGATTCATGTTCATGTTAAAGGTTAAATAACTGTTAATAGTTATCCTCCCTATCCGTGTGGAAGTGGTAAGTTTTTGGCTATTTAAGTTTAAAGGAAATAACTTGAAGGCTACCGTTTAGGTCGCTAGCTCTCGAGTTTGCGAGTTAGCATGTGTCTCAAGACCCTGCAGTTGCGCAATATGTTGTAAATAAAAAGAGTATAAATGTGACTATAGTCGTGTTTTGTCATGTCTACAGGGCTCTAATAATGCTTTGTTCATTTTAATATGAAAAAAATCTTTTTTTTATTTTATTTATATATTTATTACTGATTGATTGATTTTCTTTATTCTTGATTTGTTTATTTATTTTTCATCTTATTTTGTGTGGAAAAATAAAAAGTAAGATATGTTATATGTGGAATGTTTTATCAGAACTTTTATTGTAGAAAATTGGAACCAATTTTTTAAATTTTTTTGGTTTTAATAAATGCGTTTTTTTTGGAAAACCTGATGCGGCCCAGTCTCACCCATACCCGATTTCCAGTGGCCCCCAAGTAAATTGAGTTTGAGACCCCTGATCTAACGCATAGCCAACTATTTTTGGTTAATTGTTTTATTATTTAAAAGATTTCATCGTCTCAAATCGGAATATTTTTTAATTTCCAATTGTCCATGAGTAATAATATTCTCCCATTTGTTGGCTTCCATCCACTTTGCGTGGCCGTGGTAGCTGCTTCCCCTGAATGAACGTTTTCCCCTTGGAGATTGTTGCCATATGAAAAGCCGCCATCGCTCCTGCATAAACACGCTGGACTTAAACACGTGTGCTTCTTTTAGGGCCGGCGGGGAAAGCGGGACCTACGAGTGCAGCACTGCAGTGCAGTGGGTCACCATCTTGGGGGTGAAGAGCAAACCGTCTTGGGTGGCCGTGCACGTGCCAGGTGAGCGCCCCAACGGTAAACATGGCAGAATCCAAGACGCACAAGCTTGTTTCTTGTCGGCAGGCGAACAGAGCAAGTCGGCAGAGTTTGAGTACGACGAGGAGCGTCGCTCGCTAACCGTGGGGAAGTTGAACCTGGGCGTGGCCAACGACTGGGACATTGAACTGTGTTAACGTTGTTATAAACATATTGGAATTTGCTGTAGTTCAATGACACAATTCCAATATGCCCTGCCTCAATATCCAGGTCAAATCTGTCTTCCATTCTGTATTTGATCAGCTGAGACTGTTTTGGGCTGGCAGACTCACAATGAATAAAACACGGCTAACATGCTAACACTCGCGTGTCCTTTTGGGATTATTAACGCTTTTTTGCCTCTTCTTTTGAATTCTTTCCCATTTATGTGGAAAAGTGACCGCTATTAATGATTGTAGGCCCATTCTGCAACAAATAAGTGTTTGTGTTTAGGTTTGGAGTCCAAGTATTGAGCTTTAGCGGCAAAGCACCTTCATTTCTCAGGTAGCATTCTAGTCGTGTTTGTGGAAAAGATTGTTCTATCAGGAATATTTAGCTGGTAAAACATTATGGGGCAGAATATATTAACAAAATAAAGATATTATAAATACAGTGGATAGCATGTCATGTGGCTGTCGGGTAGACCCGAGTTCAAATCCCTGCTTGGGCATCTTTGCATGTTCTCCCAGTGCATGCGTGGGTTTTCTTTGGGTACTCTGCTTCCCCACATTCCAAAAACATGCTAGGTTAATTAGCCACTCCCAATCTATGGGTGGATGGATGGATGGATATGGATGGATGGATGGATGGATGGATATGGATGGGTGGATGGATGGATGGATGGGTGGGTGGATGGATGGATGAATGGATATGGATGGGTGGGTGGGTGGATGGATGGATGGATGGATGGGTGGATGGGGGTGGGTGGATGGATATGGATGCATGGATGGGTGGGTGGGTGGATGGATGGATGCGTGGATGGATGGGTGGGTGGATGGATGGATGCATGGATGGATGGATGGGTGGATGCATGGATGGATGGGTGGATGGATATGGATGGATGGGTGGATGCATGGATGGATGGGTGGATGGATATGGATGCATGGATGAGTGGATGGATGGATGGATGGATGCATGGATGGATGGATGGGTGGATGCATGGATGGATGGGTGGATGCATGGATGGATGGATGGGTGGATGCATGGATGGATGGGTGGATGCATGGATGGATGGATGGATGGGTGGATGGGGATGGGTGGATGGGGATGGGTGGATGGGGATGGGTGGATGGATATGGATGCATGGATGGGTGGGTGGATGGATGGATGGATGCGTGGATGGATGGATGGATGGGTGGGTGGATGGATGCATGGATGGATGGGTGGGTGGGTGGATGCATGGATGGATGGGTGGGTGGATTGGTGGGTGGGTGGATGGATGCATGGATGGGTGGGTGGGTGGATGGATGGGTGGGTGTATGGATATGGATGAGTGGGTGGGTGGGTGGATGGATGGGTGGATGCATGGATGGATGCATGGATGGATGGGTGGGTGGGTGGATGGGTGGGTGTATGGATATGGATGAGTGGGTGGGTGGATGGATGCATGGATGGATGGGTGGATGCATGGATGGATGGGTGGGTGGATGGGTGGGTGGGTGGATGCATGGGTGGGTGGATGGATGGATGGGTGGGTGGATGGATGCGTGGGTGCATGGGTGGGTGGATGGATCGGTGGGTGGATGGATGCATGGATGGATGGGTGGGTGGATGGATGTGTGGATGCTTGGGTGGATGGGTGGGTGGGTGATTGGATGGATGGATGCATGGATGGATGTGTGGGTGGATGGATGAATGCGTGGATGCTACAACCACAATAGCAAACATATTGTTGGGAAACACTAATCCATTACCACTTTGCGGTTTGAATTTTTCAGCTTCACTTTCTATTTCCCAAACATTTATATTAATAAATCATGCTTTGTGGTCTATTGTTGGTCAAAGCAATGCATATTTAAGCTAATGTTACATCCTTTTTGCCAAAATAAAACATTTTCAAGCATAAAAATGTCCGAATGCAGTAGAATACAAATACAGTATAAGGCATTTATTATGTGATGTAATATCCTATAGTGGTCACTAGGTGTCAGTAATGTTACTGTAATGTTTGTTGAGCCAACAGGCTTTTATAGCAGGTACTATGTCGGGTAATACGAGTGTAAAGGTGTTATTTTATGTCTATGGGGGATCTAAAGTTAAAAAAACATAATTAAAAAGGTCGCAAACAGCATTTCTATGTTGAAACAACAAAAACATTTGGTTTAAAATAAGGAATCCTACTTTGGGGAAATTCACTTATCGCGGTCGGTTGGTCCGCGCGTACGAGTACACAGAAGGCAGGTCACGGTTGGACTTGTGATTGATGAAGTGCTGACACGTGTACATGGTAGATGGATGCCAGGTAAATAGAGCTGTAGTGTTCCCTAACTGCAAGTACGGTATAGTGGACAATTAGAGGATACGTTAAGGCCAAAATGGCCACCGCTCCTCGCGGGGGCGTCACTGCGGCGGTTCTTGCTGAGACTGCTCGACGCTGAGCTCCATTGAGAAGCGGTTGAATGCCTTCTGCTGAGGCAGGGCATCCAACGGACACTCTTTACATGGCCTCCGGCGTGGCCCGCTGGCCTTTGTGTCACCCAACAATGATGAAGATCATTGTCCCCCTTTGGTCCAATGGCCGTGTGTGTGTGTGACATGTGGCGTTCAATGCACGTGTGGGCAAAGGTGAATGCGTGTTGGCTGAATCTCTTCTTTCCGAGTGTTCGGAGGGGAGGGCACATCACTGCGCGAGGGAGCCAATCACGGGTTTGCTGTTTGGATTTATGCCAGCGCTCTTTAGCTTGTCAACTTTAGTCCAAGTGGCAAAGGCCATTTAAAAAAATCACTTTGCCGAGCGAGAGAGTGACAGCGGGACGAGATGCCCTACACACCGTCTGGCTTCTTCTGTGACCGGCTGATCCGGGAGCGAGAGAGGAGGGACGGGGAAGGCACTTTGAACAAGCCGCTGCGCTTCAACAACCAGGACTTCAGCGTCCTCCAGCAGGAATGTCTCCACAGGAAGAGCCTCTTTGAGGACGAGTCCTTCCCGGCCAGCGTGGAGTCGCTGGGCTTCAAGGAGCTCGGGCACAAGTCCAACAAGGTCAAGAACATCGTCTGGAAGAGACCCAAGGTAGGAGGAGGATGGAGGGAGGATGCAGGGATCGACGGCACGTGCCGTGGGGGGAGGCGGGACGTTATTGTTGGACCTGGGCGGGAGGACCGTCTGTCTCCATCCTAACCAGGGACTGTTGTGGGTCAGCTCAAAGTCCACAGAGACACTTAAGGGAAACATGATGCTGTCAAGAGAGGGTCCCGTTTTCGAGGGCACCCTTTAGAAATATCTTATTGATCATACCATAAACCCTTACAATAACTCACAATTAGAGTCGTTAAGCCTGTCATAAACGACTCATTCATTTTCAACCTCTTCAGTGCCGGTAACTTTGTCTGATCTTTCAAGGTACACACATTATTGTGTCCCGTGGCTATACACACATGGAACCCACCAAAAGGAGGATAAGACGCCTATCTTTCAACAGAAAAAAAAGTTTGTTTCTATCTTTTTCTGCTCTTCAATAATCAGCAGTAGAACATAGATAAGTTTCAGGAAAATATCAGTTCCCAACTAAAAAAGTTTTTTTTGTCAAAAGATACACAAATACTATTTGCTTTTGTGACAGCGGAAATATCTAAACGCCTCTACCAACATAAATGTGTTTTTAATCATAATTATAATTCATTTACAAATATAACGCCATGTACTGTTTACAGTTTTCCCATTTGGAATTGAACTGCACGCATTCAAATGCGAACCCTTCTGCACGCTACACTCCTCCACGCTCTCTTACTTCCTCCTTCCTGTCATGTGACTTTTTTTCCATGCACATGACCTTTGCCAAAGCTCATCGAATGCACCTCTGCCCCCTTGTGGCCCTTTTTAGTGGAGAGTTACATCATCAGCTCTAAAACACATATGAATATGTTATTGGGATTGGGCATTCGGGATTATATTTGGTATTGTATGAGTTAATAAGCATATAATAAACCGTTAAAAATATGTAAATAAACATATAATAAACCCTTCAAAATAAACTTACAAACGTTTGTGGTATAATAAACTTGTATAAACTGTTCATAGTCATATAATTATCTATAATAAACATAATTAACTCCGACAAACAATGTACTAATGATATAATAAACCCTTATAAGCATGTTAATCATGCAGTAAACTGATATAAACGTCGTGTTCATGATACTCATATAATACGAAGCTAAAGCTGTCACACTAAAGGTCAAATCGTTAATAAAATAAAACCAAAGCGATCGTGAATGAGATGTTATGATTTCTAAGAGAGCGAAGCGGTCCGATAGCTAGCGTCACGTGGGCTGTAGTTATGTAACGACGTTAATGAAGCTGTAGTAAAAAGTGCGACCGCATGCTTCCTATTATTTACACATCAATCATTCGCCAATACTTGTTTGCCAGGAAATAAGCGAGAACCCGCAGTTCATCGTTGGCGGGGCCAGTCGCACCGACATCTGCCAGGGAGATCTTGGTGAGTACGACTATTTGTTTTGTTCACTGAACTTTTTTTTCGTTTTTGAATATTTTTTAAATTTTTTGTGATCAAAATAATTTAGCCATTTTTGGGATAGTATGATGTGTGTTTTAAAGGCCATTCATTCATCTTCTATGCCGCTTGTGCTGGAGCCTATCCCAGCTGACTTGGGGCGAGAGGCGGGGTACACCCTGGACTGGTGGCCAGCCAATCCCAGGGCAGATATAGTCAAACAACCATTCACACTCACATTCATACCTATGGACAATTTGGAGTGGACAATGAAGCTAACATGCTAGCATGTTTTTGGCATGAGGGGGGGGGGGGCGGAATACCCGGAGAAAAGCCGCACATGCAAGGGGAGAACATGTAAACAGAGATTCCAACCCATCTCCTGACTGTAACTACATGCTAACCACTCAACCACCGTGCAGCCTATATGATTGGTGATGATGGTATGTTTTTAAAGCAATGACTGTCCACCATGTTTGTAGTCCGTGTTGCCTTTTCCGTCACATGCCATCATGTTGTTGTTTTGGTGGCACATGGTGTAAAAGTGTGTGAAGGCGTGATGTAATATCCGGTCAGGATATTTAGGCATATTTTGCGGAAACGTAACAGCATTCCCGACCCCCCTCCCGCATGCGGCCTCTCGGCCGACTGTGGCCTCTCCGCATTGTGCTTCCTCTTTTGGAAGGGAATCCAGCCAGCAGCACTTCTCATTGTTGAGCACGTCAATGAAGAGCAGCAAAAAGCACAAAAGTGCGTTGGGAGACTTTGGAATGTTGTGCGGACAAACAATCGAAAAGTTCCGCCTCCGACCCGGCCACCCGAGGTCACGACACCGGTGCTAAACATCTCACGTTAGTTGTTGCGTGCAGGTGATTGCTGGTTGCTGGCCGCCATCGCCTGCCTCACCCTCAACGAGAAGCTCCTCTACAGAGTGGTTCCTCCGGAGCAGAGCTTCTCACAGGAATACGCTGGGATCTTCCACTTCCAGGTGGGTAGGGCTGATCCATCGGCTTCTCTCTTTCAATTCAATTCATCATGTTCCTCTGCCAGTTCTGGCGCTACGGCGACTGGGTGGACGTGGTCATCGACGACCGCATCCCGACCTTCAACAACCAGCTGGTTTTCACCAAGTCGGCGGAGAGGAACGAGTTCTGGAGCGCCTTGCTGGAGAAGGCCTATGCCAAGTGAGTCAGCAAACCAGAATCCTCCTTTTCCTGACATGAAGTACATGGAACTAACCTTTGGAGTGGTTGGACTGCAGTATCTAAGAAATATTAATATAATGAGACATACCCGAACTACTACATGGGAACTTGTTTGGGATCACTGCTGCTCACCCTGTCCAGGCTTCATGGCTCTTACGAGGCCCTGAAGGGCGGCAACACCACGGAAGCCATGGAGGACTTCACCGGGGGCGTCACTGAGTTCTACGAGCTGAAGGAGGCCCCCAAGGAGCTCTACAAGATCATGAAGAAGGCCCTGGAGAGAGGATCCCTCATGGGCTGCTCCATTGATGTGAGTGTCCAACCTGAACACATTTAGTTAGCATGCTAGGGTCACAACCAGACTGGCAATTCTATGGTCTTCCGCAGTCCCTCGTCCCGGCTCGCTTTGAGACTCGAACCGCCACAGGCCTGGTGAAGGGTCACGCCTACTCGGTGACGGCAGTAGAAGAGGTAAATGACTCAAACCGAGGTGAAGACACACACACACAGGTGACAATCAAACTTTGTGCGGCAGTGTCGGCCCTCGCAGCACCGAGAGTCCAAAGTGCGTCTGGTGCGTCTCAGGAACCCTTGGGGCCAAGTGGAGTGGAACGGACCCTGGAGCGACAAGTCAGTATCTTTACTTGAACATTTCATGGATTTTGGCTGCATCTACAGTAGTGTTTTTCAACCGTTTTTGAGCCACGGCACGTTTTTTTTACATTGGAAAACATGACTAAGTCTATAGGATGAACGAGCTAGGTGTTGCCACACGGACCGATATTACATTGCTATGCTAGTCTTTACACCACAGACACTCCACAGTAGCCATGTTTACATCACCACTTTTTCTCTTTCCCAATGACTTTTCCGGAAACAATGGTATCCATGGAAAGGAATATTCCAATCTCTTGTCTACATGCGTCGCTATAATCAACCAGAATAGTCAATAGGGCATGCCCAGTAAAACGTAAACATCAACATCACGTGATACCGACTTCCCCGAGTTGTTCTTTCACTTGTTGGAATAATTCCGTATTGACAGTTTGTCGTCTGTCCAGTCTTGGAATTTAGTTTGAATCAAAAACAAACTTTGCTTAGTCCAGTGCCGATTGCTGGCCTCCATTTTTAAAAGTGAAGAACGTCTGGATCTGCGTGTTACGTCATATCTGAGCATGCGATATGATAAATTTAACCAGGAAAGGATCAAATTCAATCTTGCTAATATTTTATAATTTTGGCACTATTCTTTCGGAATGAGGCGTATACAAAGGTTATATTCTTTCAGTTTGAGCAAATAAACCAAATGCGATTGGAATATTTGGGTCCAGGTATACGTGGATATTGACATAATATTTGCAAATGATGATTAATAAATGTTAATTATAAAAAGTGATATTGGATAATTCCTCACGGCACACCTGACAATTTCTCAAGGCACATTTGTAATTTGTTCCATGTGGCGAAGGCTCTGGGTGTTTAGACTGATAGTGTAAATGCAGCCTTAGAAACCCGGACTCTGGACTTTCTGGTATTCTTACGGTTTCCCCCGGTTTTCCTTCAGTTCCAAGGAATGGGCTGCACTGTCCAAGGCTGAGAAGGAGAAGCTCCAACACCAGAGTGCCGAGGACGGAGAGTTCTGGTAATGGTGACATCACAAAATACAATGTTTCCGGTGTACGAAGCTGGAGAGTATTTGATCGGATCCCCGGATTCCAACTGAACTTCTCTGGGTCCCTACAGGATGTCCTTCGAGGACTTCAAAAAGAACTACACCAAGATTGAGATCTGCAACCTTACGCCTGACGCCCTGGAGGACGACAAGATCCACAAATGGACCGTGTCGGTGAATGAAGGCCGCTGGGTGCGAGGCTGCTCCGCTGGAGGTTGCAGGAACTACCCTGGTAAGGCTGGCGAAAGACAGGAACGTTATGACTCTTATGGACGCTTTAGCAAAATCCATCAGAAGGTGAGCCAGACGCTTTGCGATGCAACTTGTAAAAACTTATTTTAATTTGGTTTTTACTGAATAAGACATAGAGTATAAACCAGGGGTCTCAAACCCAATTTACCTGGGGGCCACTGGAGCTAGGGTCTGGGCGAGGCTGGGCCGCATCAGGTTTTCCAAAAAAAAAAAATAAACGCATTTATTAAAAATAGAAAAATATACAAACTTTTTCAGTGCTTTGGTTCCAATTTTCTACAATAAAAGCTCTGATAAAACATTCCACTGTTTTTATTTTTCTGCACAAAATAAGATGAAAAATAAATAAACTAATCAAAAATAAAGAAAATCAGTAATAAATCAATATAATAATAAAAAGGCAAATAATAAAAACTTAAGAAACCACATATAGTTGGTGGGTAGACAAATTATTATTTTTTTAAATGAACAAAGCATTATTAGAGCCCTGTAGACATGACAAAACACGACTATAGTCACATTTATACTCTTTTTATTTACAACATATTGCGCAACTGCAGGGTCTTGAGACACATGCTAACTCGCAAACTAGAGAGCTAGCGACCTAAACGGTAGCCTTCAAGTTATTTCCTTTCAACTTAAATAGCCAAAAACTTACCACTTCCACATGGATAGGGAGGATAACTATTAACAGTTATTTAACCTTTAACATGAACATGAATCAAACGTAATAATTTTTTCTGGGTACATGATACCATACAGCATCCATATCAAACTTGCGCGGGCCGCACTAACATTAAACTTTCATATCAAGGCGGGGGCCTAAACTATCCTCAGCATCCTGAGCATCCTGCGGGCCAAATGTGGCTAGTTGATGCTAGTTGTTGACATGTTTTACAGTAAAGCAAAAGCACAACAAAAATAAGCAAAAACAAATGGTAAAAACTACCTGGTGTACAATAAATATACAGTGAAGAAAATAAGTATTTGAACACCCTGCTATTTTGCTATTTCTCCCACTTAGAAATCATGGAGGGGTCTGACATTTTCATCGTAGGTGCATGTCCACTGTGAGAGAGATAAACTAAAAAGAAAAATCCAGAAATCACAATGCATGATTTTTTAACAATTTATTTGTGTGATACAGCTGCTAATAAGTATTTGAACACCTGTGTATCATCTAGAATTCTGACCCTGAAAGACCTGTTAGTCTGCCCATTAGAAGTCCACCTGCACTCCATGTATCATCCTGAATCAGATGCACCTGTTTGAGGTCGTTAGCTGCATAAAGACACCTGTCCACCCCATACAATCAGTAAGACTTTAACTTGTAACATGGCGAAGACCAAAGAGCTGTCCAAAGACACCAGAGACAAAATTGTACACCTCCACAAGGCTGGAAAGGGCTACGGAGCAATTACCAAGCAGCTTGGTGAAAAAAGGTCCACTGTTGGAGCTATCATTAGAAAATGGAAGAAGCTAAACATGACGGTCAATCTCAATCGGAGTGGAGCCCCATGCAAGATATCACCTCGTGGGGTCTCAATGATTCTAAGAAAGGTGAGGAATCAGCCCAGAACTACACGACAGGACTTGGTCAATGACCTGAAAAGAGCTGGGACCACCGTTTCCAAGGTTACTGTAGGTAATACACTAAGACGTCATGATGTGAAATCATGCATGGCACGAAAGGTTCCCCTGCTTAAACCAGCACATGTCAAGGCCCGTCTTAAGTTTGCATATGACCATTTGGATGATACAGAGGAGTCATGGGAGAAAGTTTTATGGTCAGATGAGACCAAAATAGAACTTTTTGGTCATAATTCCAATAAGCGTGTTTGGAGGAAGAAGAATGAAGAGTACAATCCGAAGAACACCATCCCTACTGTGAAGCATGGGGGTGGTAGCATCATGCTTTGGGGGTGTTTTTCTGCACATGGGACAGGACGAGTGCACTGCATTAAAGAGAGGATGACTGGGGCCGTGTATTGTGAGATTTTGGGGAACAACCTCCTTCCCTCTGTCAGAGCATTGAAGATGGGTCGTGGCTGGGTCTTCCAACACGACAACGACCCGAAGCACACAGCCAGGAAAACCAAGGAGTGGCTCCGTAAGAAGCATATCAAGGTTCTAGCATGGCCCAGCCAGTCTCCAGACCTGAACCCAATCGAAAATCTTTGGAGGGAGCTCAAACTCCGTGTTTCTCAGCGACAGCCCAGAAACCTGACTGATCTAGAGAAGATCTGTGTGGAGGAGTGGGCCAAGATCCCTCCTGCAGTGTGTGCAAACCTGGTGAAAAACTACAGGAAACGTTTGACCTCTGTAATAGCAAACAAAGGCTACTGTACCAAATATTAACATTCATTTTCTCAGGTGTTCAAATACTTATTAGCAGCTGTATCACACAAATAAATTGTTAAAAAATCATGCATTGTGATTTCTGGATTTTTCTTTTTAGTTTATCTCTCTCACAGTGGACATGCACCTACGATGAAAATTTCAGACCCCTCCATGATTTCTAAGTGGGAGAAATAGCAAAATAGCAGGGTGTTCAAATACTTATTTTCTTCACTGTAAATATCCCTTCTCTTCACTGTGCTTTATTTTGATTTCTGAAGATTTACTACGACTCATAATCATTTTAAGCAAATCTTATTCCTTGCAGACACTTTCTGGACCAACCCTCAGTACCGCCTTCGCTTGCTGGAAGAGGACGACGACCCAGAAGACAACGAGGTCGGCTGCACATTTGTGGTGGCGCTGATGCAAAAGAACAGGCGGAAAGAACGCAAGATGGGCGCCAACCTGTTCACGATCGGATTTGCCATCTATGAGGTTGGTTTAATTCAAATATTTTGACTCGAGTTAACAAAATTGTCAGGGGAGCCGGAACATATATTGAACACACAAACACTATTTTATGCTTAGAATTTTCCTTGAATTTTTTATCCAATTATAACTGTAAAAGTGTTATACTATCAGCTGTAAGTTCTCATGTCCCTTTTTTCAGGAGCACTTTAAACATGTTGCCAGTTTGCATTTTAAAAGTACTTGGAAAGCAACTGGCGGGCCAAATTCAAACGTTTAGTGGGCCGCGTGTGGCCCCCGGGCCGTAGTTAGCTCACCCCTTGTTTAATTCCTTACGTGGGCGTTCCTGTTTATAGCATTGAACTGCTTAATTGGACACCACCGCGATAAACGAATATCCCGCCATATAAGATTTCGTGCAAAATTTTCGTAGTTAGAACATAGAAAACCTTTTCATGTTTATGTTTTATGTTCATTTTTTTAACACATATGGCGACACTCCAATTATTCATTGTTTACACAGCAGTGCGCCACTCTTGTGCCGCTAGCTTACAAGCTAGCCGGCTAACAAACTAGCTAGCTAACTAGCAGTTAGCCTCGATTTGTTCTACACTTAAGAAAGGCTTTCAAACGGTGTGGAAAAGAAAGACAAAGAAGCCAAAAACTTACCACTGCTTTGGAGAGGAAAACCCTTTTTACAGTCGATCTCAGTCGTGGTATGTCAACCTCAGGCCGGCATGTCGGCTGGACTCGGCAGCCGGTTCACTGTTTCAACTTTCCAGTAAGAAAAATAGCTATTGGCTGTTGTAGAAGTCGCTAGATGACGCCATTTTCTGATTTGCATATGTTGTTGTAAATGTCCAGTAAGAAAAATAGCTATTGGCTGTTGTAGAAGTCGCTAGATGACGCCATTTTCTGATTTGCATATGTTGTTGTAAATGTCCAGTAAGAAAAATAGCTATTGGCTGTTGTAGAAGTCGCTAGCTGACGCCATTTTCCGATTTGCATATGATGTTGTAAATATCCAGTAATAAAAATAACTATTGGTTGTTGTAGAAGTCGCTGGATGACGCCATCTTCCGATTTGCATACGATGTTGTAAATGTCCAGTAAGAAAAATAGCTATTGGCTGTTGTAGAAGTCCCTAGATGGCGCCATTTTCCCGCCATCTCCTACATTGTAGTAGACTAAAGCACCTTCATTAAATTGAGGCTATTAATAACTGTTTTTTTTTATTTACACAACTGAACAGTGAATATTGTTGTTGTTTGGGTGTGGTTTGTGAGTAGCATACTCTTCTGGTTTATCAAATACATTTATCCCAAGAATTGAAAAATAATAAGATAAGATAATAAATACACAAGCTTTTATCCAGACAGTGTGCTGCGGAAACTGACTCTACACTGCCGCCTTGTGACCGTCTTTGGGTGTTGGTCAATGAAAACACAAAATGGTGAACAATATGTGGCTCACTTATGAGTCCCTAAATACCAGAAAACTCCCCAAAGTCACTCGATTCGTTGCTGGTTGCTTCTGAGAAAACATGTCATCAAACGGGGTTGCCAGGTCTAGTTACAAAATTGCCGAGTTGGCAACACCGAGCCAATCGGTGATGGAACAGAACATCTGGAACTGCTGATTGGACACCACTATCTCGGTTCTGGTCGGGGTTTCTTCCAGTCCTCCATCGATCATGGAGCTGGAGGGATGGAACTCTGGGTAGCCACCCACCAAATGGGTCCCACTGGCATGTAAATGAGGTCGCCGCAGGGTTTCCGGGATTCTGGGTCATCAGTCATCAATTGTTTGTCTTTGTGAGAGGGCCGGACTGGGGGGTCACCACCAAAGTCCATAGTCTTGCACTGGTCCAATTGTACAAATCCAGAACCAAATCCAGGATTTAATTTAACTAACGTCTTCGTTTATTTTGGCCTCAGTCCACTTCAAGGACATAGCGGAAGAACCGCTGTACTTCTGGCGGATCCTAACCCATCTCCTCTGTTTGTCCCCAGGTGCCAAAGGAGGTAAGGACGTCCCCCCCGGACACTTCTGGCTTGTGGTTCTTGAACGCCCCATCAGTGGTCCCATGAGGTTGTCCATCCTCCTTCAGATGCACGGCAACAAGCAGCACATGCCCAAAGACTTCTTCCTCTTCAGCTCGTCCAAAGCCCGTTGCAAGTCCTACATCAACCTCCGCGAGGTCACGCAGCGCTTCCGGCTGAGTCCCGGCGAGTACGTCATCGTTCCCTCCACTTACGAGCCGCACCAGGAGGGCGAGTTCATACTACGGGTCTTCTCTGAAAAGAGGAACACCTCAGAGTGAGTGGCGCAGTAGGGGGGTCGGGATGCTCGGTCCTCAGTACAGTATGCGTACGTTGTCTTGTTTGGACGTAAATGTCACAGTGGTTGTGAGTGGGCGGGGTTTTCTTGAGCACATGAGCACCAAGAACAAACCATTTTAACGGAGATTTGATTTGTAGAGCTGGAAGAAAGCGGCCCCAGTTCGAGGCTGTTATGGAATCTTTTTTAGGACAAGCCACTCCCGGCTGGGGCGAGCTGCGGTAAACTTTCAAAAATGTTCATTGCCTCGTCAACGCACGCCGTGCCCTGCCCCCTGCTGGCCTGGAGGACCTGACAAAAGCTAGATGGACCGGGACCTGGATGGGAGTTGACTGCGGAATATTTACCTTTCACATGTTTCATATGTTTGTTGTTGTGATTCTCATATGATATTGCATCAGTTTGTTTTATTGTTGTTACCGTGGTGACCGCTGTTTATTCGTCTTCTCTCAGGGAGATAGAGAACAGGATTGAGGCCGACCATCCTGTGGTGAGTGCGGTTCTTCTTCTACTCCTGTAGACCTGTAGACTCCATCCAATTCATGCAAAAAGGGTCAGAAAGTGAAAGTAAAAGTGGAGATGTTTGCGAATATATGGAGGGCACACCTTCTCACCAACTTGATGTCCACATGTTGTTGCTTCAACTGCGTGACCCCGTGACCTCTCAGCCAGCGCCGGCCTCAGCAGGCGAGGAGAGCGAGGACGACCAGCAGTTCAGGACGATTTTTCAGGAGATAGCCGGCGACGTGAGTGCAAAAAGGGGCAAAGGGGGCGGGGCGGTTTTCATGACTGACGCAATAACTCCATGTGACTTTTACTGACCCAGGACATGGAAATCGCAGCCAACGAACTCCGGAACGTTCTCAACAGAGTGATCACCAAACGTGAGTCGGGTTCAGGTAAGGTGTTGGTTGCGGAAAGTCGGAAAGTCGGAAAGTCGGAAGCATGACGGCGAGCCGTGTCCCTCCGCCTCCTCCAGACAAGAGCCTGAGCACGGAGGGCTTCAGCCTGGAGAGCTGCAGGAGCATGATAGCTCTGATGGACGTATCCTTTGTATCGAGTGCACAACAGGCCGACACCCAGGCTGTGGCCCCCTTTGACCCCACCCCCGATCCCCCCAAGTAGAGTGGCTCACGTTTTTATTGCTTTTTGATTGATTTGATTTCTGAAATGTTCTTCTAAAATTCACCTAATCGAAATGGAGCCCCATTTATTTTGTTAACAAATGTTTCCTTTCAGCGGTCTCCGATGGCGGGGCGTTTGGGCCCCGAACCCGGGTCATCTGTATAAGATAAGATAAGATAAGATATGCCTTTGATATTTGGAAAATTTGGGAAATTTTCATTGCATAGCAGCAAGAGAACAGAATCAGTTAAGCAGTACAAAATTCATTCATTCATTCATTTTCTACCGCTTATCCTCACAAGGGTCGCGGGGGTGCTGGAGCCTATCCCAGCTGTCTTCGAGTGAGAGGCGGGTAAATGTAATAAATAATAATAATAAATTGTATTTATATTGCACTTTATATTACAGTGCTACAAAGAAAGCATAAAACCTACAGTGAAGCAATAAAAATAAAATAAAATAAAATAAAATAAAATAAAATAAAATAAAATAAAATAAAATAAAATAAAATAAAATAAAATAAAATAAAATAAAATAAAATAAAATAATTCATTCATTCATTTTCTACCGCTTATCCTCACAAGGGTCGCGGTGGTGCTGGAGCCTATCCCAGCTGTCTTCAAGTGAAAGGCGGGTAAATTTTACACATTTTTCACTTTACACGGTGAAGCAATAAAAATAAAAATAAAAATAAAAATAAAAATAAAAATAAAAATAAAAATAAAAATAAAAATAAAAATAAAAATAAAAATAAAAATAAAAATAAAAATAAAAATAAAAATAAAAATAAAAATAAAAATAAAAATAAAAATAAAAATAAAATAAATAAAAATAAAAGAGGCGGGGTCCACCCTGGACTGGTGGCCAGCCAATCACAGGGCACATATAGACAAACAACCATTCACACTCACATTCATACCTATGGACAATTTGGAGTGGCTAATTAACCTAGCATGTTTTTTTTTTTTTTGGAATATGAGAGGAAACCGGAGTACCCGGAGAAAACCCACGCAAACACTCCACAGAGAGATGGCCGAGGGTGGGATTGAACTCTGGTGTCCTAGGTCTGCGCGCTAACCACTCGAGCACCGTGTAGCCCTACAAAATACGCAATATCAAAAATAAACAATATAAAAAATAGAGAGTCATTACTTTTATTGTTTTATGAGTTTACACTACGAGACCTTGCTAGTGACTTAAATATGAGGCATTATAAAAATACTGCACTTAGAATATAAAAACAAAGTATTGCACAGATGTACATAGCGGTAGCATAGGCAGGTAGCACGTACCATTATACCAGCACAGTGTTTATTTATTGCCTAAATATGAGAATATGAGAAAACATTTTCTAACCTTCTAATGCATTTTAACATTATTATTATTATTTTTATTATTATTATTAGAGCCTCCAAGACATGGACTACGGTCATCCCTACTCTTGTATTAACTAATATAGTAGACATCATGACACAAAATAAGACTCATACTTGCATGCGTGTTGGTGGGAAGGTGGGAAGCCGAGGGAGGGGCGGACAGGATGTCAGGTTCAAACTCCTGTGACACTTGTAAAAACACTTAAATACAGAAATACAGAAGAGACAGACAATAATATTCAAAGTTACTCGCAGCGAGGAGAGTGAAACCACATACCCAGTGACATGCCGCTCCACTCTGAATATGCAGATCACACTCTAGGGCAGGGGTCTCAAACTCAATTTACTTGGGGGCCACTGGAGCTCGGGTCTGGGTGAGACTGGGCCGCGATAATAATAATAATAAAAGGGCAAATAATAAAAACTTAAGAAACCAAATATAGTTGGTGGGTAGACAAATGATTTTTTTCAGATTAAAATGAACAAAGCATTATTAGAGCCCTGTAGACATGACAAAACACAACTATAGTCACATTTATACTCTTTTTATTTACAACATATTGCGCAACTGCAGGGTCTTGAGACACATGCTAACTCGCAAACTAGAGAGCTAGCGACCTAAACGGTAGCCTTCAAGTTATTTCCTTTCAACTTAAATAGCCAAAAACTTACCACTTCCACATGGATAGGGAGGATAACTATTAACAGTTATTTAACCTTTAACATGAACATGAATCAAACGTAATAATTTTTTCTGGGTACATGATACCATACAGCATCCATATCAAACTTAACATTAAACTTTCATATCAAGGCGGGGGCCTCAAAGTAGTGTCCTGCGGGCCACATATGGCCCGCGGGCCGCGTGTTTGAGACCACTGCTCTAGGGGGTCCCTACTACATGGTCGTGCAAATCTAAGTGTGGGGGAAGGCAGTTGCACAAGCTGTTTTTGTTTGTCTATGTGTTTGTGTATATGTGAGAGTCATTACTTTTATTGTTTTATGAGTTCTTATCTTGACACATTCTTGCAGGATTAACATGAGCATCTCCAGGCATCCAGGCACCTCCAGGACCTGGGGGTCTCTGGAGGTCTCTGATCAAGGTCACGGGAACCTTCCCTCTTTAGCACATTCAAACACTTTCTATTGTCCAAGCAAATGGATATAAGGGTGATAACTAACGCTATATTTATTCTATCTACATTTTATTCTAACACAGGAAGTGACTTTGGGGGTTCAGAGTTGAGTTTTAGCTTGGCAATAGTAGCTCTTGGTATGAATTATTATGTCGTTTAAACATGAAAACAAAGTCCTGCTGTTCCGGCGGAGGAGTCTGGTGCTTGTGTGTCTGGGCCAGAATTATGTACAGTTTGTTGAATATCAATATAAATCGGGAGAGAGTGAAGCGAAGAGGTTTGTGTATTACCGACTATTTTGATAGCAAACTGATTGAATGAGTACCACTTAGTAGTAGTAGTAGTAGTAGTAGTAGTGACCTTATTTTGCAGCAATACGTCAACTCTTTCTTATTTGGTGACACGTACTGACGCCATCTTACCTCGAAGGAGCTCTTTAAAGTTGTCAATCAAGTGGCAGGAAGTGGCTGTCTTTAACTGTCTGGGCTCAGATGGACGGGACGGGTCGACTGAACCTCCAGGAGTTCCGCCACCTGTGGAACAAAATCAAACAATGGCAGGTGAGAAGATGGAGAAACGAGTCCATCGCTTCTTCTTCTGGTACACATCCGACTCTCTTCCCGGTCTCTTCCAGGGAATCTTTAAGCACTACAACGCCGACCAGTCAGGCAGCATCAACAGCTACGAGATGAGGAACGCCGTCAACGACGCAGGTGCACTTCGACTTTTGACTTTTCAGTCTCGCCGCGGCGGATGTCGGGCGGGATGAACTCAAACTCACCCTCTGGATGTTGTTGTCGCTGTACAGTCATGTGTCTTGTGTCCCGCTCAGGGTTCCGCCTCAACAACCAGCTGTATGACATCATCACCATGCGCTACGCCAACGAGAGCATGAACATCGACTTCGACAGCTTCATCAGCTGCCTGGTCCGCCTGGAGGCCATGTTCAGTAAGTCGCTTTGTGTCCATTTTCTTCTCTTGTGAAATGAATGCTGATTATTCCAATATTTACAGATTCATGTTCAATTCCAGGATATGTTTAGGGTTTGGGTTTTAGATTAATTCAATAAATAAACGCACTCAGAAGTCCATTTTCTTACTCTCTACTCCTTGCTGTAGGAGCTTTCCAGGCCTTTGATCAGGATGGAGATGGCACCATCCGCCTCAGCGTCCTGGAGGTAACAGGGACACACCACAACACACCAAAACCAAAACCAAAACCTAGAAAAACCCAGGCAGGCAAATATGTAGCTACAATAAATGTAATAAATAATAATAATAAATTGTATTTATATTGCACTTTACATTACAGCAATCTCAAAGTGCTACAAAGAAAGCATAAAACCTACAGTGAAACAATAAAACAATACAACACAACAAAAGGTATATATAAAATAAAATAAAATAAAATAAAATAAAATAAAATAAAATAAAATAAAATAAAATAAAATAAAATAAAATAAAATAAAATAAAATAAAAATTAAATAAAATAAATTCATTCATTTTCTACCGCTTATCCTCACGAGGGTCGCGTGGGTGCTAGAGCCTATCCCAGCTGTCTTCAGGCGAGAGACGGGGTACACCCTGGACTGGTGGCCAGCCAATCACAGGGCACATATACACAAACAACCATTCACACTCACATTCATACCTATGGACAATTTGGAGTCGCTAATTAACCTAGCATGTTTTTGGAATGTGGGAGGAAACCGGAGTACCCGGAGAAAACCCACGCATGCACGGGGAGAACATGCAAACTCCACACAGAGATGGCCGAGGGTGGAATTGAACCCTGGTCTCCTAGTGGAATCATTTTTAATTATATTTTATTATTTTATATATGGGCTGCACGGCGGTCGAGTGGTTAGCGAGCAGACCTCACAGCTAGTAGAAAATGAATGAATGAATTTATTATTCTTATTTATTTGTATTATTAAAGCCATAGTTGTCATAGTTCATAAAAATGTCTATTTTTGATGTTTAATATGCCTCTCAGTATTACTAAAGGCATTTTAAGTTGAGTTTAACACATTAATAATGAATGACAGGCATGTAGTATGCAATATTGTACAAAAGCTGTAGTTACTAAATCAATTACAAATATGTCTTGTCAAAGCCTCTTCCTGCTGGAAAATTAATCAATCGGTGACAGTAGACGAGAGGAAAGAGCAGAGGGGGGGGTGAAAGTCGGGGGCATTAGCCATTAGCATTGATGAACCATCCCTGCTCTCCTTCCACAGTGGCTCCAGCTCACCATGTACGCCTAGAAGAGCGCCACCTTGCGCCACACGAGGACCAGACCTGCCAGACTTTACCTCATGACTCAGTGTGCACCCCCCCTAACCCTCCCCCCACCGCAAAAATCACTCTCTCGTCTTTTCCACGGAGGGAGACAGACGCACCTCCTTCCTTCCTGCCACCAGTGTACCGTACTCTCTTCTCTCTCAGGCATCAAACACACAAAACGACCTCTTTTGACGTCTGTCACCATACCTCACCAGCCTCCACGTCACACACACACACACACACACACATGAACAGGACACACAAACACACAAAAGGAGGTTCCAATATGGATTTATGAGAATGTGGCGGCTATAAGGTTGGACTGTGATTTTTTTTTCTGATTATTTAAGGCTTTGGTCGAATGAGTGTAACGCATTTTTAACCATTTTAGCCCAATAAATAAATACATGTTTTAAGTTACAAGCCTGGCTTTACCCTGCAATTGAACCGCGGTCATCTGTTCCGGGGTCAAACTGTGACCATATTAAATATATACATACAGTAAAGTCTCGTTATATCGATATCGGTTATAACGAAGTACTGCTTATTACGATACTATTTTCATTTCCCGGCAAATTTCTAGTCTTTTATGATATAATTAGTTCCGTTAGTACGATACCCGGTTATTATGATAATCCGGTTACTAGGATGCCCTTTTCATCTCCCGCCAGCCAATTTGGTCTGCTTATATCGATACAAAAGCAGCTTAAATCAATCTTTGCTTAAGGATTTCAATACCAAAAAAGAACACGGCGAACGGCTGCTTCCAGTCAACTTTATTTTTCACACTTCCACCACCAGAGCGCAGCACACACACCGATTCCCGCACTTCCTGGTTCACAGGTCATGCTCAACCCGCCCCACATAGCTGGCCAAACACATGCCTGTATAGAATCTATACACACGAGAGAAACCACGAACGCAGTTGGTTCTTCTGTTGCAGGCATGTGTTTGGCCAGCTATGTGTGTTCTATCATATAGAACAATGTCGAGTGCATTATTGCCCACTTTTAATGCAGTTCGGCGCAGGATCGGATATATGGATAGTCCGGTTATATCGGTATTTTTTCCGACTCCCGAGAATATCGATATAACAATATATGTGTGACATATACGTTAATATTCTTAATACTTAACACTACAATAAAGTAAAAGTACACCCTTTGAAGACACCCGTTTATGGTATCGCTGGAATGAATACGTGTACAGTAATGTGTTTTTCCAAAATATATTCATGCTGTTTAGTGGTTGAACACGCCCTCTTTTTTACATATTGGCCGAAATCCAGCATCAAAATTATTACATTGAAGAAAAATAAAAAGTATAAGGCATTCAGAAGACACATTCAAAGACGTGCTCTGGAAACCGACATTGCGGCACTAAGCTAAAACAACTAATAGCTTACTTTCTCTCATGGCTTCCATATTTGGTTATATGAATGTAAAGGCGACTTTGGGGGTGTTATACCATGTCTAGAGAGCTCTAATCATGTTAGTATGGTTTATTGTAGATTGTAAACATAGAAAGTCACTTATCAAGCCATAAACGAGGGATTACTGCGTAGAAGTGAATGTCTTCTTGGGAAAAATGATATTATGATATTTGTGGTACCCGTCCTGTGGTGGCCAGGGGCCCTTGGGCAAAGCATCGATGATATGCTCATTGAACAATGTACGTTGATCCATGTGATCCGGATGGGCCAAGAATTGACAAGTGAGACGAGGAAATGAACAATGTTGCATATTCTTTATTATTGTTATTATTATTCAAGTCCTTGGATTGCACTGTTAAAAAAAAAACAAAAAACAAAAATCAGCTTTTGAAGAACGTCAGTGTTGCCGGGCAGAAAGTGAACGCCGTGCTTTCCGTACCACTTCAAGTGAAAACGTTGGCTTTTGTGGTTCTCAAGAACATCGGCCAACGGGCGGGGGGGGGGGTTATGAGGTTAAAAATGATACATACATTTATATGTTTTTTTAAAACAACACACTGCTTGTCACACAGGTGGGAGTGGGGGCAAGGGGTGGGGGGGTCCTCACTTTACAATAAGGTACCAAAAATACAGTAGTTACTGAGGAACTATAACATATACATTTAGAGTGGTTACTGAAGAACTAACGAGTAGTTACCAAAAAACTAATGAGTAGTTACCAAGGAACTAATGAGTAGTTACTGAGTAAAGTAGTTACTGAGAAAATAATGAGTAGTTACTGGGTAACTAATGAGGAACTAATGAGTAGTCACTGAGTAACTGATGAGAAACTAATGAGTAGTTAGAGTAACTAATGAGTAATTACAGAGTAACTAAGAGTAACTAGAGTATTTACCGAGTAATTACAGAGTAACTAGAGTAGTTACCAAAGAACTAATGAGAAACTAATGAGTAGGTACTGAGTAAATGATGAGTAGTTACTGAATAAATAATGAGTAGTCACTGAGTAAATAATGAGTAGTCACTGAGTAACTGATGAGAAACTAATGAGCAGTTACCGAGTAACTAATGAGTAGTTACCGAAGAACTAATGAGTAGTTACTGAGTAACTGAGTAGTTTGAGTAACTAATGAGTAGTTACTGAGTAGTTACAGAGTAACTAATGAGGAACTAATGAGTAGTTACAGAGTAACTAATGAGAAACTAATGAGTAGTTACTGAGTAACTAATGAGTAGTTACTGAGTAAATAATGAGTAGTTACTGAGTAAATAATGAGTAGTTACTGAGTAAATAATGAGTAGTTACTGAGTAAATAATGAGTAGTTACTGAGTAACTAATAAGGAACTAATGAGTAGTTACTGAGTAACTAATGAGGAACTAATGAGTAGTTACTGAGTAACTAATGAGGAACTAATGAGTATTTACTGAGTAACGAATGCGTAGTCACTGAGTAAATAATGAGTAGTTACTGAGTAACTAATGAGGAACTAATGAGTAGTTACTGAGTAACGAATGCGTAGTCACTGAGTAAATAATGAGTAGTTACTGAGTAACTAATAAGGAACTAATGAGTAGTTACTGAGTAACTAATGAGGAACTAATGAGTAGTTACTGAGTAACTAATGAGGAACTAATGAGTAGTTACTGAGTAACGAATGCGTAGTCACTGAGTAAATAATGAGTAGTTACTGAGTAACTAATGAGGAACTAATGAGTAGTTACTGAGTAACGAATGCGTAGTCACTGAGTAAATAATGAGTAGTTACTGAGTAACTAATAAGGAACTAATGAGTAGTTACTGAGTAACTAATGAGTAGTTACTGAGTAACGAATGCATAGTCACTGAGTAAATAATGAGTAGTTACTGAGTAAATAATGAGGAACTAATGAGTAGTCACCAAGTAACTAATGAAAAACTAATGAGTAGTTACTGAGTAACTAATGAGTAGTTACTGCGTAACTAATGAGTAACTAATGAGCAGTTACCAAGTAACTAATGAGTAGTTACAGAGTAACTAATGAGGAATGAATTAGTAGTAGTAGTAGTTACCAAAGAACCAAGGCACATCAATTCAGAGTAGTTACCGAGGGACCAATGAGGAGAGTAGTTAGTGAGGAAGTAAGGCACATGCATTTAGAGTAGTTAATAGGGAACTAATGAGTAGAGCAGTAGAGTAGTTATGAGTAGTTTCCTCATTGAGTACTGTGATTTTGTGTACCTTATGGTAGTGTAGTATGGTAGTGTATGGGATGGGGGGGTTAAATAGTTTTGGGGAGGAATGCTAATGCTAATTCTTTCCTTCTCGCTGCTTCCCTCAAACACCTCCTGGACACCTGCATCACCTCCTCGTACTGCCGTCTTGGCTTATTTCTCTATTTTTTGCTCCACGCCATGAGTAGAAATAGGTTTCAAACAATTAGAAAGGCATGGTGGTGGTAAACGACCACAATGTATGCCAGCGGGCATCCTAGAGCATGTGTATGACAAACGTTACAATAACAAGGTCAACTCAAACGAAACTGAATTGTCTCTCTCTTACCGCTACCAAGCCAAAATGAGCAATCAGGAAAAGACGCTCCCGTGCGGCAACAAACACGCCAACGCACGCCAACGCACGTCACCACCGTGTTCACGGCAAAACGGCCACACAACACTGCACCCAAATCCCTCCATGTCTTCATAAGGACATGCGACAACTAACGAAACCAAACGAAATAAAGCAAACCACGCAGGCCGTTAGCCAACCCGTCAAAGGTGACTAACGCCAATCAGGAAAAGGAAACTAACGGAAGATCATGTGGCTTACAAACACGCGTCACAACAATAAAAACATCCTGAACCCAAAAGCACACTTTAGCAAGCGCGGCGTTCCCTCCCCCGGCGGCGCTGACGTTATCTCGGCAAAAACAAAGTCTCTCTTCCTTTGGTCAGTGGAAAAGACGCAGCGGGCGGCGTGACCCAGGACGCCACACGCCGCCCGCTCGTGGAGATGTAGAAAAAAAAACAGCAATGGACACGGAGACACTTAAATGTTGGATTCCAACATGGAACGTTAAGTGGTGGACACGTTCCCAAACATCCGCCCAATATGGGAGGGAGGAACTCAAGGCTCCGGCTCCGCCTCCTCGGCGTGTTTCTGCACGTGTGCGAGCATCCCCTGTGCGAGCAAACAACATCCGGTGTAAGCCCCTCCCTCCTCCAGGTGAGTCTTACCTGGAATGCTTACCTGCTTGGAGCCGTTGCGAGCACAGAAGAACTCCTCGCAGTCTCTCCAGCGGCAGCGCTGCGTCTGCAGGTTGGCGCCAACATGGTTGCCGACAAGGTGCTGCTGCAGGTGCTCCAGGACGCCGAAAACCAAGGAGCAGCCGTGCCACTACGGACCATGAGGACCATGACGACAGTGTCAATCATGTTCAATCAAATCCTCTTTATTATTCTGACATGAGCTAAACATCACATCCAAACACACCACGGGTCTCAAACTCACGTAGCGTGGCCTAGCCCTGAGTTAGCATGACAAACAGGAGGATCACCGCACAGACCACTAGCTACAATCAAGATGCCAACACGACATTTCGGAATACTGTGGAGAATAATAAACTGTGCCAATTCAAAACAGGCAACTTTTTTTGTGCCGCAAGGCATGCTGGGAAGACGGACGCAGTACCAGCAAAGCGACAAAATTTTACAGGAAAACATTAAGTGAATTTCCCAAAGTAGCATTACTTATTTATAAATAAAATATTTTTGTAGTTTGAGCATAGAAAACTTTAACATTATTAGAGCTCCCTGGACATGTAATAACACCCCTATAGTCACATTTGTATTAGCAAATATAGCAATATAGCAGACATAAGAGAAAATAAGCCATTTAAGGCATAAATAAAACTCATGCCCATGTGTGTCGGGGGGAGGGGCTAAGTAAGTGGCAGACAGGAAGTGACATCAGGGGTTCAGTAGTTGAGTTTTAGCTTGGCGTTGGTTCCACAGTGGCTAGTGTTATGGATTATTATGCCTGTTGGGAGATTAATCAAATCTACAATAAAAGTCTGTTGTTCCGGCGATCAAGTCTGGTGCTTGTGTATCCCCTGACTTACTTTATTTAGAGACATTTTGCTGTAAGTCACTCCCAGGTTATTGACAGGTGTATTCCCCCCCCAATCAACTCTCAACTAGACTAGGTTCCAGCTAAATACAAACATTAGATTTGTGTGAAACTAACTAGACTTCATTTTAAGAGTAAACTCGTGCTTTCAGTGTACTGGACTGTACCTCATTTATTGTACAACACAGTAGAAACACAAACAATGTAGTAACAACAATATGGAGCACATACATATGCTCAGTTAGCATTAATAGCTCATGAATTTCACAACAAACATCAGCAAGTTGCCTACAGCCGTATCTGTGAATGCCAGTTCCTTTTGGTAATTTGCGTTTGTAACCAAGGCAACCTAATGACTCATGCTGTACACATACGATTATTGCGCAACTGCTGATTCATCTCACCCTGCAGCGGTAGTTGTGCGTCAGGTTCAGCTCGACGGCTCGCACGCTGCCGTCGTAGCAGCCGGTGTAGATCTGAAAAAAAAAAGACAACTCGAGTCAAGACTTTGGTGTCACCACGCATGGAGGATTGTGCGCCGACTCACCTTGTTCTGGTGGACCGCCATGCTGGTCACCATGTCAGAATGGCCGGCGTAGACCTGCAGCTGCTCTCGAGACTGTGGAGGAAGAATGAAGATTTAGGGTCTCGTCAGTTTCCACACATTAGACACTAGCCACACTAATAAAGGCCTCAGCATCACAGTGCTGCTACTGATGACATACTGGGCCAAGGATGCTCTTATTTTGTTGATGTTTGTCATAATTACTATGAATTGAAGACAGAACATTGTCATGATGATAAAATAAAATGTTGAAATATTCAAGTGCTACTGGGATTTGAACCAAGAACTCCCACACCATGAATCAGCGATGCTAAATCAAATCAACTTTATTTGTATAGCACTTTTCCTGCAAAGACATGCAACAAAGCCCCTCCCTCCCACCCTCCATACTAGACACACACACACACACAATCACACACAGTAGGGAGGATCAAGGAAACGCCATCCACACTTGGAGGAGCTGCAGGCCATGCCATCGGGGGACCCGACAGACAGGTGGACCCCTACATTAAAGGGAGGAACCCCCAGCCGGCCGGGTCAAAGGGACCCAAGGATGGCACCCCCCCAGCGACCCGACACAGCCCCCCAGTGTGGAGGACCCCCCCTGAGGAAATACTGGAGTTAAAAGCTAAAAACTAAAAGCATAAAATAGGACTAAAAAGATAAAAACATAAGAAAACATGCTAGGTTAATTAGCCACTCCAAATTGTCCATAGGTATGAATGTGAGTGTGAATGGTTGTTTGTCTATATGTGCCTGTGATTGGCTGAAAATGAATGAATGAATGAAGATGTGTAAACACGGAAGTCAAAGCAAGGCACCTGCAGGTCGTAGACGCGGACCATCTTGTCCAGGCAGGCGGTCACCATCACCTTGCCAACAACTGTTAAGACAGTTACGGCGTGACTGTGGCCCTTGTAGGCGCGCACCATTTCACCGCTCTGCACAGAAGATAGCAAAGTTAGCCCGCCGATGGGAGCCTCCATGTTGTTATTGCAAAGAAAGTGGCCTCACATGGATGTTGTGTGCAAAGACGTTCTGGTCGCTGGAGCCGCTGAAGACCAGCTCGTTCACAACCTGAAAGCAAAAGTCATTAATCCTGCTTCCATTTTCCTTGCAATGAAACGCGGTGTGTTGAAGAGGCGCACCTTCATGCAGAGGACAGTTTTGGTGTGGCCCTCCAGCGTGCGCAGCAGGAGTCCAGTCTTGGCGTCCCTCACGCTGATGGTGCTGTCATAGGAGCCAACCAGTAGGATCCTCCCGGAGCCCTGTTGGTACGACGCAAGGCAGCTGACGGCGCGCGGGGCGTGGCACTCGAACACGTCCATCTGCTTGTTGCTCTGAGGTCATAAACATACAATCAGCCGTGATGTGACAGCAGGGGTTATACCAACTATCAACGATTGATATAAAAAAGTCAATCTGACACACTTGTGCACGCATGATGTTGACGTTTTGGATCTGGTTTTGGATCGACATTTGCAATAAAAGTGACTGTTGTAATTATTAAATTAGAAACAGGTACAGAATCGTCCTCTTCTCTCTTCAATTGCCAGTGTTCCCTCACTAATGAATGATAATGTCAGATGTCACCAGTCAGAGCACACAACCATGGTGCATTCAAGGACTGCCAAATAAAGTGCAAAATCAAAGTGTTCCCTCACTAATGAATGATAATATCAGATGATCCATGAACAGATGGAGTCACGGTGTCACCAGTCACAGCACACAACCATGGTGCATTCAAGGACTGCCGAATAAAGTGCGAAATCAAAGTGTTCCCTCACTACTGAATGATAATGTCAGATGATCCATGAACAGATGGAGTCACGGTGTCACCAGTCACAGCACATAACAATGGTGCATTCAAGGACTGCTGAATAAAGTGCGAAATCAAAGTGTTCCCTCACTAATGAATGATAATGTCAGATGTCACCAGTCAGAGCACACAACCATGGTGCATTCAAGGACTGCTTAATAAAGTGTGAAATCAAAGTGTTCCCTCACTAATGAATGATAATGTCAGATGATCCATGAACAGATGGAGTCACGGTGTCACCAGTCACAGCACGCAATCATGGTGCATTCAAGGACTGCCAAATAAAGTGCGAAATCAAAGTGTTCCCTCACTACTGAATGATAACGTCAGATGATCCATGAACAGATGGAGTCACGGTGTCACCAGTCACAGCACACAACCATGGTGCATTCAAGGACTGCTGAATAAAGTGCGAAATCAAAGTGTTCCCTCACTAATGAATGATAATGTCAGATGATCCATGAACAGATGGAGTCACGGTGTCACCAGTCACAGCACACAACCATGGTGCATTCAAGGACTGCCGAATAAAGTGTGAAATCAAAGTGTTCCCTCACTATTGAATGATAACGTCAGATGATCCATGAACAGATGGAGTCACGGTGTCACCAGTCAGAGCACACAACCATGGTGCATTCAAGGACTGCCAAATAAAGTGCGAAATCTCAACATTTGACACATATGTACGTATTTTACCTGCATTATCATTTATAAATTATTGCCGACTTATGTGAATGAGATCTGTTTTACATTTTGAAGAAATTATTATTTTTTTTTAAATAATTTGTTTTAACCAAAACTCTGCCAAGTTGCGGGTCGGTGAATGCTGGACCACGCATGTGCAGGGTACTGTGTTGTTACTCACTGTGAGGTCGAAGGTGACCACATTGCCGTTGGCCAGACCCGCGTAAAGAATCTTCCAACGACTGTGAAGACAAAGGACACGGTCTGCCAGACTGAACTGCTGCTCCAACTCCTGTGTCTGTAAACAACACAAAACACCCAAATACTAATAAGACCCCACAGGACGGCACAGGTCTCCTTCTGGTGGTCTTGACACATGATAACACTTGTAACACTTGACATAGGATAGTTGTCCTGTATATAGGCCATACCAAAATACCTTAAGATTGTAGCACCGGATGGTCTGGTCGCTAGAACCAGAGTACAGGCGGCGCTGCAGGCAGGGGGCGGACGACACTAACAGGCAGCTCACTTTGGACGTGTGACCCGAAAACACGGCGACACACTTGCGGCTCTGCGAGAACAGGAAGACGCCATTCATAAGTCGGCGTGCGATGAGACAGACTGCAATGTATGCGAGCATTTACCTGCAGGTCCAGGGCTTTGATGGTGCGGTCTCCCGAGCAGGTGTACAACAGGCCGTTGTGGACCTGCATGCCGTTCACCGCCTCCTGGTGGCCCTCGAATGCACCACAGGACGTGTCTGAGAATGACAAATGAAATATAAGGTGGAAAATACTTCATGCTGGAATGAAGTTATTATTTCAACGTTATCTTCATGGACAAACTTACAGGAGGAGGACCGTGTCATCTTCGGAAATGACACTTCACTACAAAGGAAGAGAAACGGTAGAGAACAGTTTTGCATCAGCCATGTCAGGAATAAAGATGAAAGAGTGTAATGTTGTCACCTCTCAGATGATTTACAAATGTCCATGTCGCTGGTGGAGGTGACCTCATTACACGCTAAGCTCGGCTGCTCTGTTCTGGACGAGTCCGGGATGGAAGCCGGGGGAGAGAGCGAGGTCCCGAGGAGCTGCTGGCAGGCTTCAGTCACCTCCATCTTTTCTTCCATCAGCACCGGGGGGTCCGTATCAGGAAGTAGGGCCTAATTGAGAGGAAAGGTCACTTCCTTGTCGTCCTCCATCTTCACATCGCTTCCACTTGGTAAGGAGGAGATCTTACCTGAGTGCTATGAGCACTGCTGCTGCTGGACCTCCTGTTAGGTCGGGGCCACCTGGGCCTGGAGGCTTCGGCATCCATCTCGGTGTCGCTGCTCTCAGGCTGCACGTTCCCGTGAGCCTTTTCTAGCACCTTCCTCTTCTTCAGCTTCCTCACACGCTTGCCACCGCGCATCTCGCAGGGCGACTCTGCCGTGTTTGGGACCGCGGGGGTCTCAAACGTTGGTGAGGGCGAACGCTCAGCGAGGCTGCCCGTCTCCGAGCTCCTCCTGCTGCTGGCTGACATCAGCTGCACGGAGGTTTTGAGGTCCAGATTGTGGAGGTGATGTACTGCCTGAACCGCCTTTTCATTGGGCTCCAACACATCGCCAGACTGGCCAAGGGCCCACGAGTCCTCCAGCTTTGTTTCTACAGACGTGTGACGCCCTAAGGAGGGCTCTGGAGAAGCCCATCAAGAAACCACATGTAAGAACATTTTTTATTCCAGCAATACTGAAGATTCTTACCTGGAAGAGTGACAGCCTCCAAAAGTTCAGTCTCCGAGCTGACACGTACGGGGGAGAGGGGCTCCTGCTTGATGGCTACAGGGAGGGAACTGGCGGACGGAGATGAGGCGGAGCCGGGATGAGCAACGCTCGTAAGAGAGGACATGGAAGCAGCAAGGGAGGATTCCACCGGGTCTGACTCCTCTTCTTTTAGTCGAACTGGCGGTGGGGCAGCTATGTTGCCGGCTTCAATAAACACACAATAAACTGGCATTAATTGAAATTAAAGGACAATGAAATGACTTGGTATTACCTTGCATCCCTTTTAATAACGAAATGCGTTTTTCTCTTAGGGTGCTCATCTCTGTGGTTATCTGAAAATCAGCAAACAGCCAGTCAATCACTATGAGATTTGACCACACCCAGGTATCTATGATAAATTGTCTTTGTAAAAGGTGAATATTTTGATGAAGGTGCTTCTATTGAGGAACTGTTCCTGCAACAAAAAAAAAAAACACATATGTGTTGTGACACACCTGCTGTTTGACCACCATGAACCGCTGCACCTCCACGTAGGCGGCCTCCAGCGCCGCCCTGGCCTGAATGAGCTGGCTGTCCACCGTCTGCAGTGAACGACTCAGCTCCTCCTCGCGCAGGGACACGGCCAGGAGCTGGTCGATCTGTAAACGATCGGCTGCACGCACCCCAAAACAGACATGGGACACCATTAATTAATAGAACATGTCAGGAGGCCCTATCCTGCTCGGTTCATTGGCTTTTTGGATCCTCGCGGGGTGTTATAGTAAGAGTCGTTCAATAAAATACTCCATAAATCTCAAGGTAAATTTGTGTTAAGAGCCGAGGGGCAGACGTTCTAAAGTTGTGATGTGAGATAGCTAGTCCGTGAATGCATCTTGGGGCAACCTAGTGACGATGAGGAAGTGCACTTCTGTTGATGTGTTCAGGTCAGAATAACGCAGCGGACTTAACCGAATGACATAAATACGAGGGAGGACATTTGAGCATATTGCAGCACTCACCACTTTTGGATTTGATCTTTCTTCGTTTTTTATCTTGTTCCACACCTGCAGCCTCTTGGCTCGGAACATCCTAAAGGGCAGAAACCGAAGGAGGTGACATGTTTGCATGAAACAAATGAAACTTTTATTTTCTGGGGAAATATTCCACAGCTGCTGTGGCTACTCACCCCAGGTGTTCTTCGCCTCTTTGCTGTTCCCTGGGTGTCCATCTGCTCCGTTCCTGAGCTGTTGTCCCAAAGCATGGAATCGGATCTTTGGAGAGCCTTAGCCTTCTCCGACATTAGCTTATCTGCTAGCTTCTGTGCTTCCTCCAGAGTCAATTTTGGTTTCTGCTCAGCCTCTGGATGGCTGTCGTTATCTTTGGGAACGCTAAACGTAGGAGAAACGGAGGACCTTTGCTGCTCGGAGCGTCGGACTTGCCTTTGTGGTGTCTCGGATTCACACAATGGGAAACACGAGTGCTCGGACGCAGGAGCGATACTGCTTTCTGATAAGGAGCGTTTACGGGAGACGGCGGGAGAAGAGGTCTCCTTCAGGGCCTCCCAAGGGAAATTATCCAGGAATGCCAGGTTGTCTTCCTCCTGGCTCTGGTCCTCCGGGTCATTTGGAACCATTTCAATGCCGAATCTAAAGAAAGACGGAAGTAAAAATAAGACTCAGAAGAACAAAAAAGGCTTGAATTTAAGTTCTGGTCTCACCTTGGCATTCCTTTCCCCTTGTCCTGCTTCTTCCGCACTTCCTGGTACACCTGGTCCCAGTTGACCTTCCGCCGAGACCCGGAGGAGCTGATTAGCTGGCGAACGGTCGGCTTGAGTCCGGAATCCTTCTCTGTGTCACTTCTCCGCGACTCGCTCAGGTTGCGCACCCGCCTGGCAATGTTGAGGTTGGGCTCCAGGCCGCCCGTCTTAGTCTTGGTGCCGACACGCTTGGTCAGGTCTCGTCCGAGTTTGGATGCGCTGGATGCGTTGAGGTCCGATTTGCCGCATCTGGAGTTGTCGCTCTCTGAATTGTGACCTTCGTCTGCAGCCTGTGAGGCCTCATCCTGGGGAGATGATGCGAGAGTTTCCACGTCTGGAAGCTTTTCCGGGTCGTCACCAACTGAGCCAGCGGGCGGAAATCTCTCCGCCGTGGAAGTGCTGACGTGCAGCGACTGGAGGGAGTGCGTGCTCTCAGATGAAGACGCTGCAAGTTTTTCCCGGACCGGGTCTTGTGATTTTGGTTTACCCGCGTTCTGCCTGCAGCTGTTGTCCTTGTTGTCCGTAATCTGACCCCGCAGTGGATGCTTCAGGGGTTCCCCCTCAGTGTGTCGGGACACTGCTAACTTAGAGCCATCCAAAGAGCATCTCCTGGCCATGATTTCTGGAGACTTCTGTGGTCCGACAGGAGCGGTCCGGATCCCCGCCTGCTTTGTGGTGGGTTTCGACTGTGACTGTGTTGAGACCCCACTGCTGGGATGAGTGGAAGGACCAGAGGTGGAGGTCTGGCGGACAGCTTTCTGGGCGGCACTTCTCTTATCCACGCTTTTAGTGTTACTTTTAAACTTCGCCTCTTGAGGTTCTGCTGCTGTTCTTTCCTGGCTTTTGGGCCCTTTTGGGGCGGCTGAGGTATCTTGGCTCGGTTTGGAGTCCACTTCCTTTGACCAGCTGCAGGTTTTGTCCAGTTTTGGGTTGCTGCCAAAGGTCTTTTTACTGTGCTGGTCGCAGTCAGCTGCTCGCATCTCCTCCCTTTGGGGCCCTCTACATTCTTTACCCTTCCTTTGAAGGTTGTTCGCAGAATTGGTGAAGAACTGCGGCGGCGGCGGAAACAGAGAGGCCCCGTTGAAGCTGAGTGGCCGGTTATTTGTTGCACACGGTGAAATATTATTCCTGCCGTACACGCCATAGCTGCTGCCTTGGTTGCTGAGCCAGGGCAGCCGACTTTGGTCAGACAACGGACTCCGCTCCCAATTTATGGAGCCCCCCCAGCCATCCTGTGAGTGGAAGCGGTTGTCACCCGATTCCCATCTGTGGAAGTAGGGCGGCGCCTGAGCATGCCAGGTGGCGCTCCTTCCTTGTCTGTTGTTGTTGTTCCACGGCGGGGCGTACCCGTCTCGTAAGCCATGCTGCTGTTTGTTGTTCCAGGAGTTGTGCTGAGTGGAGCGAGCGAAGCCTTGCGGCGGATGCTGCGGTCCTCTGTCCAGCCTGTAACCCTCCTTGGCTTTGCTGAGTCGCTGCTGGAACTCCTTTTTCCGCGCTTCTTCCTGCTGTTTGGCCAGCTGAGCAGCAGCGTCCGCCTCTTTTTCTTTGCTGATGACAAAAGCCGCAAATGTCATACGTGCAGGTGACACTCCCGCCTGCCCCCACCCCGAAAAACCTGTGCTAAATCCTGATCCTGCTTCTGTTTTTGGCTGCAGTGGTGTCATTTGAGCCCTGCAATGATCAAGCGGCTAAAAGAAGCCTGTGAGGGCTGATGAACAGAATGAGGCTATAGATGGCGCATGCTCAGGCTTGTTTGCTGGAGAGGATCAACTAGTGGTAAGTAACATGTGGAACACACGATGGAGTTGTACCACGCAGACTATGGTATCACTTACACCCCCGTAAAGAACACTATTTTATACTACACTATGTATACTAATTAGTATTTTGCCACCCTTGCAAATAGCAGGGATCATCTGTTGTCAAAGCAACATGTACAACAGTGTAAACAATAACAGGATGACCATTGGGATACATTGTGGTCGTCTACAATCATGAGTTGAATGAAGAACTCTGTGATATATTGCAGGTCAAATGTCTTACCGGATCTGCTCCTGCCGCTTGTGTATCGCATCCACCAGCGCCTGGTCAAAGTAGTCCTCGCCGCGGTGCACGCTGGCAGGCTTCTTCTCCAGGGCCTCCACGTGTTGCTTGTGCGCCGCGCTGGAAATGTGGCTGGCGTAGTCGGTCAGGCTGACCACCGACACCTTGCACACCCTGCACTCGTGGCCGCAGTCCCTGGGGAGGTGAGGCGACAGGGGGGGTTCAATACTTCCTTCAGGCATGGTTCTGGTCTTGTTTGCTTGCTTCTTCCTGCCTTGCAGAGCTTGTTGTTACAATGCACTCTAGCTGGCTGCTATACTTTGTCTCAATCGGAAAAAGTGGGAGAAGAGAGTACTCAACAATCCCTTAAAAAAATAACATTAGCCAATTTTTCTATTGCTTGCAGATCAGGAGGTAACTAACTTAAATTTTCTGGTGTCAAAAATAAAAACCTCTATCTTCCTGATCTAAACTCAGCGTTCCCTAGCGGGCCATCGGAGGCAGGAAGAGCCGCTGAGCCCAGGCGGCGCGCTAATGGAGCTAGCCGGCCTCGCAGCGCTTAGTGTGCTGCCATGATGGCGTCTGCTGCACTCTGAGACCCGGCCGGAGTCTCACGTCTGCTTTTGACTTAACACGCCAGCCAGGAAGCATCCACTGACCGCTCGCCCCCCCCCTCCCCTATCCAGCGCCGACATTTGTGCTCTTCATTGCACTGACCAATCGCAGCAGAGATAGAGTAACTGGAGCCTGCAGCTGCTCACAACCTTTGCCTCTAGACCTCTCCCAAATATGTCACCTTGGGTCTGGACCCCTCTCGCTTTTTTTTTTAACTCTGTATCAAGAAATGCTTGCATTATAGCAAGTCCTGTGTTGGTCACTGTTATCGCTTGTGTAGCTTATTTATCAGTTGAAGGTCAAAATTATTGAGCTGAATTTGAACTTGACGTCACACACACTTTAACTTATCAAAAAGTCACGAGCCAACCAGCCATCCAGCCGCCTTCTATCAGGCTTCCGGAGAGAGTTTGTGTCTAAATATATGTGTCACAGTTGGGAGCAGCTGCCCCTCAATCCACTGGCTTGATACCCGATGAGCACGTGCCAGAATGTGCATGTGCCTCATGACCCACATTCGGCACGCCAGAAGAAAACATCTTTGAGTTCAGCTCATGAAAAATGGGAGCAAAACCAAATATTTTTTGACTTACCGGCCTTTGAGTTTCTCCAGCTCGCGATGGTGCAGCATGCTTCTCATGTGCTCGTCCATCTCCTGCAGAGGAACAATAAAGTTGTACTTGTATGTCCCTGTATATTCTCAAAGATTATTATTATTTATTCAAAGTTATTTAAATTATTTGTACAAATTACTGTTCATGCTGTACATTGTTGTTCATATTTGATGTCATCTATTTATTCTCCACATTATTATTATTTTTTTATTATTATGCGGGAGACAGGCAACGACATTTCGTTGGCAATTTCACTGCTGTGATATTGTGCAATGACAATAAAGAAAATCCATCCAGTTTGAGGGCCGTGCAGTTGCATGCCACAGCCAGAGGTGGCACTATAACTAATCAAAGGAACTGTAGCCTTGTTTTATCTGGGGCCTAAAATAGAAAACAGGCAATGTGTGCTGTGGAAAATCTGAAGCCAAAGGTCCCTGAGGTTGTACATGATAATGTAAAAAAAAAAAACGTTTAATCATCATCAACAGGTTTTCTGTGCTCCAATTACAAATACATTCAGTTTATTACTGCGATGAACAATCGTAAATGAACAATACTGCACTACTAAAACACACATCTCACTGTTATGTACAATAAACATTCATACAAGTGAAATTCAGGTACAATATGTGCAATAGTACCTTTTGTTTACTGCAATTCCACATTTTGGTTACTGCAATTCTACATTTTGTTTACTGTATAGGTTATTGCTTTTGATGTATATATATTTACTTTTATTCTGAACAGCATGTGTCACTTTTTAAAGTAATATTCTTACTTATTTTATTTTTTCCTTATTTTTTATTTTTACTTTCTACAAAATGCACCGTAGAGTTGCACTCAAATTTTGTTAAAGGCGATTATGATTATGATTAATACTGAATCCTGCTTCACAAAATTTCACTTATCGCAGTCAGGTCTACAATTGATTGTGATAAACGGGGGACGACTAACTTAATTTCAGTGAAGAAAGTCATAAAAGTTTCATTATTAAATATAAGAATGAGTATTCTATCTACAAGTATGACAGTTACGAATATGAAATTGCTCATTAAAACACTGCCTGTATACTTGCGATGGCCACAGTTTGCTATTGTTCTGCGTTTGTATTTCAACCTACAAGGTACGACTCCACACTCAAAGACATGCAGTCCAGATACGTGACGTGGGAATCTAACCCATAACGACAGTTTGCGACTAAAGTTACCTGCTTGGAGGCATGGACCGTCTCACAGAGGATGCACTTCTTGTGTCTGGCCATCTTGACTGGAAATCTGACCATAGCTGCCAACACACAATACGTTCATTTATTCAGTCTCTTTTCCACTTCTTATAACAGCACAGTTAGCAAAAAAAGAGTGCGGACTAGATAGGACAGCTCTGGTCTGAGAGCCCGGTGCAAGATCCAAACTATTTACCCTCTAAAGGAGGAGGCGTGTCCAGACAGAAATGGTCAAATGGCCATCGTTGGGGTACAATGGAGAGGGGCCTCTGGCCGCCAACGATGGTCGTTTGGGTGGTATCACCTTCGTTAGAACCCCATTCAGATGTAATGATGGTCATGGACCCATCTCCAAACTAGGTTGCTATGCTTTGTTTATTTCTTATGAAAGGACGGCATGGTTTGAAAGAATACAATGACCTGGATGAGTAGGAATATTCCCAGGAATGTTCAAGACTCCGTTTTTGATGAACTGCCCAACCCACTTTTTGTCCACAACACTCCAAATACCACAAAGGAGTCCGAGGTGGACGCTGGTTCATTTTAGTGTGCTGATGGATCTACAATGTAGTAAGCCACCGTCAAGTTTGGACTGACCTCGTGATCACAAAGAAGGCGGGAAGCTGCCAAAATGCATTGTGGGTCAGCTGAGGTTCATCACAAGGAGAGCTACCATAAAGTGTTGCGATGTCCACGACATTGGCAGGTTTAAACACACTTTCCAACAAGTTGGAAATCATACAAAAATGACTGCAAACATCAAAATATGCTAATGCTAGCTGTGCTAAATCTATTATCCAGTATGATTTGCCTGTAAAATGTGGACTGACTGTAGGACAAAGAATATGAAGTTAAAACTCTCTGCCGTTGTCTACACACACAAAAATTGGTGGTGTTGTGGAGCTATGTTTCCATGACAACAGCGAGAGGAGAGTTTTCCCTGCAAACTTCAAACACGATTAACTATAAGTTAAAAAAATATTTTAAGATGGTGTAGGCCAAATTATCGTGTTTAAAGCACAACAACAAAAGGGACAATGAAAGCAAGACGTTACTACTGTGCTAGCTTGTGCTAACAATTCGCTATTTGATCAAGCGATTTAAGGTAACTACTGTATAATGAGCAGACGTTTTATATATTTAGATATTAAGTTGATGCACACAATACTGCACCGACACAACATAGTTGGGGGTTACTATGGGTTACAAACAGCACTTGTGGCTGTTTGTGTTAGCCCACAAGCTAATTGTCATGTCGAGTTTGTTATTAAAGATCGAGATTACCAAGATTATTAGTGGAATTACATTACATCTGGAGCACACAGACTAATCCATCAAATGAAACAATGTAATATAACCCCTTATAAACCATCTTTATGCCAAATAAGTGCTAGCTGGGTCGCCAGCTAGCATGCTAGCCAGCGTAACTAAGGTAACGAGTGCACAGCGAACGTAACGCAACATGACAAAATGGCAGATAAGTTCCGCTAAAGTCCAGCATTTGCAAGCATTTAACGGTAAAAGTGGTGAAGTGATACCTTTAGAACATCCGCTAGTGCCTGGGACTCTACATTGTCTCCTCCAGCGAAGAAGCTAACAACATCCTCCTTCTCCTCCTCCTGTAAGCACCCAGCCTGCCCGGCAACGGAAGCGGCATTCAGGGACGTCGCTGCACAGTCGGAAAGGAGAAACTCACCACGGAAAATGCTACTTTGCGAGGCAAAAACGTAACAAGTGTTGTTTGTTGCCAAACGTCAGTAAAATGCCATATGTGTGCATTTAATTTATACCAGTCACACTTTTATGAAAGAGAACGATTGTTCACTTAAAAACAATATAGTGATCCTGAAATACATGTTACTATACTGGTTGTCTGACTGTTTTGGGTTTCCGTGAACGCAGCGGTGGTGGGGGGCGTGTCGTTTGGTGTCACTTGTTGTTACTGCCAAATAAATAATAAAAAAATATAGTTGTTAGGGCAGGCGGTAGCCATTATTTATTTGCAATATATTTGCACTGCATTAAGTGTTCAGCTAATGTTGATTACTTTTATTAGATATTTATTTATTTATTCAATTTTATTAATTGATAAACAATAACATGACAAATCATGGGCATAAAAAATACTGCATATTTTATTGTCACACATACATACAGAGTTCAAGTCATTTCGACACAAATAAACACAACTGCATCGCCTGCTATGATATGATCCAAAGCAACAACACTATTAACAGCAGATCATTACTCCAATAAAAACTAGTGCAAATTGTAATTCCCTTTATCAACACATGTAGATGATTGGCCATGTATAGCATTTGTCAACACAAAAATTGCAGTATTTTTGGAATAGCATGAGAAATAGTTTCATTCAGCTTTACTCACACAGTGAAGAATCAAAACATTTTCAGTGTCTTTCAGTAAAATGTTCATTTATGTGCATAAAAACTGCCTGAGCAGAAATGTTCATGGAAAAAAAATGCCTCTCATTTCACTTGGGTGAAGCTTCCTCCGTGATGGGGTTGAGTTCCTTGACCTTGTTCCTCCGGTGCCTCCTGCGCATCCTGATGATCCACTGGACGCTCAGTTTGGCAAAATTAGCCGCCTTGAAAAAAGCCATAAAAACGCCGCAAAGAATGGCGACCGAACTCCATGCATTTGCAGTCACGATCTAGAAAGAAAAAAATAGTTTTTTATCAAATAGTACGGCTAAAATAACACAATGTTATTTTATTTATGACTTTATTGATGATAATAGATTGTCTTTGAACTTAAGTAAAACTAAAATCATGCTGTTTGCTAACAGCAGAAAGGACTTGCATCAGCAAATACAAATAGACGGTGTGGACATTGAAAGGGTGAACGAAAATACATTTCTGGGGATCACAATAGATGAAAATATGAAGTGGAAACCTCATATTATTACAAATATACAACATAAGGTGGCCAGAAATATTTCAGTATTGAACAAAGCAAAACTTGTTCTCAATCAGAAATCACTCCACACTCTTTATTGTGCTCTGGTTCTACCTATCTTACTTATTGTGTGGAAATATGGGCTAATAACTATAAAAGCAATCTTCCCTCGTTAAATGTACTGCAAAAAAAGGTCAGTAAGGATAATTCATAATGCCGCCTACAGAGAACATACTAACATACTTTATAAGAACATACTTTTTTAAAATAAAAAAACCCTATGAAACTATATTATGAAAGCAGGAAGTGAACAAATAAAAAAATAATAAAAAATAAAAAATTAAAATTAAAATTAAAATTAAAATTAAAATTAAAACTAAAATTAAAATTAAAATTAAAATTAAAATTAAAATTAAAATTAAAATTAAAATTAAAATTAAAATTAAAATTAAAATTTCAAAAAACTTAAACTATATTAGGAAAGCAGGAAGTGAACAAATGTAACAGTTACTGATTGTAAAAGTACCAGATGGAGGGGTAGGATTTAATAAGCTTTGCTTCTTCCTACTCCTTTTGGACAGGTGGAACTGGGAACTGATTATGGGATGCACGCAATTCTAATCTGATGCATGTTCAAATGAAATTAAACCATTACCATTACCATTATTCTATTAACATAATTTTCCAAAAATGACAGCTTTATTTTGTTTTGTTAAGAGGAACCTACCAGTCGAATTTCTTTGATAAAAGGATCCCTCCATTCAAAAACAGCAAAGAACAGCTGGGTGCTTCTCTCCGATGCGGGCCTCTTGTCGTTGAATTTGACCACAGTAGACTAGAAGACAATCAGCCGTCGTTGGGACTCAAGCTGCGGACAGACATCTTGAAGGCACCAACCGTACGTACCTCTTGAAGAAACTGCACAGATTTGCTGCTCTTCCCCGTCGTCCTCACTAAGGACATCTTGACCCAGGTTCGGAATCCCCCGGACAAGGTCCATGTGGAGTAATTCCTCTCACAGTGCCTCATGAACTCGGATTTATTCACACTGGAAATAAGAAAGAAAAGGAAAACATCTCTCTTTCATCAAACTATTTATAAATCATGTACGTTATTCATTTGACATTGTAACATGGACTGTCATGTACTGGAAATCTTATTTTATAAGTCATACTAGAGCTGTAGCATTGGATTAATCTATGATTAATCCATTATCCAATTCATTCACAACTATTTTGCTATTTCAGTCATTCTTTTTGGATTTATAAATATTCCTCTAAAATGGGAATATCTTCACATTTCCTCCATTTCATCCATGAAAGCCGACCTATTAGGTAAAACAAGATATTCATATGCAGCCCACAACTAATTTTAGTTACAATCATGCTAGGTGTTAGCATGCTAGCATGTTAACATTCGCATAGTAGCATTTTTAATTGTTTTCATAGGTGGACAATTAAATAAAGACTTAGCAAAATCATGCTAGGTGTTAGCATACTAATTTTAACAATTACTAGCATTTTGAACTATTTTCATGGGTAGACACGTATATAAACGCTTAGCACAATCATGATAGGTGTTAGCATGCTAGCACGTTAACATTCGTGTAGTAGCATTTTTAACTGTTTTCGTAGGTGGACAATTAAATAAAGACTTAGCACAATCATGCTAGGTGTTAGCATACTAATTTTAACAATTACTAGCATTTTGAACTATTTTCGTGGGTAGACACGTATATAAACGCTTAGCACGACCATGCTAGGTGCTAGCATGCTAGCATGTTAACATTCACATAGTAGCATTTTTAACTGTTTTCATAGGTGGACCCTTAAATAAAGACTTAGCACAATCATGCTAGGTGTTAGCATGCTAGCATGTTAACATTCGCATAGTAGCATTTTTAACTGTTTTCATTGATGGACACTTAAATAAAGACTTAGCACAATCATGCTAGGTGTTAGCATACTAATTTTAACAATTACTAGCATTTTGACCTATTTTCATGGGTAGACACGCATATAAATGCTTAGCACAATCATGCTAGGTGTTAGCATGCTAGCACGTTAACATTCGCATAGTAGCATTTTTTTTAACTGTTTTCATAGGTGGACACTTAAATAAAGACTTAGCACAATCATGCTAGGTGTTAGCATGCTAGCATGTTAACATTCGCATAGTAGCAATTTTAACTGTTTTCATAGGTGGACACTTAAATAAAGACTTAGCACAATCATGCTAGGTGTTAGCATGCTAGCATGTTAACATTCGCCTAGTAGCAATTTTAACTGTTTTTATAGGTGGACAATTAAATAAAGACTTAGCACAATCATGCTAGGTGTTAGCATGCTAGCATGTTAACATTCACCTAGTAGCAATTTTAACTGTTTTCATAGGTGGACAATTAAATAAAGACTTAGCACAATCATGCTAGGTGTTAGCATGCTAGCATGTTAACATTCGCATAGTAGCATTTTAACTGTTTTCATAGGTGGACAATTAAATAAAGACTTAGCACAATCATGCTAGGTGTTAGCATGCTAGCATGTTAACATTCGCATAGTAGCATTTTAACTGTTTTCATAGGTGGACAATTAAATAAAGACTTAGCACAATCATGCTAGGTGTTAGCATGCTAGCATGTTAACATTCACATAGTAGCAATTTTAACTGTTTTCATAGGTGGACACTTAAATAAAGACTTAGCACAATCATGTTAGGTGTTAGCATGCTAGCATGTTAACATTCGCCTAGTAGCAATTTTAACTGTTTTCATAGGTGGACAATTAAATAAAGACTTAGCACAATCATGCTAGGTGTTAGCATGCTAGCATGTTAACATTCGCATAGTAGCATTTTAACTGTTTTCATAGGTGGACAATTAAATAAAGACTTAGCACAATCATGCTAGGTGTTAGCATGCTAGCATGTTAACATTCGCATAGTAGCATTTTTAACTGTTTTCATTGATGGACACTTAAATAAAGACTTAGCACAATAATGCTAGGTGTTAGCATACTAATTTTAACAATTACTAGCATTTTGACCTATTTTCATGGGTAGACACGCATATAAACGCTTAGCACAATCATGCTAGGTGTTAGCATGCTAGCACGTTAACATTCGCATAGTAGCATTTTTTTTAACTGTTTTCATAGGTGGACACTTAAATAAAGACTTAGCACAATCATGCTAGGTGTTAGCATGCTAGCATGTTAACATTCGCATAGTAGCATTTTTAACTGTTTTCATTGATGGACACTTAAATAAAGACTTAGCACAATCATGCTAGGTGTTAGCATGCTAGCATGTTAACATTCACATAGTAGCAATTTTAACTGTTTTCATAGGTGGACAATTAAATAAAGACTTAGCACAATCATGCTAGGTGTTAGCATGCTAGCATGTTAACATTCACATAGTAGCAATTTTAACTGTTTTCATAGGTGGACAATTAAATAAAGACTTAGCACAATCATGCTAGGTGTTAGCATGCTAGCATGTTAACATTCGCCTAGTAGCAATTTTAACTGTTTTCATAGGTGGACAATTAAATAAAGACTTAGCACAATCATGCTAGGTGTTAGCATGCTAGCATGTTAACATTCGCATAGTAGCAATTTTAACTGTTTTCATAGGTGGACAATTAAATAAAGACTTAGCACAATCATGCTAGGTGTTAGCATGCTAGCATGTTAACATTCACATAGTAGCAATTTTAACTGTTTTCATAGGTAGATAATTAAATAAAGACTTAGCATAATCATGCTAGGTGTTAGCATGCTAACATGTTAACATTCACATAGTAGCATTTTTAACTGTTTTCATTGATGGACACTTAAATAAAGACTTAGCACAATCATGCTCGGTGTTAGCATGCTAACATTAGCAAATAAGCATTTTTCTCATTAGCTAGGCACATATAAACACGTGGCACTATTCTATGTGCTTGAAATCTAAATGTAGATTAATTAGGAGTAATATTCTTGGCTAACGCATGCAGAGCTAGTTATGTAGCTCTGCGTGCGTTTTCAAATGTTGCTGGCGGACACTGATGCCATTACCTGTGTGCGAGGTCGCTAAAGTTGGCGAACAGCATATAAGTGATGGCGCTGAAGTCCTCTTCTGTTTTGTTCTGACTAAACTGCATGAAGATCAGCTCTTTGCTCCTGACGTCCGACGGGCCGCGGACCACCAGCGCCTTCTTCTGCGACGCCGGGATCGACTGTTAGCGCCGTGTTATTGTTGAGAGGATGATGCAACACTTGAGGACCGACCTGTGTATGATTGGAGAAGGGTCCTAAGTAGGTAACCTCAACGATGACGCAGTCCCCTGCTTGGGGCGTCCCGGGGTCCACTACAGGTGGGATGCTGTCATGGTGATGGTGCTGGCAGCTCAGCAGCTGGGCATTCCCGGGAAAGAGAGCGATACCTGCAAAGATAGAAGAAACTTGGATGCAAATGCTCCCGCCTCAGTTGCAGCATACCCGATATCCAGATCCAATGTACATATGCCTCCTAGTGGCTGTGAGCGGTATTGGGGTGACGTTGGAGCAGTGTCAATGTCAGTATATATGGAGTATAAGTCGCATTTTTTGAGTGTATCGTATTTTCTGGACTATAAGTTGTTCCGGAGTATAAGTCACACAAGGCCAAAAATGCATAATCAGGGAGAAAAAAACATACATAAGTCGAACTGGAGTATAAGTCGCATTTTTTGCGGGTACCGTATTTTCTGGACCATAAGTCGCATTTTTTGCGGGTACCGTATTTTCTGGACTATAAGTCGCTTCGGAGTACAAGTCGCACAAAGCCAAAAATGCATAATTCGGTAAAAAAAACATACATAAGTCATACTGGAGTATAAGTCGCATTTTTTGAGGGTACCGTATTTTCTGGACTATAAGTCGCTCCGGAGTATAAGTCGTATTTTTTGCAGGTACCGTATTTTCTGGACTATAAGTCGCTCCGGAGTATAAGTCGTATTTTTTGCAGGTACCATATTTTCTGGACTATAAGTCACTCCGGAGTATAAGTCGCACAGAGCCAAAAATGCATAATTAGGTAAAAAAAAAAACATACATAAGTCGCACTGGAGTATAAGTCGCATTTTTGCGGGTACCGTATTTTCTGGACCATAAGTCGCATTTTTTGAGGGTACCGTATTTTCTGGACGATAAGTCGCTCCAGAGTATAAGTCGCACAAGGCCAAAAATGCATAATTAGGTAGAAGAAAAATACATAAGTTACACTGGAGTATAAGTCGCATTTTTTGCGGGTACCGTATTTTCTGGACTATAAGTCGCTTCGGAGTTTAAGTCGCACTAGGCCAAAAATGCATAATTAGGTAGAAAAAAACATACATAAGTCGCACTGGAGTATAAGTCGCATTTTTTGAGGGTACCGTATTTTCTGGACTATAAGTCGCTCCGGAGTATAAGTCGCACAAGGCCAAAAATGCATAATTAGATCGAAAAAAATATACATAAGTCGCACTGAAGTATAAGTCGCATTTTTTGCGGGTACCATATTTTCTGGACCATAAGCCGCACTGGAGTATAAGTCGCATTTTTTGAGGAGACCGTAATTTCTGGACTATAAGTCTCTCCGGAGTATAAGTCGCACAAGGCCAAAAATGCATAATTAGGTAGAAAAAAACATACATAAGTCACACTGGAATGTAAGTCGTATTTTTTGCGGGTACCATATTTTCTGGACTATAAGTCACTCCGGAGTATAAGTCGAGTATAAGTATAAGTATAAGGCCAAAAATGTATAATTAGGTGGAAAAAAACATACATAAGTCGCATTGGAGTATAAGTCACACAAAGCCAAAAATGCATAATTAGGTAGCAAAAACATACATAAGTCGCTCCGGAGTATAAGTCGCACAAAGCCAAAAGTGCATAATTAATAATTAAGTCATAATTAATATTTAATTATGTAACATAATTAAGTAATAAATAATTATGTAACAAACATTTTTTTCATTCATAAGTCGCTCTGGAGTTTAAGTCGCAGGAACAGCCAACCTATGAAAAAAAGTGTGACTTATAGTCCGGAAAATATGGTATTTTCCTGTAAAATGTGAAACTAAACCGCAAGTGTACACCAAGGCATAATTAGGTCAAAAAATATATACATAAGTCGCAGAACAAAACTACCATATTTTCTGGACTATAAGTCACACCTTTTTCATGGTTTGGCCGGTCCTGTAACTTATACTCTGGAGCGACTTATATGTTTTTTCGTCTGCATGGTGTATTTTTGTCTGGTGCGACTTATACTCGGGAGCGAGCGAGTCTGGAAAATAGGGTAAATCCTGAACCTCCCCGTGAATTACTCATGCAGTACCAACCCGGCGGGGAGAAGGCATCCACCTCCTTATAGGTGACCGACATGACAGGGTGGTTGAGCTTATCCAAGAAGTCGGAGATGGTCTGGTAGGCCAGAAAGGCGGCCACAGCCGTCAGCAACACGTAGATGAAGATGAGCACCACCGTGAAGACGTTCTTCAGGCACGTCTTGCTCACCATCATGGAGAACAAGCTGCCCCTCACGTCGTCATCTGCAACCAAACAGTAGAAGAAACGTATGACGGGACATTTGACTTAAATCTGTTACATCTTGAGTTACAGTGGAGGTTCACTACTGTTCTCGATGCACTCTATATTGGACCCCAAGGCCACCCTTTGGACCAGAAGACAACAAGGTTCTTACCTGGTAAAATGCTGTCGTTGTGATCCTTGTTGTCTCCAAAGCGGTCTGGAGACGCGGTGTTGTTTTGGGCATTGTCGTCATCGCTTAACTGCAGAAAAAAGATATTTTTCATTTATTCATTCATTCATTTTCTACCGCTTATCCTCACAAGAGTCGCAGGGGGTGCTGGAGCCTATCCCAGCTGTCTTCAGGCGAGATGTGGGGTAACTTAGCATGTTTTTGGATTGTGGGAGGAAACCGGAGTACCCGGAGAAAACCCACGCATGCACGGGGAGAACATGCAAACTCCACACAGAGATGGCCGAGGGTGGAATTGAACTCGGGTCTCCTAGGCCTGCGTGCTAACCACTCGACTGCCGTGTAGCCATGTTGGATACAGAATTTTATTAATATTGGTTTTCATGATCTGGAAAAAATCTGGTAGGTACCATATTTTCTGGACTATAAGTCACTCCGGAGTATAAGTCACACATAGCCAAAAATGCATAATTAGGTAAAAAAAAACAAAACATACATAAGTCGCACTGGAGTATAAGTCGCATTTTTGCGGGTACCGTATTTTCTGGACCATAAGTCGCACTGGAGTATAAGTCGCACAAGGCCAAAAATGCATAATTACGTCGAAAAAAACATACATAAGACGCACTGGAGTATAAGTCGCATTTTTTGTGGGTACCGTATTTTCGGGACCCTAAGTCGCATTTTTTGAGGGTACCGTATTTTCTGGACTATAAGTCGCTCCAGAGTATAAGTCGCACAAGGCCAAAAATGCATAATTAGGTAGAAGAAAAACATACATAAGACGCACTGGAGTATAAGTCGCATTTTTTGTGGGTACCGTATTTTCTGGACCATAAGTCACATTTTTTGAGGGTACCGTATTTTCTGGACTATAAGTCACTCCGGAGTATAAGTCGCACAAGGCCAAAAATGCATAATTAGGAAGAAGAAAAATACATAAGTTGCACTGGAGTATAAGTCGCATTTTTACCGTATTTTCTGGACCATAAGTCACATTTTTTGAGGGTACCGTATTTTCTGGACTATAAGTCACTCCGGAGTATACGTCGCACATAGCCAAAAATGCATAATTAGGTAAAAAAAAAAACATACATAAGTCGCACTGGAGTATAAGTCGCATTTTTGCGGGTACCGTATTTTCTGGACCATAAGTCGCACTGGAGTATAAGTCGCACAAGGCCAAAAATGCATAATTACGTTAAAAAAAACATACATAAGACGCACTGGAGTATAAGTCGCATTTTTGCGGGTACCGTATTTTCTGGACGATAAGTCGCTCCAGAGTATAAGTCGCACAAGGCCAAAAATGCATAATTAGGTAGAAGAAAAATACATAAGTTGCACTGGAGTATAAGTCGCATTTTTTGCGGGTACCGTATTTTCGGGACCATAAGTCGCATTTTTTGAGGGTACCGTATTTTCTGGACTATAAGTCACTCCGGAGTATAAGTCGCACATAGCCAAAAATGCATAATTAGGTAAAAAAAAAAAAACATACATAAGTCGCACTGGAGTATAAGTCGCATTTTTGCGGGTACCGTATTTTCTGGACGATAAGTCGCTCCAGAGTATAAGTCGCACAAGGCCAAAAATGCATAATTAGGTAGAAGAAAAATACATAAGTTGCACTGGAGTATAAGTCGCATTTTTTGCGGGTACCGTATTTTCGGGACCATAAGCCGCATTTTTTGAGGGTACCGTATTTTCTGGACTATAAGTCACTCCGGAGTATAAGTCGCACATAGCCAAAAATGCATAATTAGGTAAAAAAAAAAAACATACATAAGTCGCACTGGAGTATAAGTCGCATTTTTGCGGGTACCGTATTTTCTGGACCATAAGTCGCACTGGAGTATAAGTCGCACAAGGCCAAAAATGCATAATTACGTAAAAAAAAACATACATAAGACGCACTGGAGTATAAGTCTCATTTTTTGCGGGTACTGTATTTTCTGGACTATAAGTCACTCCGGAGTATAAGTCGCACAAGGCCAAAAATGCATAATTAGGAAGAAGAAAAATACATAAGTTGCACTGGAGTATAAGTCGCATTTTTTGCGGGTATCGTATTTTCTGGACCATAAGTCACATTTTTTGAGGGTAACGTATTTTCTGGACTATAAGTCGCTTCAGAGTATAAGTCGCACAAGGCCAAAAATGCATAATTAGGTAGAAAAAAAACATACATAAGTCGCACTGGAGTATAAGTCGCATTTTTTGCGGGTACCATATTTTCTGGACTATAAGTTGCACAAAGCCAAAAATGCATAATTAGGTAGAAAAAAACATACATAAGTCACACTGGAGTATAAGTCGCAGGAACAGCCAACCTATGAAAAAAAGTGCGACTTATAGTGAACTTGGGTCTCCTAGGCCCGCATGCTAACCACTCGACTGCCGTGCAGCCGTGTTGGATACAGAATTTTATTAATATTGGTTTTCATGATCTGGAAAAATCTGATACCGATATCACATTTTTATACTGATATCTAGATAATAATTTTCAGTATCCCAGGGTTCAATTCCACCCTCGGCCATCTCTGTGTGGAGTTTGCATATTATCCCATATGCATGTGTGGGTTTTCTCCGGGTACATGCTAGGTTAATTAGCCACTCCAAATTGTCCATAGGTATGAATGTGAGTGTGAATGGTTGTTTGTCTATATGTGCCCTGTGATTGGCTGGCAACCAGTCCAGGGTGGACCCCGCCTCTCGCTCCAAGACAGCTGGGATAGGCTCCAGCACCCTCGTGAGGATAAGCGGTAGAAAATGAATGAATGAATTATCAATATCTCTTGGCATCCATAATCATAACAACTTGATTAAATGTTATAACTCACATTTTAGTATTATGTAGTGTCAAACAAGTACAAAAAGAAGTCAACCAAGTTTTAAATTAATGCCTAAAAACAATGAAACCAAAGTATTTTGCAAGATGGACCTCACACGACTTTTTTTTATTTTCGGCAAAAAGGGAAAATGAAGTTAAATGCCAGAAAACTTAAAAAAAAGCATATCTATCATTGCATAAGTGGACTTTTACTCAACTGTTAAAGGCATCAATTATAAGAATATGACATATAAGAGCTTATATCTAGCCTTTTCTGTGGTTTTCTAGATGATATTCATTTATATATAAGATAAGATATAATTAAAAATATATAATTTTATAATTATATTATTATTATTATTATTATTATTATTATTATTATTATTTTTAAATTATTTTATAATTTTATAATATTTTAAAATAATATATTTGATATATATTTATCATTTTATTTACAAAAAATCTTAAATAAAACAAGAAAAACATACTTAATAATAATACGTTTAGAATGTACACATACAGTACATTAAAGTGATCTAAAAGAGCAAAATACTACACTGGCATTGTACTGTATATTCACTTTGCTGTGTCAACAGTTCCAAAGTTTTAAAGGTTCTTGGGGTCATTCACCCGAATGCTTATAAGGTGAAAATATTTGAGTAATTACTAAAATCAAAGTCATATTAAACAAAAGTAAAGATTTAGTATCAGGGAGATTTTTCACACAAAAAAACGTCATGTCAGCTCATTTCTTCAGGAAGCTTGTTTTCCTGCACTTGTAGTCACATGACATCAAGAGTGCAGGACACATAAACACACACACACACATAAACATACACACACATACACAGTATCATCATTTGAGTAAACATTGTGTCCTATTTCCTCAAAGTACACAACAATACGTACAAATGTAAAGTAGCGGTATGTAACCTACCTCTTGGTATGAGTTGTCTTTGCCGACCATTCCTTTGCTTCCTCGCCAGGACTGTTTCTAGAAGGACTTTTGGAGTCTTTTCAACTCGGAGGACAACTTCCAGGCAACATTTTACATGTAGATCACAAAAGGAGGGGATAGGAAGCACACGGCGAGGAGGAGGTTTGGAAAAAGGCGACCCTCCCATGATAGGAAGACAAAGACACGCCCTTAAGGGTGCCAAACTCAAAGGTTTGTGTCCTTGACGTGTCTTCCTGTCTAACGTACGTCACACGGAAATACAGGAAAACTTTTTGGGGGTTTGTAGTTTTCTAAAAAAATATTTATCTTATCGTTTTGGTAAATAATTCACACTTAACGTTACTCAAAACTGTGTAGTACACACGCCAGCCTGTGTGAGGCGCTGTGTCATACGGCAGAAGACATTGCGCACGCGCAGTGTCCACTCTCAGCAGCAACAACCAAAACAAGCGTGGAGTAGCGAATAATTAGTTATTTACTGAGAAACAAATAATTTCAATGTGAACAGGGAGTCACGTCAATGGGAATTTACACCATTTTTTTGTTGTTCATTATCTGTAAAATACCGGAAATGGATCTAATTAGTCTCTACACTCTTTGTCAGATATGGAGCGGAGCGTCATGAAGTTTGTTCCGGATAATATCCGGAGCTTTGGCTCCTCAGTGAAAGCAACAGGGACATCCGGTGGAAGAATGACGTCAAAGCAACCTATGTCACTAAAAAGAGTGAAACACTGGTCGCCATCTCTAACGCCCAAAATCGCCAGTGCTGTCCTTACAGCACTGATGTATACATCAGTTATCGCCTAAACAAGATATCAGCCATTAAAAGCCACCAATCCGTTTGGAACCGTTTATTTTTATTTTTATTTTTATTTTTATTTTTATTTTTATTTTTATTTTTATTTTTATTTTTATTTTTATTTTTTTACTTATTTATTTTTTTACTTATTTATTTTTTTTACTTATTTATTTTTTTTACTTATTTTTTCCCCGAGCCGTTTGTAAACGCGCTGAAGTACGACACTGGTTACGTAATCGGTCACGTGATACTTGCAACGCGATTCAGTCGCTCGAACTCAAGCCTCGAGAATTCGGCTTTATTTTAACATCGCTCATATTTATTTTCACAAATACATCTTTGTTGTGTGTCTCAAATATATTTATTAATACACGTTTAATATATGTAAGCACTTGCGTATATTTTATGAGGATTATGACGTCACCGTTTTGCCACAGGACCTTGCTGCTGCCATCACTGATCATCGGAAGATAGCAAGATTGACCTAAACTGATCGCGGAAAAATCGATATGTATATTAAATTACTTTGATATCATTTATAATCTACCTTCGGCAAACCACTTGAAAGTTTCCAATTAAGGTTGCTAGAATTAATCTATTACTACTACATTTGGATTTGGCCCGTACTACACTAACGGTCTCATTTCCTACGACATCAAACGCAACATTGATCACACAAGGAAGTGAAACAGTGAGTTTCTTACTACGTCACATGATCCGCTGACCTTATATAGACGCAACCAGGAAGTGAAACGGCGAGTTCAGCTCCGCGTCCAACAAACAAACACTCTGCCATGGCAACAGCCGGAGCTAGCCTGTTCTTCGTTGTATTTATTAGCCTGGCTTTGGCAGACGACGTCAAGTTAAAATACAAACCAGCTACCAAACCTGTGAGATTATTCACAGAAGAAGAGCTCAAGAGGTACGACGGAAGTCAGGTAACTCCTTTCACATCCGAGGTCTTCTTGTTCGGTGTTTGTGCATCCATCCAGCCAGCCATCCATCCATCCATGCATGCTACGTTACTTTCACAGGAGGGAGAGCCCATCTACATGGCAGTAAAGGGGGTGGTGTTCGATGTTACCAAAGGAAAAGGTGCCTCATTTTGAATGCTGTTGTGACGTCATATAGTGAATGTGTTTTAGGACTACATACCGATCAAATACGTAATTGTTTTTCTTCTTTGTAATATATGTACGTTCATATCTGAATCTTGATGCATTTGGGGCATTAACCATCTTATATGCTTATATAGTAGTGATAGAGGACTTTGGAAAAATGTTATTTTCAGTGGTTTAGGAACTAAACTTGTGCTACAAAAATGTTTTATTATGAAGTTCTGCATCAGAACAAGCATTAAGTTACTTTTATTCATTCCTAATTTCAGCGTTTTATGGCAAAAATGCAGCCTACAACGCCTTGGCTGGCAAGGACTCCACCCGAGCCGTAGCGAAGATGTCCCTCGATCCCGAAGACCTGACATCAGATACTGTGAGTGTTGCACAATTGTTGACAATTTGGAATGAATGTCGCCCGTACTTCTTCAGTCACCAAGTTAGTCAAGTCTGAATGGACAGCGCCTCTGCTGGTAGCAGTCAAGTAGTGCACGCATTTTAGCATAAATTGCTTCAAGACGTATAATGGTAATGGTAATGTTTTAATTTCATTTAAACATGCATCAGATTACAATTGAGTGCATCCCATAATCAGTTCCCAGTTCCACATGTCCAAAAGGAGTAGGAAGAAGCAAAGCTTATTAAATCCTACCCCTCCATTTGGTACTTTTACAATCAGTAACTGTTACATTTGTTCACTTCCTGCTTTCCTAAAATGTTTTTAATTAATTTTAATTGTATTTAATTAATATTTTTTACTTAATTTTATTAATGTTTATTTTTTATTTTTTTTGTTCACTTCCTGCTTTCCTAATATAATTTTAATTTATTTTAATTTTATTTAAATAATATTTTTTTACTTAATTTTATTAATATTTATTTTTTATTTATTTTTTGTTCACTTCCTGCTTTCCTAATATAATTTTAATTTATTTTAATTTTATTTAATTAATAAATTTGTTTTACTATTATTTTATTTTATTTTAATTTTATTTAATTGTAATTTTCATTAATTTAATACTTCATTTTATGAATTGTATTAATTATTTATTCATATTATTATTATGTATTTTATGATATATTTATTTTAATTTGTATTAATTATTTATTCATAAAAAATGTAATTGCTTATTTTTATTTTTATTTTTATTTTTATTTTTATTTTTATTTTTATTTTTATTTTTATTTTTATTTTTATTTTTATTTTTATTTTTATTTTTATTTTTATTTTTATTTTTATTTTTATTTTTATTTTTATTTTTATTTTTATTTTTATTTTTATTTTTATTTTTATTTTTATTTTTATCCAGATTACGTGGTGCCGTGACGTTCTTCTCAGCTAATTTAGTAAATGTCTTTTTCCGTGACAGACCGGTCTAACGGAGGATCAGCTGAAGTCTCTGGACGGCGTCTTCGAGGACACCTATAAAGCCAAGTATCCCATCGTGGGCTACACGGCCGCACGTATCCTCAACCAGGACGGTAGCCCCAATGAAGACTTCAAACCCGAAGACCAGCCGCACTTTAAGATCAAAGACGAGTTTTAACCTCAGATGTACTCTTATAGTGGAACCTGTTTATGTGGGCAAGTCGGAGTCGGAATTAAGTCCTGGTCCAGCTTGTTGTTCTTAGTACTACAAAAGGAGAAATCAGAAAATGGCTAAGCATGGACAAAAACGTAAATTAGAACTCCACACTTTAGATATTAAGTACCAGGCGGTGAAGGCCGTGGAAGGGGGAACCGCACGCGCTACGGTTCAGGAAGAGTTCAAAGTCAAGCGCAACACTCTGAGCGGCTGGATCAAACACGCCGGCAACATTAAAGAGCGGTACGAGTCCGGGAGTGCCAACTTCAAGAGTAAGAAAATGAAGCAGGCTAAAAACCCTGACGTGGAGAAAGCCCTGTACTCGTGGTACTGCGACGTTTGTGAGAAGCATCCCGCTTTTCCCATTCGACGTGACTTGCTTTCGCAGAAAGCGGAGCAGTTCGCTAGAGAACTTGGAGTCGGCAACTTCATTCCCTCCAATGGTTGGTTTACTCGCTTTAAGCAACGCTACAACCTCGCGTATAAGCGCGTGAGCCGTGAAACGAAAGATGGCGGCACGTTCTCCCAACCCGGTGAGTGGAAAGAGCGTCTGGTAAAAGTCTTATCAGATTATAATCCCAGAGACATCTACAATGCAGACGAAACGGCTCTATTCTTCAAATTCACACCAAATGACACGAACGCGACTCCCGGTGAATCGGATCAAAAAGATCGAGTCACACTCATGGTGGCGGCTAACATGGACGGCAGCGATAAAGTCCCTTTGTTTCTCATCGGAATGTTCAACAAGCACGTTCAGCGTTTCCCGCTAAAATATGATCACAATAAAGAAGCCTGCATGACTCCGGAGTTGTTCATCACGTGGCTTCAGCAGCTGGATCGAAACATGGTCCTTCAGAAGCGAAAAATCGCTTTAATTGTCGATAACTGCTCAGCCCATCCAAACGTTGAAGACTTACAAGCGATAAAATTGGTCTTCCTTCCCGAAAACTCCACGTCAGACACCCAACCCATGAATCTCGGCATTATCCGTACGCTGAAATTCCATTACAGAAAAATGCTCACTCGGAAAAAGCTAGCATTTCTTGAAGCCAATGGAAAATTTAGGGAAGATCTCCTCGGGGTCATGTATTCCCTGAGGAATGCTTGGGATGCCGTCAGACCGGAAACGATCCGAAACAGTTTCTTCCGAGCATTTAGCGCTGACTGCGAATATAACGTCAAAGTTTTCCAGGGCTTCCAACCGGAACACGATGAAGACGATAAACCCTTTTATTCTGCCATCGGATTGGACCAGGAAGATTTCAAAGCAAAATGCAACCCTCAGGAAGAGGATTTGGAATGTTGGGCACCCTGCACCGATCGAGATATCTCGAAGCCGGGTGATGCCGACGATGGCGGGAATGAGGAAGACGAACCCGATGCCGACTCGCCCCCACCGACCATGAAAGATGCGCTCCAAGCTGCAGAAGTGCTCCGAACGTTTTCCATGATGAGCGGCGACGAAGAACTGTTGCGGAAAACTGAAAATGTTAGTGCGATGTTGCAAAAGAAGCAGCTTCTTACCGTCGATAGATTTTGGAAAAAAAATGCAAATACCTCAACTTAACTGTTTTGGAATGCTTATGGAAAACTGCAATAACAAAAGAAGTTGTACTTTGGCCTTAGATTTTTGTGTTGCTATGACGATTCAATAAAACACAAATACACGCCATTGAAGAATTGCTTTTGATTATTGCAAAAAAAAGTTTTTCAACTTGAATGCACAAGGTTGGAGAGCCGCTATAGGTTGAAAAATCCGAGCCCAAGTCCCGTAAATGAGCAAGCGATGGCGAAGTTTATTTTTATTTTTATTTTTATTTTTATTTTTATTTTTATTTTTATTTTTATTTTTATTTTTATTTTTATTTTTATTTTTATTGTATTTTTTTCATTGTTTTATTATTTTTATTTGTTCACTTCCTGCTTTCATAATATAATTTTATAGGTTTTTTATTTATTTATGTTTTTGTCACATACCAAATTAGGAGGTGATATGAGCATCCAATGACATAATGGGTACCATAGTAAGTTACATTTGTTCACTTCCTGCCTTTCTAATATCATTAAAAAACATTTTAAATTTGTTTTTATTACATTTTTTAAAATTAATTTTTAATTATTTTTGTATTTTTAATTTTTTTTGTCACATACCAAAATACAAGGTGATATGACCATACAACAGGGGTCAGCAACCTTTCCTATCAAAAGAGCCATTTTACCCCCACGCTCACTAAAGGAAAATAGACTGGAGCCGCAAAACATTTTAAAAATCCTCTCAACTGTTTACATTTGTTTGGGTTAGAGGCTGAAGAGCCACATGCGGGTTGCTGACCCCTGCCATCCAATGCCATAATGGGTACCATAGTGCGTGTCAATATAGTGATATATATAGCACATCATGACTGGTTCAAGACTCTTCATCCTTGTATTTAGCAAACATCAACTGCTTGTATTGTTTCTTGAATTGGCTCATCGTGCATTGTTTGATTTCCTTACTCAATCCATTCCATAGTTTGATTCCACATACTGAAATGCTATGGCTAGCATAACGTAGTCCTAGCATAGAAGTGTTTCAAATGTACTTCTTCCCTGAGATCATATTTCTCCTCTCTTGTAGAGAAGTATTTGATGACATTTTTAGCTCATTGCTTATTTTTTGCCTCGGATTTTAAGATAATTAGAGCCCTCTAAACATGAAATAACACTCTTAGAGTCACATGTACACTTGTATCACCGGATGTAGAAGACATAAAAAGAGTAAATGACTCATTCAAGGCATATTTAAGGCAGTGGTGTCGATACCCGAATAATGGTCAACAGCGTATTTAGAAAGTCATAACCAGGTTTCGAGCATAAAAAAGCTGTTTACGACCTTCTAAAAACAGATTTTAAGATGATTAGAGCCCTCTAAACATGAAATAACACTCTTAGAGTCACATGTACGCTTGTATCACCGGATGTAGAAGACATAAAAAGAGTAAATGACTCATTCAAGGCATATTTAAGGCAGTGGTGTCGATACCCGAATAATGGTCAACAGCGTATTTAGAAAGTCATAACCAGGTTTCGAGCATAAAAAAGCTGTTTACGACCTTCTAAAAACAGATTTTAAGATGATTAGAGCCCTCTAAACATGAAATAACACTCTTAGAGTCACATGTACGCTTGTATCACCGGATGTAGAAGACATAAAAAGAGTGAACGACTCATTCAAGGCATATTTAAGGCAGTGGTGTCGATACCCGAATAATGGTCAACAGCGTATTTAGAAAGTCATAACCAAGTTTCGAGCATAAAAAAGCCGTTTACGACCTTCTAAACATGGATTTTAAGATGATTAGAGCCCTCTAAACATGAAATAACACTCTTAGAGTCACATGTACGCTTGTATCACCGGATGTAGAAGACATAAAAAGAGTGAACGACTCATTCAAGGCATATTTAAGGCAGTGGTGTCGATACCCGAATAATGGTCAACAGCGTATTTAGAAAGTCATAACCAAGTTTCGAGCATAAAAAAGCTTATTTTGACCTTCTAAAAACAGATTTTAAGATGATTAGAGCCCTCTAAACATGAAATAACACTCTTAGAGTCACATGTACGCTTGTATCACCGGATGTAGAAGACATAAAAAGAGTGAACGACTCATTCAAGGCATATTTAAGGCAGTGGTGTCGATACCCGAATAATGGTCAACAGCGTATTTAGAAAGTCATAACCAAGTTTTGAGCATAAAAAAGCTGTTTACGACCTTCTAAAAACGGATTTTAAGAAGATTAGAGCCCTCTAAACATGAAATAACACTCTTAGAGTCACATGTACGCTTGTATCACTAAATGTAGAAGACATAAAAAGAGTGAACGACTCATTCAAGGCATATTTAAGGCAGTGGTGTCGATACCCGAATAATGGTCAACAGCGTATTTAGAAAGTCATAACCAGGTTTCGAGCATAAAAAAGCTGTTTACGACCTTCTAAACACAAATTTTAACTTTATTAGAGCCCTCTAAACATGAAATAACACTCTTAGAGTCACATGTACGCTTGTATCACCGGATGTAGAAGACATAAAAAGAGTGAATGACTCATTCAAAGCATTTTTAAGGCAGTGGTGTCGGTACCCGAATAATGGTCAACAGCGTATTTAGAAAGTCATAACCAAGTTTCGAGCATAAAAAAGCTGTTTACGACCTTCTAAAAACACATTTTAAGATGATTAGAGCCCTCTAAACATGAAATAACACTCTTAGAGTCACATGTACGCTTGTATCACCGGATGTAGAAGACATAAAAAGAGTGAACGACTCATTCAAGGCATATTTAAGGCAGTGGTGTCGATACCCGAATAATGGTCAACAGCGTATTTAGAAAGTCATAACCAAGTTTTGAGCATAAAAAAGCTGTTAAGACCTTCTAAACATGGATTTTAAGATGATTAGAGCCCTCTAAACATGAAATAACACTCTTAGAGTCACATGTACGCTTGTATCACCGGATGTAGAAGACATAAAAAGAGTGAACGACTCATTGAAGGCATATTTAAGGCAGTGGTGTCGATACCCGAATAATGGTCAACAGCGTATTTAAAAAGTCATAACCAAGTTTCGAGCATAAAAAAGCTGTTTACAACCTTCTAAACATGGATTTTATGATGAGTAGAGCCCTCTAAACATGAAATAACACTCTTAGAGTCACATGAACGCTTGTATCACCGGATGTAGAAGACATAAAAAGAGTGAACGACTCATTCAAGGCATATTTAAGGCAGTGGTGTCGGTACCCGAATAATGGTCAACAGCGTATTTAGAAAGTCATAACCAGGTTTCGAGCATAAAAAAGCTGTTTACGACCTTCTAAAAACACATTTTAAGAAGATTAGAGCCCTCTAAACATGAAATAACACTCTTAGAGTCACATGTACGCTTGTATCACTAAATGTAGAAGACATAAAAAGAGTGAACGACTCATTCAAGGCATATTTAAGGCAGTGGTGTCGATACCCGAATAATGGTCAACAGCGTATTTAGAAAGTCATAACCAGGTTTCGAGCATAAAAAAGCTGTTTACGACCTTCTAAACACAAATGTTAACTTTATTAGAGCCCTCTAAACATGAAATAACACTCTTAGAGTCACATGTACGCTTGTATCACCGGATGTAGAAGACATAAAAAGAGTGAATGACTCATTCAAAGCATTTTTAAGGCAGTGGTGTCGGTACCCGAATAATGGTCAACAGCGTATTTAGAAAGTCATAACCAGGTTTCGAGCATAAAAAAGCTGTTTACGACCTTCTAAAAACACATTTTAAGAAGATTAGAGCCCTCTAAACATGAAATAACACTCTTAGAGTCACATGTACGCTTGTATCACTAAATGTAGAAGACATAAAAAGAGTGAACGACTCATTCAAGGCATATTTAAGGCAGTGGTGTCGATACCCGAATAATGGTCAACAGCGTATTTAGAAAGTCATAACCAGGTTTCGAGCATAAAAAAGCTGTTTACGACCTTCTAAACACAAATTTTAACTTTATTAGAGCCCTCTAAACATGAAATAACACTCTTAGAGTCACATGTACGCTTGTATCACCGGATGTAGAAGACATAAAAAGAGTGAATGACTCATTCAAAGCATTTTTAAGGCAGTGGTGTCGGTACCCGAATAATGGTCAACAGCGTATTTAGAAAGTCATAACCAGGTTTCGAGCATAAAAAAGCTGTTTACGACCTTCTAAAAACACATTTTAAGAAGATTAGAGCCCTCTAAACATGAAATAACACTCTTAGAGTCACATGTACGCTTGTATCACTAAATGTAGAAGACATAAAAAGAGTGAACGACTCATTCAAGGCATATTTAAGGCAGTGGTGTCGATACCCGAATAATGGTCAACAGCGTATTTAGAAAGTCATAACCAGGTTTCGAGCATAAAAAAGCTGTTTACGACCTTCTAAACACAAATTTTAACTTTATTAGAGCCCTCTAAACATGAAATAACACTCTTAGAGTCACATGTACGCTTGTATCACCGGATGTAGAAGACATAAAAAGAGTGAATGACTCATTCAAAGCATTTTTAAGGCAGTGGTGTCGGTACCCGAATAATGGTCAACAGCGTATTTAGAAAGTCATAACCAGGTTTCGAGCATAAAAAAGCTGTTTACGACCTTCTAAAAACACATTTTAAGAAGATTAGAGCCCTCTAAACATGAAATAACACTCTTAGAGTCACATGTACGCTTGTATCACTAAATGTAGAAGACATAAAAAGAGTGAACGACTCATTCAAGGCATATTTAAGGCAGTGGTGTCGATACCCGAATAATGGTCAACAGCGTATTTAGAAAGTCATAACCAGGTTTCGAGCATAAAAAAGCTGTTTACGACCTTCTAAACACAAATTTTAACTTTATTAGAGCCCTCTAAACATGAAATAACACTCTTAGAGTCACATGTACGCTTGTATCACCGGATGTAGAAGACATAAAAAGAGTGAATGACTCATTCAAAGCATTTTTAAGGCAGTGGTGTCGGTACCCGAATAATGGTCAACAGCGTATTTAGAAAGTCATAACCAAGTTTCGAGCATAAAAAAGCCGTTTACGACCTTCTAAACATGGATTTTAAGATGATTAGAGCCCTCTAAACATGAAATAACACTCTTAGAGTCACATGTACGCTTGTATCACCGGATGTAGAAGACATAAAAAGAGTGAACGACTCATTCAAGGCATATTTAAGGCAGTGGTGTCGATACCCGAATAATGGTCAACAGCGTATTTAGAAAGTCATAACCAAGTTTCGAGCATAAAAAAGCTTATTTTGACCTTCTAAAAACAGATTTTAAGATGATTAGAGCCCTCTAAACATGAAATAACACTCTTAGAGTCACATGTACGCTTGTATCACCGGATGTAGAAGACATAAAAAGAGTGAACGACTCATTCAAGGCATATTTAAGGCAGTGGTGTCGATACCCGAATAATGGTCAACAGCGTATTTAGAAAGTCATAACCAAGTTTTGAGCATAAAAAAGCTGTTTACGACCTTCTAAAAACGGATTTTAAGAAGATTAGAGCCCTCTAAACATGAAATAACACTCTTAGAGTCACATGTACGCTTGTATCACTAAATGTAGAAGACATAAAAAGAGTGAACGACTCATTCAAGGCATATTTAAGGCAGTGGTGTCGATACCCGAATAATGGTCAACAGCGTATTTAGAAAGTCATAACCAGGTTTCGAGCATAAAAAAGCTGTTTACGACCTTCTAAACACAAATTTTAACTTTATTAGAGCCCTCTAAACATGAAATAACACTCTTAGAGTCACATGTACGCTTGTATCACCGGATGTAGAAGACATAAAAAGAGTGAATGACTCATTCAAAGCATTTTTAAGGCAGTGGTGTCGGTACCCGAATAATGGTCAACAGCGTATTTAGAAAGTCATAACCAAGTTTCGAGCATAAAAAAGCTGTTTACGACCTTCTAAAAACACATTTTAAGATGATTAGAGCCCTCTAAACATGAAATAACACTCTTAGAGTCACATGTACGCTTGTATCACCGGATGTAGAAGACATAAAAAGAGTGAACGACTCATTCAAGGCATATTTAAGGCAGTGGTGTCGATACCCGAATAATGGTCAACAGCGTATTTAGAAAGTCATAACCAAGTTTCGAGCATAAAAAAGCTGTTTACAACCTTCTAAACATGGATTTTATGATGAGTAGAGCCCTCTAAACATGAAATAACACTCTTAGAGTCACATGAACGCTTGTATCACCGGATGTAGAAGACATAAAAAGAGTGAACGACTCATTCAAGGCATATTTAAGGCAGTGGTGTCGATACCCAAATAATGGTCAACAGCGTATTTAGAAAGTCATAACCAGGTTTCGAGCATAAAAAAGCTGTTTACGACCTTCTAAAAACGGATTTTAAGGTAATTAGAGCCCTCTAAACATGAAATAACACTCTTAGAGTCACATGTACGCTTGTATCACCGGATGTAGAAGACATAAAAAGAGTGAACGACTCATTCAAGGCATATTTAAGGCAGTGGTGTCGATACCCGAATAATGGTCAACAGCGTATTGTGAAAGTCATGACCAAGTTTCGAGCATAAAAAAGCTGTTTACGACCTTCTAAAAACGGATTTTAAGATGATTAGAGCCCTCTAAACATGAAATAACACTCTTAGAGTCACATGTACGCTTGTATCACCGGATGTAGAAGACATAAAAGGAGTGAACGACTCATTGAAGGCATATTTAAGGCAGTGGTGTCGATACCCGAATAATGGTCAACAGCGTATTTAGGAAGTCATAACCAGGTTTGGAGCATAAAAAAGCTGTTTACGACCTTCTAAATGCGGATTTTAACATTATTAGTGCCCTCTAAACATGAAATAACACTCTTAGAGTCACATGTACGCTTGTATCACCGGATGTAGAAGACATAAAAAGAGTGAACGACTCATTCAAGGCATATTTAAGGCAGTGGTGTCGATACCCGAATAATGGTCAACAGCGTATTTAGAAAGTCATAACCAAGTTTCGAGCATAAAAAAGCTGTTTACGACCTTCTAAAAACAGATTTTAAGATGATTAGAGCCCTCTAAACATGAAATAACACTCTTAGAGTCACATGTACGCTTGTATCACCGGATGTAGAAGACATAAAAAGAGTGAACGACTCATTCAAGGCATATTTAAGGCAGTGGTGTCGATACCCGAATAATGGTCAACAGCGTATTTAGAAAGTCATAACCAAGTTTCGAGCATAAAAAAGCTGTTTACGACCTTCTAAATGCGGATTTTAAGATAATTAGAGCCCTCTAAACATGAAATAACACTCTTAGAGTCACATGTACGCTTGTATCACCGGATGTAGCAGACATAAAAAGAGTGAACGACTCATTCAAGGCATATTTAAGGCAGTGGTGTCGATACCCGAATAATGGTCAACAGCGTATTTAGAAAGTCATAACCAAGTTTCGAGCATAAAAAAGCCGTTTACAACCTTCTAAACATGATTTTTAAGATGATTAGTGCCCTCTAAACATGAAATAACACTCTTAGAGTCACATGTACGCTTGTATCACCGGATGTAGCAGACATAAAAAGAGTGAACGACTCATTCAAGGCATATTTAAGGCAGTGGTGTCGATACCTGAACGCCGAAGCGTGCTCACAGGGCTGAAAGTCGGCCGCCCTGCTCCGAGCGAAGGTCAGTCCCCCCCCCCCCACCCGGCGCAGTCGGTGGACATCTCCTTTTGTGTTTGTGCGATAGTAACCAAGTCACAGGCGCTACGTCACGGCCCGGTTCAAAGGGTGCACGCCCTGCCCTCCATCCGCAGCCCGAGCTTGCCCTCCTTATCAGGTGGACGCGCTGCAGGGAGTTGGCCACTCCAGCCTCAGTCCACCTGGGAAAACACCTTCCTTCTTCTTCCTGACAGCCGAGTACCAACAAGCTTTGCCGAGATGCCCAAAACGGTAAGACGCTGATACCGGATTATCGAATCATGAATGGCAATGGAGAAATTATGACTTATTATCAACTTTTGAATATGTTATGTAGCTGAATAGACGTACATTCTACTCTCATTCGGATATGAGCTCCCACTTCGTGTACATTTTATCGAGTTAAGGGACATATCGCCGGTTTTGGTAGGAAAGGCAGTTGCTAACCTTGCTAAAGGAGGCCGACAAAAACACCCAAAGGGAATTTTAATGTCAGGAAAATGTCAATCAGGAATAAAATACTGATACTTGTAATTGTTTCTTATTCAAAATAAGTTGTTGAACTTCATTTTTGCTTTCATGGCGATATTTCAACAGCTGATAGAAGAAAAGCGTCAGCGTGGGCCTTGCCCTGTAGGAGGCCCGGCCCCCGATGTACTCATTAACCAGAATCAGAGTTTGACCGGTGTAAACCGCACACATTCCAGGGCGGGAAATCACTTTGCTTGTGACTTTTGGCTTGAAAATCCATTTTCCAAGCGAGACAGTAGAAAGCCTTTGAAACGGGAACGCTTTCAATGTGCACTTCCTGTATAAACAGACGATCTAAATGTGTACTTAATGGCGTTCCAAGGAGAAAGTCTTACCCAAGAGGTCAAGTTGACGCCTTGAGCTGAAATCATGACTCATGCCGCAGGTATTTCCTGTCTTCTTCTGGAATAAAACGTACCCGGAAGTGGATTTTTGTTGTCTTTATTATGCAATGATTTTTTTTTTTTGGTGGGGTCGTTATGAAAGGTAGGATATCTGAGCGCTTCAGTTTTGTTGCCCAACTTCCAGTGGGTTTATCTTTATGGCGGCCTCGGGGTGTGCGTCGGTGTGACTTCATAAAAAGGATTGTGTAACCAAATCCGGTCTCCAGGCAAACGCAGTCACAAGGAGTTCCTCTTCCTGTTTGTTTGTTTGGAATTGTGAAACCAAAGCAAATGTGAGCTTGTATCACTTTTGAAGTGGGATGGGTCGCTAAATGCTAAGCACATCCAAGCTGATTTAGCCACCTAGCTTAGCGTTAAGGGACTTGGTCCAAAGTCTGATGAGATAGTGAGCAATTATGGTTTATGAACAAACCACTTCCACATTAAGAGGCAATTATTGACAAATGTTTCCCTGACAAAGTTGCTTTTTCCGGAATGTGACGGCTGAATATTTGTTATATTTTTGTGTGGTCATGGTCATGGTCACATGACTTTACGATTTTTCTCCGCAGGTCAATGTTCGCGTCACCACCATGGACGCAGAGCTGGAGTTTTCCTTCCATCCCAACACCACAGGGAAGCAGCTCTTCGACCAGGTCCGCATTTCACTTGTCACTCAATGTTGACCGTGGTGGAAGGGGACACGCTTACGGCTTTTACGGCACGGGGCGGTCCCCACCCCCACCCCTGTGGTACATTTCAGCACTTTCATGTTAGATTATTAATTTGTCATGCGCTGATCTACAACAAACGGAAAGTTGTCAGGGTGCGTTTTTCTTCTTCTGTTGTTTATTGGCGGTTGGCAAGCAGCTTTCGTGTGCATTAGCGCCATCTGTGGAACACAATCTAAACCAGGGGTCTCAAACTCAATTTACTTGGGGGCCACTGGAGCTCGGGTCTGGGTGAGACTGGGCCGCATCAGGTTTTCCAAAAAAAAAAAAACCCAAAAAATGCATTTATTAAAAACAAAAAAATTTTAAAAAACTTTGCTTTGGTTCCGATTTTCTACAAGAAAAGCTCTGATAAAACATTCCACTGTTCTCAAATATCTTACTTTTTATTTTTCTACACAAAATAAGATGAAAAATAAATAAACAAATCAAGAATAAAGAAAATCAATCAATCAGTAATAAATAAATATAATAATAATAATAAAAAGTTAAGAAAGCACATATAGTTGGTGGGTAGACAAATGATTTTTTTCAGATTAAAATGAACAAAGCATTATTAGAGCCCTGTAAACATGACAAAACACGACTATAGTCACATTTATACTCTTTTTATTTACAACATATTGCGCAACTGCAGGGTCTTGAGACACATGCTAACTCGCAAACTAGAGAGCTAGCGACCTAAACGGTAGCCTTCAAGTTATTTCCTTTAAACTTAAATAGCCCAAAACTTACCACTTCCACACGGATAGGGAGGATAACTATTAACAGTTATTTAACCTTTAACATGAACATGAATCAAACGTAATAATTTTTTCTGGGTACATGATACCATACAGCATCCATATCAAACTTTACATTAAACTTTCATATCAAGGCGGGGGCCTCAAACTAGTGTCCTGCGGACCACATTTCCAACAAGTGAAAAAGAACAACTCGGGGAAGTCGGTATCACGTGATGTTGATGTTTACGTTTTACTGGGCATGCCCCATTGACTATTCTGGTTGATTATAGCGACGCATGTAGACAAGAGATTGGAATATTCCTTTCCATGGATACCATTGTTTCCGATTGGCTGGCCACCAGTCCAGGGTGTACCCCGCCTCCCGCCCTAAGTCAGTCCCAATGCGATCCTTTTTATCGTGCTAATATAAGAATTCATTCATTTTTCGAGGGTCGCTGGGGGTGCTGGAGCCTATCCCAGCGGGGTCTACACTGGACTGGTGGCCAGCCAATCACAGGGCACATATAGACAAACAACCATTCACACTCACATTCATACCTATGGACAATTTGGAGTCGCTAATTAACCTAGCATGTTTTTGGAATGTGGGAGGAAACCGGAGACCCCCGTCGAGAACATGTAAACTCCACACAGAGATGGCCGAGGGTGGAATTGAACACGGGTCTCCAAGCTGTGAGGCCTTGCATGCTAACCACTCGACTACCGTGCAGCCACTAATAAAAGAATCGTTCGTAATAAAGTGAGTCTCAAGCGAAGCCGTCATGAGTATTCGCTCACCTTTCAATGTCATTGCTAGCGGTAGCTAACCAGCTACAATAACAATAAATAACTCATCTGAAGTCCGACATGTCTATCTACCTGCCCTGGAAGCGTCCCAATATTTTTGTCTATATAACACATGATGTGTTCAGGTGGCCAGGACCATCGGACTACGTGAGACTTGGTACTTTGGGCTCCAGTTTGTGGATGGGAAAGGTTTCATCACGTGGCTCAACTCCGACAAAAAGGTTCCATGTTCAAGGATAAACATTCCGACCGTGCCGGAAAATCAACCCCTCATAAGCCCCCGTCTTGGTCTCAGGTGATGTCCCAGGACGTGAAGAAGGAGACCCCCTTGCAGTTCAAGCTGAGGGCCAAG